>NW_022984951.1:0-35901 GCF_010015565.1 Dissoconium aciculare CBS 342.82
AGCAAATTCATATCGGTGTTGAAGAGTATTATCGATCAAAGTGTCCAATGCTGGCTCGTTACATAGGGTGGCTCGCGACGCCGGGAGGGACGTTACTTGTGGTGTCGAATGTTGTTGAGAAAAATCTTCAAAGCTGGCTCGTTACACAGGGTGGCTCGCAACGCCGGGAGGGACATTAGACACACAAAACGTGAGCCTCCAGAAACGTAGACAGCCGTACGATACGTGGAGAAACCGTGAAGTGGGGAAACAAATGTGATTTACAAAAAATCATGTGTCAAAACACAAAACGTGACAAAGCAGAAACGTACAATCACGGCAGATATGTATCCCGAACCCTGAAGCAGTACACTCCCGGTTCCGGCGATCGTCTATCTAATCAATCTAATCAATCTAATCAGCGACCGAGGCGCGATCATGGGTCTATCCGAAACGGGCTTGTAAACACATCGATGTCGTAGGGAGGCCGCTGCACTTCTTTGCGCACTTCGGCTTCGAAGGCCGGGTCTGCACAAACTGTGATAAAGCATTATTAGAGCAGGACTCATCATGTGTCTCTAGACTTGCCCAATACCTACGCGAAATCGCCATATTCCCGGCATCTCCTGCCCATTCTCCTGTTATCAGCTGATGCAGCACCGTTTCTTTCACGTATCTGGAGAACTCAGGTTGCCCCTTGTGCAAGCCGCTGGGGGTGTCGCGGTCTGGCCGATGAGACACGTGACGCTTCTCCACTGCGTCTGCGTCTGGCTGAGCATCATCATCGAGCCAAACATCCTTATCGGGTCCAGTCTCGTAAACTATGTACACGTTCAAAATCCTGTAATTCTCTTGTAAATTAAACAGGTCTCTGAGATATGGTTTAGCCCACTTTGCATGCGCTCGCTCTCGGATTTTCCAGATGAGGGAAATTCGTCGCGCACGAACGTTGCGCACGTTATGCTGTGCGATTAAATGTTTGATGGTAAGCAAATGCGCTGCGATGCCGACCCCACTGGCAATACAGCAGACTTTGTCATACATGCCGAAGTCCGGTACTTTGCCATACGGACCACAGATGTTCACGCCAAACGCTCCTTCCGATGTCGATAGACTGTTGCTGAAGTTGCGACGGGTATGTATGAGAACTGTTAATTTTTGCCCGGTCTTGGTGACGTCCTCCCACATGATCAAATAGGGATGGCTCTGGAACATTCCAAGAAGATGACGAGGGTGGGAAAATGATGTCAAGTAGATATAACGGCCGTGGCACACGGACTTCAGCATGGCGAACTCGGGTATCTCAATATCAAGAGTGAGCAGAGCGGGCGGTGCCTGCACTGTTACTGTGCATTTAATCTTTGCGAAAACCCGGGCACACACGCGGCAGAGCCCGACGGTGGTATCTATGATCCAAAGTGATGTCGCGACAATCAGAGCTACCGTACCGATGTTCTGTCCAACTCTGACATGGACCCAGAGCAGCACCATGAGGCCCAGCGCAGCGATGACATGGCATTTTAGGAACAGTTCGAAGAACGTACGCCGAAAGTAAAGGATGGAAGTCAGGAATATACTCGCGGCTACGGAGAGGAGCTTGCTCCTTCGGTTAGCACATGGTTTGAGGGGTTGCCATAAAAGTCGTACCAGGATCTGAACCAAGGATAATTGCCATTGGGCTGTCGCAAGATGGAGCAATGCGTGCGCGATTGCTTCGACGAGAAATATGCGCCCAAGCCAGCGATGCATCAGGCCATACCAATGCGGAGACAACCCCAAAAGAAGCTCCGCAAAGACGTTCGAACGGCTGCCGAGGAAGAGTGGAATGAGATTCATGATGGCGATCCTTCCCAGTCGTAATTGTAAAGTCTGATCTGGCTGTAGAAAGCACGCGATGATGTTGCCGACGGCGAGGATGATCAGCTGGAGGCCGTCGCCGACGCTGAAGTCGCCTGATCCACGCCGTCGAACGACTGCCATAGTGGTATAACTACGTAGCCATCGCCTCGCACGCGTCTGATACTGCAGTGATCGCCTTGCAAGCTCCCAGCCGACAAATATAACCAAACATGCTCCGATACACGAGCCATAAACGTTGGCTGCCTCCATCGTCAATGCTTCTTTGAATCGATACGGCACCTAAATTATTGTTCGGGGTGACATTCAAGGTGCATATATATCCATAGGGCGTTGTCGCATAGACGAGGGAGGACCACCCACTAGAGAAACGTTGCCCTGAGCTGAGATCCTGGATCTGGGATCCGGGATCTGGCATCAACGTTGAAGGGATCCCACCCATTGATGATTTGCGCTAGTGGCACTCATTTCGCGACGCCGCACTGATAGGTCACGGCAATGCTATAAGGCCCGACCTTTCTCTTTCGAGAACTGTGCACTTGAAACCAGAATCGTCGCAATGGCCAAGTCACGGAGCAATCCCGCACCCAAGGTGCAGAACATCAAGAAGGTCAAAGATGGAAGGGTCAAAACAATCTTCAAGAAATCCAGCGAACTCTATCGCAGCATGCTCCACAACGGCCAGGGCAAGGACTGCCGCTTTACCGTCGTTGTCGAGTACAGCGGGAATTGCGACGTATTCGTGTCCGATACAGACAGGAAGTCTAGGATACTCGATTTCAACGTGAGTTCAGCATTGCCATTAGCTCAACGCCGGCTGATCATTTCCAGTCCTTATCGCACGCGACCGTCTATTCTACAGCAGACTTCATCACCGAGGCCGAAGCCAAAGCAGATCGAGAAGTGGTTGGTAGACTTAGACGGCCGTCAACCTCGAGAGACGCTGCCCGACCATCTCGAGAGATCGTAGCTCCCTCTCCTACAGTATTCGAGCAGTTCACAAATCTAGAAAGCCCTACATGGAATATTCCCGGTTCCGAAGACCAAGTCGCCAGTCCGCCATCACACCTCACGGTCGCAGACACGTCGGCTTCGGCTACGCCTGCATTGACAACTTCGATTCCGAGTGAGCCTGCTGTCGAGAGGGATCAAACACTGGATCCATCACAAACGACACCCTCGTTCACGAGTGTGGCCGGGCCGGCCCCGGTCGTGCAGCGGGCTGCACTCGTTGAGGCTAGAGATCTGCCTGAGCGTGTGCTGGAGGAAGTTGTAACCAGCGTGAAGCCTTCCTGGACTCCAATCAATACACTTCCGCACACGCCTGAGAGGCAATCTTGGCCGCGCCGAAACCCTCCGACTCCACTCGATGTGCTTGCCAATGCTGCGTCCCATCCCAGCCGCAATGACTCCAATCTGATGCTGCGGCCATCGCGACATACGCGGCAAATTACTCCAGCTCGGAACGAGCGATTTCCTTCACGACTGTACTCAAGGCGTTCAGGCAATTACAATGAATATGATGATTATGAACACCGTCGTCCAAGACGACTTTGAGCCATGTATATATTAAATCATCATAGTATATCATCTTCTTCCACTTCCACATCCTGTCGTCGTGCCACACTGCTAGACGGCTCCTCTGGATGCTTATGCCTGCTCTCTTGCTTTCGACGCCCTTGAGTATTATCCGTCGAGCTACCTACATATCTTGTAGTAGGGGTTTGTCCGTCATTACCCGCGAGATGAATCTTCCTTCGGTCATCATCAACAGGGCGATCCTCAATCATGAACCTCTTGCGGAGAAGTAGTTCTCCCTCATGAACAAAACGAAGCTTCTCTAGCGCAAAAAGCGTAGATGATGGGTTTGGCATCTTGTCCTGTACGAAGTCCCGCTCGAGGTGATGGTGACATAGGACGATGACAGCGTGCTTCCTCCAGGCTGTGAGGATGACTCCTGCGACATTCTCTTCAATTTTCGTGACATATTTTTCTTTTCCTTCCTCATCGTTGTGCCGACGAATGATTAAAGTTGCCTTGTGCCCAGCATAGTAATCGTAGTTTCGAAAGATCTCTGCCGTACACAGGCCAACGCTTTTCGCGAAATCTTCACATTGGCGAGAGTCCACGTGAAAGTCTTCGATTGTTGGTTCTGGATTTTCACCGTATAGAACTCGTAAGCCATTTTCAAAATCCGATTGCTGCGGTACTGGGTGAGAGCGGCAATAGTCGCGAATCCGTTGGATGAACGGCGGGACACCGGAGCCCGACATCGCTCCCTCGTGGCTCGTTTGCTGATGGCTCGTGGTGACACGTTGTTGAAAGGCATACAGTTCTTGCTGTAACTTCGTGCACTCAAGCGTCTTGAGAGCAAGATCGTCAGCCGACTTGTGTGCATTTTGCTGAGATTCTAATAACGCAGTTTGACTTCTTGACAAAGCAGCCCGGAGTTCGGCATAGTTCTGAGGAGTCTGCGACAATCTAGTTTCTAGACCTTGCGAAGGGGGTCTTCCGGGCAGGATGTGGAACGGGTGTTTTGTCTTCAAACGTGACTATCAGCTACAGCTCAACAACCACAATGGCTCACACGTACCTTTTCTATTCCAAGAAAGTGCTTAATCATATCACTGACACAGAAGAACGGTGAAATACTCACGGCCTTGGGAGGCGACTCCATGTGGATATTTGGGACGAACAGTACTTGCTGATTGCTCAAGTAATCATCGGTGAATGGTCGGCCATACCGCCGATGCACAGGGAGATTAGACTCCTGAGTCAGATGCGGCGCATAGGGTTGTGACTTGACGATCCTGCGTTTGAGTAAAACAGCTATATCGCGGGCGATCTGATCCCGATCTTGATCATCTGGGCCACCCATCGACTGCAAAACTTGATGGGCAGCGGCAACGGCAGCATTGTCGTCCTTACGCCTGCTGACAATGGATGTTTTGAAGCCCAGCCTGAAAGCATAGCTTGCTAGCTCTTGGTTGAGAATTGGACTTGGCTCGGTAGCCACTGGCTTACGCTCGTGGCGCTCTTTCCGAGTAGTAGTATTTCCCAGCTCGACGACTTGACGGAGGACAGCCAACCATAGCATTTCATAACAAAGTAGGCGGTCTCGCAATTTTCCCTCCGAGGGGTGATCACGATAATCACCAAGAGCGTATTCTACCGACAGATATGACTGATCCCGCCACCGATACACGGCGAAAAGCTCTTCTCGCACTGTGCGTTTGGATTTCTTCGGCAGAAGAGTACGGATGATATCAGTGCATGGTTTCAGATATTTCAATGACTCGAAGAAGATATGGAGGCTCGGGACCATGTAGGTGATGTTTTCAAGGTTTGCGAGTATACGGGTCTTGTCTTGTGAGCTAGCGGCCGCAAAACAAGTGCCCTCCTGGATCGCGCTTCGGATTGTAGCTTCGTCTGCCGATGAGAGACCAGGCACCAACCCTTCCAAGCATCTTACGCTGGATTCCTCTAGTAGAAATGTAGGAGAGTTCTCGGTTCCTGCTAAAATAGATTCCCAGGACTTGATAATGTGGGCGAGGTAATTGCATAGCTCCTGGCATTTGTTAGCCTGTTCAACATCAAGTTGGCAGGATGACCCGGCTCATCCTGTCAGCCCGCAAGTGAAAGATTTTGTGTACAAACCTCGTCGCATTTCATGGAGAAGAGTCGCTCGAATGAACCGAGCATGACAGGCGAGAACATTCCAGGCCAAGCACGCATTTTTTGGAAGAGACATGCAAATGCTGTTCGCTTGAGGATCTGGCGAAGATAATACTCTTTGGTTCGCGTGAGTCTCGCCCACCACATCTGCTCGCTGTTTTTATCTTTGTCTGCCCTACAGCAGATGATGCTGTGCATAATGAACCCGTCAGAGAACCGTTGCTCATTCATGAACATCTGAGCATCCTTCCGAAGCTCTTGTCTGGAGGCATCTGTGAATTGTTAGATTGCGCCTTGAATCGCTCGAGTATCCTTATTAACCTTGCTTATTATAGACCTTGACCACCCACCACTTGTCTTGGGCGTCTAGAAACTTTTCGGCTGCCCTGACACGATGGAGTCCTTCGGTGCAACTAATTGCTAAAGGAATCAATGGGATGCTTGAGGGGTGCAAATTTGAAAAATTCTTGGGCTTTTCTTGCACAAGTCCAGACTGTGCAGGCTCGTCAATATAGCCCTTGATAAAATGACGTTCCTCAGCACGGTCACAGCCTTCGAGCTTGTAGATGCGTAACAGTCGATCAACATTGTCATCATCTTCATCGCGTCGTCCCTCGGCAATGTCGGCCGGGAAGGTGAGGCAAGACAGAGGAACTCGTGCTAACCCTAACATGATTGCGTCCGGGGCGAGCACCTGGGCGCGCGAGGAGACCCTGCACGGGAACAAGCCTTCCCAAGGGCAGGGGACATCCGCTCATCATGTGAACATGAACCGCCCCCAATCAATCGTCGGTCCTTTCTCGCCAGCGCTTATGTCGATCTACCCCCAGTTTCTGCGAACGGCGGACCGGGCTCCTAGTTCCAGATTATATGTAAACCCAGGTGCATTCTATCCTAATTCCCCATTCCGCAATGACTATAGAGAGGACAAAGGTGGCTATGCGCGATACACATCTATAAATCCACCGTGTCGGCCTGGAAGTCTCGATCAAGCCACTCATCCATTTACCCAAGTCACATAGAATACCAAACAATGTCGCTCGAGCTCAAGTTTCCGCCCTGGTTGGCGGTCGGCACCGGTCACGATGGCCTCTTCCTGGTCGAGAATTCAAGCATGCTCGGCAGAGAGTCTGAGCTGCCTGGGCGTCGCTTTACGACACTCGTCGGGAGACGAGCAAAGTCTGCGATACTGCAGCAATTGCTGAAGGGTAGTGATTATGGGTTCCTTTCGAAGTCACACGGCCAGGCGTTCTTGTGGAATCATGATGATCAGTCTTCAGATCAAGCTCTCTATCTAGATTATGAACTCCATGTGCCCCTCCAGGCCAGCTACACTGCGCCGCCAGCGCTTCCGCCATTGGTCCCGCGTACACTTCGAAGACCTGATAGCAGTATGCCCTGGGACAAACGCACTGTTGGGTTCGAGCTATGTATGATGCTATCTCCATTTTCGGACGTTGTCTGCTACTTCGCATCCGACCTCGGTGGGTTGTCAGGTGTTGCTTTGATCCTCTGTAACCACGTGAGATCATCCGCAGCACCTGATCTACCACGTCCCATGTTGCCGTCCGTTCTAGTCATAGTAGAAAGCTTCGCGGCCTCTTTCGACGGTGACGAGGCCAGCAATAAGCTTTTAGGATTGGTGGCTGCCCAGCTCGACCCCGATGCTGTTGATCCTCGAGGTTCCCTCCAAGCCCACTTCCGTTGCGTAGAGGTTGTTGGCGTCAATCCCCGCTCTACAATTAAGGCACGTGCCAATGTCATCCTCGGAAATATCGATCACATGCGTCAAGACTCCAATCGCGCGCGCCTGACCTGTGGCATGAATTTGAACCGGGGGCATTTTGCGGCTTTGGTCGACCGCATGTTGAGTCGATATGCCAACCAATCCACACTGTCCTTCTCTTTCGCAACGTCCTCTAGAGCGGCTGGATGGTGCACCGAGCGATTGACCGCGAATCTGCAAGATATACTCGCCATCATGCCGTCAGAATCGTGGTGCTTCCTTTTGCTTTGTCCACTCCTCGCGTCTGCTATTATCCTCGCATGCTATCCACCTGGGTGCCATAGTGAGTTTAACGGCACATTCGTGTGATATTGCACTACTAATCACCTGCGTGCAGACTTTCCAATCACATGGCTTTATGATCATTTGTTCCGGTCCTCTGTAGAAACCGTTATCAATCATCATTTTGTACAGGGCTCGTCTCGTACAGGATTCTATGCTACACTTGCAAGATATCTCGCTTCTTATCACAAGGAGGTGCTCGCGGGAAATTATTCCATCGCGCTTCACAAGCGGAATCTGGCTGCATTGAAGTCATATCTCAAGGACACCAAGACAAACAACGCATGCCTTTCTTGTGTTGTCGGCACCTGCGGTAAAGTCCTTCACTGCGGCCATGCCATGTGTGATACATGCATTCGCACTTTAGCGTCGAGGTCCGGGTCAAAGTCGAACAGTTTTCTCCTTTCAGCGTGTCCGTTATGCGGAGAGCCTAACCATAAACCTGCTTTTCGTCTGATGCCGCCTACTGCTGGTGTTCGAGCACTAAGCTTAGATGGCGGTGGAGTCAAAGGAATCATCCCTCTTGTAGTACTTCAAAGCCTCGAAAAGGAGCTTATGTTCCTAGATGTCCCGTTGCACGAACATTTCGACTTCGTAGCAGGCACATCAGCTGGTGGCCTTATCGCGATCGGCTTGTTTTTGATGGGCTGGTCTACGACAGAGTGCATATCCAAGTTCGAAGCTATCGCAACTAAGACATTCGCGTCGAGTGATACGGTAAGCACTTTGAGAAGAATGCGGCAATTATTGGTAGCATTTCTCCGCGACTGGAAGCATAGCTCGTCAGCTATCGAGGATGCCTTCAAATCTGACGCAGA
This sequence comes from Dissoconium aciculare CBS 342.82, assembly GCF_010015565.1. Lineage (NCBI taxonomy): Eukaryota > Fungi > Ascomycota > Dothideomycetes > Mycosphaerellales > Dissoconiaceae > Dissoconium > Dissoconium aciculare. Next base: position 8,398 of record NW_022984951.1, read on the forward strand.
CGTCGAGGTTAAGATGTTCAATCCCTTAGTGAGCGATACAAAGGTAGCAGTGACTAGCAATACCACGACGGCGCTGAACCCCGAGCCGTGCATCTTCTCCAACTACAATCACAGCGCAAATGCTGTGACAGACAGCGGTTCGTCTCTTGAGTTTCTTGTTGAGGCTTTTGCTCATCAAAAAGTAGCATACACCGTCATCCGAGCAACCGACCCTGCGCGAGATGTCAGCCTTGCCCAAGCGTACGTTTTTGGATTTCAGTCGTATCAAAACTCATGGCTAATGTACTCACAGGGCAACATGCACTTCTGCAGCTCCACTGTAAGTTTCTGTCGTCATAGCATGTTTCAGTACTAACAGTACCTAGATTCTTCAAGCCGGTTACTCTTGAGAACATCGGCACGTTCCAAGACGGTGGGCTCAGGCACAATAATCCCGTCCGAATCTGCAAATGGGAGATCGCTCGAGTGTGGCCGACGAAGCCTACGCCGGACTTCGCGCTGTCTATAGGCACCGGCAAGACGGCATCAGTGTCTCATGTCGGGTGCAGCCTACCATACAGGAAGTCGCTTCTGAGAGTATATGATAGTTTCATGCAGAGCATGGACGGCGAAAGAATTTGGTCTGAGTTTAATGGCAGCCTCTCGATGGCTGACAAGGAGAGATATCACCGAGTCAACATCACACTACGAGATCCCGAACCGGTGCTTGATGACCTTTCAGCTCTAGAGAGCCTGAAGACGACAGCTATGGATGCTGTCCGAAAAGGTATTGATCTACGCTTGATGCAGGATATTGTGCTAGCTTCCATGTTCTACTTCGAATTTGACAAGATGCCATCGTGGAAAGGGACATCGTGGCTGTGCGAAGGTTCAATTCTGTGTCGGCTGGAGCTCTCTCCCGATGGCCGACGTGCCTTGTATGAGAGACTTCTTCGCTCTACAGCCTTCTTTTTTGTGTTTGGAACACCTGTGTCCTGCATAGAACCGTCTTTGAAAGGCGCTCCATCATTTCGGCGACGTATCCATTTCACTTTGCCAACTCTTGCAGACGAAGTCAGGATAACGCTAGGAGGAATCACATCTGCACATCTCCGTATAAGTGGATTGCCTCGAAGCGCTGAAGGTTTGCTCTCGCTGCAGCAATTTGATGCACCATTCGGTCGTTCAGATCATTCGATGCTGGAGAAGCCTCTGCCGAAGCTGCCGGTAAAGCGAAAAAGACGACAAATGGCTGATCGTTCCTATAGAGACTGAGTGGTCGCATGGATTTTTTGGCGTCCTTGTGACAGGGAAAAGCTCGATGAGAGCGTGGTGATTGAGGCTGGGTATAGACAAATCCAACATCTTAATTTACATCTACTCATCGCAAGATATCGACGATATTTTGAGGTGGCAGTGCTGGACCCAAAGGGGAAGTGCTCCGCAGCTCTGAACCCTCAGGCACGAAGTCGCGCAGTTCAATGGCGTGTGAGTTGCAAGTCATCAGTGATGGGTCTGCTGAACAGGGACATCACAGACGTGCAGTTAGGACCTATGTTAAGGCGGAGAGAGGGTCGAGAAAATGGAAAACGTATCTCTCATCGATCATCAAGATCCCAAGCACGAGTAAGGCACCTGGGAGATTTGAGAGGCATAGATTATAGATTTAGCACGGTACTTCGGGGCAATTGGAACATCGGTATATCGGCAGAAATGACACCTTAAGCTTTCATGTCCAATTGATTGTGTAGTACACCCAGGGCCAAGGGATTCCGAGCATTTCGGCCATATCATCGATATATGTGCCACCGAATGTTCCCTCAGTCGGGCGCCAGATCCTTCGCTGCAGTGACTTATGCAAGAGCAACGCGATCACCAAGCCGTTTATGTTGTCCTGCGGGAAAGCTGACAAGAAACGGCTAATCTGCACCAAAAGGTCTTGCTCAGTCAACTCTCCACACTCGTGTCCGGCACCGAGACTAAAGATCGTAGGTCCCAGCAATTCAGCTCTCGAAGCTAAAGATGTGAAAGAATTCTGATAGAAATCTAACACATGGCGAGTCTGGATATATCTTGTCTTCAGGTCGGCAGCTCCTCTGCAAATGTCGAACTCGCCGTGAAAATTCCTCAAGCGGACGGCTTCGTCTTGAGTCTGATCTGATGCTTTTGGTTTGTCGTCGGACTCGAAATGGGCGGGACGCTGATCGGTTGGTAGATTCCGTTGCATTTTGGTTGTCGCTCGATGGTAACGATTCGTGGAAGACTGATAACCTGGAGGGCTGATGTAGAGTTTGTTTGATGTACTCGAAAAGGTGCCTTGTTGGAAGGCCCTGCTCCTGGATTATATAGATAGACTGAGGGCCAGCCTGCCTTCTACTGCCAGCGCCCAACGTATGCGGGATCTTGTTCATGCGATCCGTATGTGGGCGCTTACCCAATCAGAAGCAGTTGACCAATCGTTTGTTCAGGCAGCACTACCTCTCCTGCGGTCAAGTTATCGCCGCGATGACTCACTTTATTGTCGTTGCCACCGCATGTCAGTGAGTAAGTACATCTACACCGAACGCTCTGTTATCCATGAATGCCTCGATCACTTCTTCATCAATCTGACTATGACTATAACCGTCGAAGAATTTCTCGCGCTCTCGGACGAAGCTGCTGTTCGCTTCGTCAAAGAAAATTGCAAAGTTAATACATACGGAATTGATCTGGACGCGATCTCGGACTTTTTACGCAGCTCTACAGAGCAGCGCCAGGCCGTCTGTTTCAAAGCTTGGTAAGCTTTCGAGTTTTACCACGGCGAATCGGCTGACAAATGCTTAGGAGAGCGAAAAAGGCCATCCAAAGCGAGTATTCTCACCCGGCCGATTCGTTGAAGGTGGGCTTTACGCCTCTGGACAGACTTGCAGACACCACTCAAACAGAAGCGTTCTTTTATGCTGCCATTATCAACTGGGGTGGGTGGCCCGTGTGTCTGACGAGCTTCTACGACAAGGCTCAAAGAGACAGGTCATTTCGCGCGCAGTTCTGGCGCTGGATTGACTTTCGGCAAGCGCAATGGCAGTACAGAGGTGATCCTAGTCGGTCAAAGGAGACCTACCTTGGAGCTCTGATGTATTTCTGGCGGCAACATGGCGTGGAGACGTTTGAAAAAGCTTTCGAAGACTACTGGCTCGAAGATTGGCAATCTGAGGAGGACAGCTTTCGTGACTTGGCACATTACTCGAATGACGTTCAGTGTCGCGTGTTAACCCGCGAAATTCAGCATGTGGTCCACTTTTGTTCAGTCCCTGAAGAAAACACCTTCGAGGCGGACCAGCTTGAATACATCGCATTCGAAACTCGCCGGCGTAAGCGACAAGCACAGAGCCCTGACGAAGACGCAATTTCAGCGGCACGGGTCAAATTGTTCGTCAACCATCCTGTTACATGGACAATGAGACCTTCAGTGATCACTGGCACATCAATGTTTGAAGCAAAGGGGGCTGCCCCAGCCGAGAGCTGGGGTGCTGGGCCAGGAGCACGAATCATTTACGACGAAGAGTTGGGGGACGACTGAGCATGAGATTGTATGCCACGAAACAGTGTTGACATTAAGATTTGTAGCTCTTCTTGCAAACTTGGTCTTTCCTCCACAATGTCAAAGTGCTGTCACCAAAATCGCCTACTACTGGCCAACTCCCATAGTCTTTTGTACCTGACTTTCCCCTGCCTACATAAGTCACACGTCCACAGAAGGTCTAGCTGTGACTAGTCTTGCATCGCTTCTCACCGGCACGAGCTTCTTGGACATGCGGTCTCTTGATCGCCCGGTCCAACGACTGATATCTGAACTCACTCGAGGATCCAGCTTTGCGTTTCGACCTTTTGTCCGCTGTTGAGGCTCCGATTTTCTTTTCGCTTCGCAACGAGATTGACGACCCTGCCATACTATTTGAATCTCTCTTGCAAGGTAGGGAGGGTATCGTGTCGTTCGGATCCAGAGTAATTCGGACATTGTCCACGGAAGGGGTACTTTCTTGAATGCTCATGTGAGCAATGTCGGTTCTGACATCAGGGGTGTCTTTTACCGTCGAAGAATGGTGCGGAATGTTGACCTTGGCCTCGAAAAGCTTGTCAAACGCGTCCTTTATCTCATCAAGCAGGCTGAACTCCAGTGCGAGATCCTTCTCTGAACCTGTATGATCTCGGTAATTTATGGTAAGACGTAGGTTTGAGCCACAGGGGCTGCGAACGAAGTGGAACTCTCTCCAATCTTCCAAGCAGGAATTCGCATCCGGCGACGGGCGCCAGCTGTGTGGATTCCTTGTGATGTCAACATGCGTCAAATTACTGTCAGTCTCGATCTGGACTTTATTGCCCGGTGTGTTGTCCCTCGAGAATGGCTCAGCTGCTTCAGGGTAGGTCGATTGGTTCTCCGTCGAGCCTGCTGTCTCTGTTTCGCTTAAAAGGGATTCATCATATTCTATGTAGTAATCCTCGAACCATCTCGGGTTTGTGAAATCGTAGTTGGGAGGGTTTGTTCCTGGTACTATCTGAGCGACTGGGGGGCGCGAAGTCGTTGGAAGCGAGTATTGTTCTTCATAGTTCGAGGCAGGTTCGGCACTGGGAGTGTGGATTTCATGGTCTCGTACGTGAGCGTGGGGGGTTGATATAGCTTTACCACTGGTGACCTGTTCCAGTCGTATCTGTGATGCACTCAAATCATCCATGACGCCGAATTCAGGGAGGGGCATATCTTGCAACATCAAGTGCCTGTCTCCCCCGATGGGTTTGTCGCAATGTTATCTTCGGTGGAATTATTCGACGATGTTTCCTCGGCTCGGGCAAGGGATGTGTACCTGGTGTAGCGGTGGATCCGTCGACAAGAAAACGGATTCGTATTGAGAAAGTGTGGCCGTGTTCATATTCATGGTTGTGGAGTGAAAGTGGATCACTGCTGTTTACATGTTGTCCGTTGTGCATCCAATAGAACGGCCATCGATGTTCATAACTCTCGAAAATCCTTGCAGCCCTTCCATCGCGGTCCTCCGATGTAAGCATACTGTGCAATCACTAGATACTATTGGACACCGTTTAACTATCAATAGTGTGATAAGCGGCCCGTACGCAATACTTCACAAGCTGCCATCGCGCTGCGCCATCATCCATCCCGATCAGACCGAACGGACTCGTTCGGCCGTGCACGCGTCGAGCTTGCGCATGGTCTAGCGATTGATCCGCGATTGTCGTCGCGCGATCCTTGAACACGCAGCACGCCAGTAGAGCACAACGTGCAGAGCGTCCGCAGGAAGTGGCCCGAGCTGCTGCGCGGCGCTGGGTCAGGGTTGTGGAATTTCTGAAACCTCATCCGCTGCCGTCTGATGCCCTAAGGTGGTGCGGGCGCGTCGAGAGACGTCACGTCTTCCTTCTTCCCCGATGCAACCGCACGTCCATGTTTCTGGCTTTCGCACACACACACACACACACACACACACACACGCACACACACACACATACACGCACACCCACTCACTCACACATACACACCCCGATAGCTGCCACTCTCGACGGGCCTAGTCATGCCGCGCCGCACGTCGGCTTATGCCCCCCTCCCTGTTTCGTCCGAGAAAACTGATAAAGTGGAGCGTATCACGAAACCCCTTCTCCACCAACTCATGGCATCGCCGGGCGACATATGCCATACCGACAGTCTCAACTCAACCGAAGTCTGGCAACTTCCTTCACCACAGAGTAATTCGCCCCCGCAGAAGAGGAAGCGTTCGCAATCGGACACGGCGCTACCGATCAAGAGGGCCCGGCTGATCCCAGGCAGCTGCATCGAGACGACAGCCGAGCGCGAAGAGGAGACCGTTAGCTACCGCGACGCGGATATACACGTCAGTGAAATCAATTGGGCGGACTATTTCGGAGCCTGGCCGCCTATGGATTCACGCGCAAGCAGCCGAACTGGTCGTCGTGGATCTGGCAAGCGACCGCACTCTCTAGCGCGCAGCTACAGTAACAAGGTACGAGCGGGTCACGCACCGGCCCCGTGGTCTCCTGGACATGAAGAGTTGATGTTCAAGGCTGGCCTGGTCATGAACGAGCATCAGACGGAGGCCGTTGTCTCCGCTGACTGCCAGAAGCTATGCGATAGCCTGTTGGGTGCAAAGGTCACGATCCCAACAGGGACAATGTTCAGCAGTGATCGGCTTCTGAAGATTCTGGAATTAGTGAGATTCCGGAGTGAGGCGCGCATCTTTCGCGACGTCACGCCCCTGCTCGTTCCATCCCCGGAACTTCTTTACATCGATGGTCATGATAGCCTGGAGCATGTCCGGGAAGCTATCGATGCGGAATGGACCAATTGCGAACCCATCTGCGGTCCTCAGCCTAAGCCCGACCTCACCATCGGGATCGCAGCGACCGCTTTTACAGACGAAGAGATCGAGACGATGCGCCTGAATTGCCTACACACTTGTGAGATCCTACCGTCTGAGCGCATCTATTGCCCTTTCCTCATCTGCGAAGCAAAAGGCAATAGAGGTACAATAGAAGAAGCAGACCGCCAGGGCATGCACGCAGCGAGCATTGCAGTACTTTCGATTGTGCAGCTTTTTACCAACATCTCAGCGATAGACGAAGTCGATGGTAGGATTTTGGCATTTTCCGTCTCGCACAACAAAGAGATTATCAAGATCTTTGGACATTTTGCCGTGGTCAGGGATGGATCACCACGATACTTCCGACGTCGGGTCTTTGTCACCGACTTTGCAGAAGATGTTGCGGTTGGGCAGTGGCATAAGACGTATGGTGTGGTCTCCGCGATCTACAAGAACTTCTATCCCCAGCATCTTGCTCGAATCAAGTCTGCGCTCTCCCGGTCTCGTGGACAGCCACTCGGAGTTGGGTCCTTCACTTCGCTCGAGAACGACTCACAACAGTCTACCATCGGCTTCTCCACATCTCGTGAAGAGTCCCCTGTTAAGCGTACAGCTTCGGTTCGGGAAGGAAAAGAGATCACTACGCTGCGGCAACAGTTGAAGGAATTGCAGGAACTGCAAGCGGCGCAGAAGGCGGACATGCAAAAACAGATTACAAATCAGCAAGAGATGATTGCCGAGCTCAAGAGGAAGTCGTGATCAATCCGATGCCCTAGCTTCTACTTTCTTTTATAGATTGTTGTCACAAGCGTAGAAGAAGATGACATTTGCAGCCTTCCGCTTTTATTTTTCACGCGAAGCTTCATCAAATGAAACGAAATAGATGTACAGAGTGGTTCTGGCTACGCAAATCAATCGTGAAGATTCTTCCGACTCATCTTTCGCCGAATCTTTTGGAGAGCTCCCAATTTGCTACTCTTTGGTTCCTTCACTGCATTCAGTGGGAGTGAAGGTTCCTCCACTGCATTCAGTGGAAGTGTAGGAAGAAAGCTCCTTGTCGTCTCCCAGTCAATCTTGCTGGTTAGAGTGACTAGTCGTGCGACATCGTCCGCGAGAGAGGTAGGATAACTTTGAAGAGAAGGTTCGACAAGTAATCGAGGCTGATCGGGTTCGCCACGAGCGATTTTTGAGGCCTGAGCACGTAGACCGGTCCACTCATCGCCAAGGAAGAGCTCAGATGCCATGACGTTCAAATAGTCCGGGTTGTTATCGGCGGCGACAAGGTACGCATTGAATGTACTGACACGTATTTTCGTCTTCAGGACTTGTGTCAATGCTGCAGCTTCATCGTTCGATGCATCGAGTTTCCGCTTTTCGTCCTCATACTTTGATTCAAAACTGGTCTGCCGAAGACGCTGAAGATCATGTACCCCGTCCAGGAGCCGAGCACCATGCGTGTAGCGCAGCTTTTTACGCTCATCGAAGCAGTCGAGAAGAAGCCGCAGCAGCCCTGGCAGAGTGGCTCTTTGACGCAAGCCCATCTCGATCGACGCATTAAAAGAAGAGAACGATTGATCATACAACTTTTGCCCCGGCCGTGTGGATTGGAGCGCTTTCAGGCTGAAGCTGAAAAAAATCTCGCTATCGAAGGTCTCTTGATAGCGTACCAGGGCGCGATCCGACCGGATGTCCATAGAAAACGCATCGGGAGAGCGGCTGCGCGGAACGCATTCCAACACTGACCAGAAGTTGTTATGGAACTCTCTTTCACTTTGATCCCCACCGAAAGCCTCGAACAAGAGAGTGGAACCAGTACGGCCGCTGGCCATGAGGTCCTTCATGCTTGTCCAGATCAGTCCGCAAGAAGGAGTCGATCGAAGCCCGCGACCAAGGCAGACTTGGAAGCCTTGGCTGTTCTTGCTCTGGAACATGATATCTATGATAGTGAATTTATCACCATCAATATCTTCCCCTTCATGTCGTCCTTCAATGTGATTGTCCTCATCCACGTTAGAGACAACATCATCACATTTTGGTGAGCAACTTGCACTGAATGAGTTTTGTCTTTGGATTCGTCGGAGAGCCGTCTCGAGACTTTCGCCGTTGGCCAGCAGTGCTTTCGCGGCACTCAGCTGGGCGCCGAGAACGGTCGCTTGGGGCTGCAGATGGGTAAGCATTTTTGCAACGAGGCAGGGATGGGTGGTATTAGAAATAATAACAAACGGAGGGGACCTACGCTATCTATTATGTTTATTGACTCGTGAGCAAAGTGCATTTCAAGTAAGGTATGCGTCAAGTAGAGGATCTACAAATCGAGGCATCGGGCCACCACACTTCGCATTATGCAGTCACTTTGACGCGCGCTACAGGGCATTGGATATTCATCAGCAGAACACGACCATGTTATATAAATCGTTTCCGCGTCATCAGTAATTCAACACAGTCCCTGCAATATTCCTTTTATTTTCTCTGTTCCTGACCGACTAAATATGGACATGGAAGACATTATTCTTCCTTTGAAGCCATATCAAGCCAAATTGGAGCCCATGGCACGACACGCTGGTAGAGTAGAGGTGTTGCAAAACAATGAAGTCTGTACAGTGCATACCAAGGGTCAGCGTACTGTGATACGTCGGGACTCGATTGCGCCGAGATTCGGTGACGATACACCGAAGTTGAGAGAAATCGTGGCCGGCAGCAGCGCTCCCTCGGGCATCGTCATTTATTTGCGCTTAGGGGAGGAGTCCACGCTCAAGATCAACTCCTTATCACCGTCAGTGTTGCAGGCCATACATTCTGAGTCTCAGATTTTGCGGGATCTCAATCATGTAGGCCCCATTTTCCTTGACATGGATTCGACCTGAACTAACTTATACCAAGCCAAACATCTTCCTGTACCAAATTCTCTACGATCATCCGCAACTCATCGTCGTGAGGGAACGGTTTTGTGGGAAGTCATTGCAAGAAGATTCGCCAAAAACGCTCTACGAGGCCACACAGATTCTCGTGCAGCTGTGCTCTGCACTCGACTACCTCCATGACCGTGAGCGTCCCATAGCCCACAGAGACATCAGGCCTGACAACGTCATCATCACGTACGATGGACATAACAATTTGAAAAGCGTCAAACTCGTTGGCTTTGCAATGGCCACCGAGCGGTTCGATCCCTTTTGCGGTATACTGGAATGGGCAGCTCCTGAGATCCTGTTACGAAATGCGTACGACCAGAGGGTGGATGTCTGGGGTGTGGGTAGAACCGTCTCCTGGACGATATGCGGATCTCCTGACGATGAGCCAAGGTACAAGGCCAATCCACAGACTTGGTGCGCCGAAGTGATCCAGCATGTGGCGATTTCCAACACAGATATCGAAAGTCCCACCCTCAATTTCTTACTGGAGAACATGATTATCATACGTCCAGAGAAGCGAACTTCAGCAAAGGTTTGCTTGGAAAAGGCTGCACAGTTGCTACTACTCACAGACAACGACCTCGTGCTCGTATCATCCGCCAAAAACAAGGACTCTGAAGGCAGTCACGTCGTATAGATGCCATACAACTCCGGATATGGTGGTGTCACGATATTTTGGTCGACTTTCGATTTGATAGTCACGAATCAAGATAATGGGGCAAATACGTACAGCCAATCCTGTCGTGATAATCTCAATGAGCTCGAATGTAGTCTCGTTATGTTGGCACGCTTCGTTTTCATTGACTTTATGACTATGATGAGCGTCCAGCTATAATGATGTTCAATTTATCTTCGACTGATTGCAAGCGGGTACACAACTCCGCCAAGCATCTGTTCGTTGTTCGGCGTATACACAGTTCACACCTTTTTTCAGGCAAGTTTGGCAAGGTGTCCCTCGACTGCAAGATACTTTCGATGCGCGACATCCGTTGCAAGCCTATCCCGCTTCGTCAGTCTCTGAAACCATCGTGAAACACTTCGCGTCACGTACATATGATCCCCTGATTGTTTTTTTAGGCAACGAGTCCCTCGCCACAGTGACGATCTCATATCTTTGCGTTGAAGAATTCGAAAATAGTGGTCCTCGTTTATGCGTCTGGGGACCATATGTTGATATCTGTTGACCATGGTCATACTCCCCTTGCTCTTCAGGTCGTACTTGCTGTAAGCTTCGGTGAGCGGAACTATGTGGTGGCGATCGTTGAGGATGGTCGTAATAGTTCCGTTGCTCTTCAGGTCGTACTTGCTGTAAGCTTCGGTGAGCGGAAATATGTGGTAGCGATTGTTGAGGATGGTTGTGGTCATAATAGTTCCGTTGCTCTTCAGGTCCTGCTTGCTGTAGGCCTGGGTGGGCGTTGTAATTCGTGTACAAGTAATCTTCCATCTTGCAAACAAAGGGGGCTTTCCAGAAACTTTTAGCGGTGACAGTGTGTAGATGGGCATCTCAAGTAGCGGACGCCCTCACTCTATTTAAGTTCACCACGATACCCCCGAGTCAAGATAGTCGCGGGAATTTCATCTACCACACGAAACGCGGGAGGCCACACCCATGCGTGAGATGCTTGATCACCGTACGTAAGTCTCACATCTATCACATGCATCTGCGGCTGTTGGCCCGCACACTATTTCGAGCGTTTACGCTTACATAACTTTAAATCGGTCGTCATCGAACGGTCTTAACGTCTATTCGCGAGGGTCGATGTGTCACGGGAGTCATCATTTCTCATATTCATGTACCATAAAGATCAATTTCGTTGTACTGAGACGTTACTTGATGGAATGCTTGCTCTGGTGTACTTGACAACATCACACCAACGGACCAGATCCACAAGCTCAAGTGGACTCTTGGTCTTGGTTCCATGGCCGAAGGGCATCTCGATCCAAAATCGCGGACAGCCTTTGACTCAGTAAAGTCATTTCCTTCGTCATTTGCCTTATCGTCTGCGACAGCTCCTCGATTGATTCAACCACTTTTTCGAGCTGTTGCGTCTTGACCACCTCATCGTAGAGACAGTCCTCTTCCTGACCCCGCTGCCTGCAACCTTCACAAGGTCGTTGTTGATCGCATTTTCTTTTGCTCTGACGACATGACAAGCAGGCCTACATCGAAATATCAGCTTCAAAGTATATTAAGGAGTAGGAGTTGTTATATGTCATACTAGTCGAGCTCTGACAAACGATTTGCGAGCTTTTTCAGGCGTGGTTCGTGGTTCTTGTGGTGCTGAGTACGCCATCATCACCGCGTCCGCATCTTGCGTATTCGACTGTGGCGCAAGATTCATGTTGAGTGTGCTCGAACTCGAGCTCTGAGATGGTTGAGCTGTGCGTGGTAGGTATTGAATGCTGGCTGTAGCTTTCCAGTCTGCGTGTAACAAGTGGCCCTGAAGCCCGGGGGCATAAGAATGATATTCCTGCATTTGCGCCTGGATTTGAAATTGCTCGGAGAATTGTGCCTGTGGCTCCGAATATTGGCAACCGTGTTCGTTTTCGTACTTGGCCTGCTCCAAGGGCGGACTAACGTAAAAGCTCGTAGAACTCTGCATTTCGAGGATCAGAGCGGTATAACGGTCCGGTTGAGTGAGCTGGAGCTTTGAGAATTGACCCTCTACTTATATCTCCCACGAATGGGAACCTCTCCGCCCTAGTAAGCATATGTTCGGGTCGGTCGAGCTGATTGGTCTGTCATACCGAGAATAGACTTGCGTCTTTCTTCGGGCACAACCGACCAAGGTCCACCCCTCGTCAAAAGATTCTGATACTTACGTCGAGGTGCATCGCCGATCGGCGAAACAATTGGCAACGAGCAAGATAGACTTGCTATGGGAAAGGTTTAGCTGGCGAGGCAGCAGGTACATCACAAGATTTGTACCGTGTGGATGCCGCCACCGTGGAGGCTCACGCCCGTGCTACTTGGTTGGGCTTACTACTCAGGCAGGCTATGCGCGCGCAAACGGTCGGACGTTCAAGAGGGCCGGGCGCCATGCAGTGTGGGAAGACCCTTGCAAAAGTGGGGACGCGCTAGGAAATGCTGTGAAATGGAGGAAAGCTCACGGAAATCCTGTCACGAGTGCGCCATAACGCATTCGACGGAAGTCACGGAACATAATGGTGGGAGCGTGTGGGTCCATGCGTTGCCGCCTGAGGCCTTCAATCTTCAACACGTGCTAGACTGAGTGGATCGTTACGTAGAGTCAGTGACAGCGAGACGCGCTCGATGATCATCCTGTGATTTCTGCCTACATGCACTGCATCTGTGTAATGGTCGAATAAATGTCTATTTCACGAGGTGGTCAACATGGATCTTCGTTCCCGGTTCCCCGATCGGAGTGCATTCACAGCCCTGGAGGGCTGGAGATCTAGGGTTCACTTCCAGGAATCGCGAACGCGGAATTCATAGGGGCAATTCAGGGCGCGTTGATTTGAACGTATCACCGAGACAGCATACATAAAGGCCCGGTTGCAACACACGATATTATTCATCATACAGTCCATCTGCAACTTATTAAAGACACTTTTTCTACTACGAGATGTTCGTATTCAGATACTACGCCGTGCTTTGGACTCTGTTAGGGCGTGTCTTGTGTCAGTGTAGTGGAGAAAAGACCGTTGTTAGCATCGGGTTCGGCATGGGGGAAAATTATCTATTCGTCTCGTCAACCCCGAACGCCCAGGCCCAAATATTCCAGTACATACCCCAGCTGGTCGCCTATGCACTACAGATCGACCTCGAGTGCATTAAAAAATTCTCGTTGGCGCCGATCGAGACCAGAGCCTCGCTAGGTTACATCACAACCGCTCTCATTTTCGCTATACCCAGTGATAAAGTCGAGGTCTTGCAGGGGCAACTAGATGACCCGACCTCGAGAGTGTTTTCAAATCCAGACGAAGACCTGAGGAAACTTTTATCAACGGTCAACTTCGACATGAGACTCGATGATCCACGAACATCTGAGGCTCGGCAACTTGCTACGACTTCTCTACAAAAGCAGAGCCAAGAGGAAGAAGAAAAGCGACGAGCTCAGCAGCAACAGGCATTCAGGGACCTCGCGAGTAGGCTCCGAGTTCTAGCTTCTATACAAGCCACGCGAACGGTATCCACTGCCTCGTCCCAGACCACCGCAAGTCGCGGCATCACTGCATCGAGCCTCAGACCCAAGAGATTCCATGCATCGCATTCCCACACCCGTCACTATCCTCGGCTCAGTCTGTCGATGAACTTTCCGACGACCTTTCCAACGCGAGCGAAGACCGCATTGCCGTGCATGACAGGATCCTGATCGTCCATGGGCACCGAACTCATGATGACCCTCTTCCAAAATCGTTCTTCTTCGCGGTCGATTCTCCCGCGAGGCTTGGAAGCAAACGGGAAAGCCATACTGTCGGCGGCGCCGATGTGTGAGCGCATCTCGAAATGCTGTTCGTTGAGATCTTTCATTTCTCTCCATTGGCGTGCGATTTCTCCCTCTCTTGCAATGGTCGCAGATTCAATCTCCCGACGATTGGTCCGCAGCTGAATCTTGAGGTGTGCTATCTTGGCTGAAGCTACCGAGCATCGCATGGCCCGTACAGTCTGCTGGGGGTGAATGTGCGGGATAGCTCGGGCCAGACCCAGATCTTTCTTGCATCGGCGAAGCTCTTTCGTTATGACATTCCTGCTCTCTCTTGCTTCTTTGATGGCCTCCTTATGCGTGGACTGTGAGATATGCTCGTCGGAGAGTTTCGCAATTTCGTAGGTCCGTTGTCTTTTGAAGTCGGCGAGGCTCATTGCTTTTTTTCCGAAGCTGATCCAGATGTCGCTGTGCTCTTACGTGACATTGTTTGCAGGTCCAATTGTGTATTGAGAGATTGTATAGAACGTATCACATGGAATTTACACAAGATTCTCTCACTAGTATAATGGTTGATGCCGCACATATCCTTGCAAGCTATCTGTCTTCTGATTCGTTCTCATAATGTTCCTGCAATACGTCCCAGATCGGCGGAAGTTGAACCCCCGAGTGGGCAGGGGCCGAGCCTGCAGGCGAGGTGGTCGATGCAGTTCCAGCCCCAGCAGCAGCATCGATTTGCTTTTGCTGCTCCTTTCGTTTCTGGTAACCAAAAGCAGTACGCATGCGCCATTCAAATACGTTAATCGGGATCGGATCCAGACGTTGTTCATACAGCTCCCGCGATACGGAATTATATGCGATAGTGTCCCATCGTGGCTCGACCTCTTTCCAAGTAGATACTATCTTCCCGGTGGCGCGGATGTCGCGCCCAAGCTCTCTCGCCTCGGCCTCCCCAGACTATCAGTAAGAACATATGCGACGAGAAAAGGTAGCTTACTTTGAATCGATCGCTTCCTGTCGTTTCCCCGTCGCCGCCGAGTATGTTTATAATCAATGTACGTGTGATACCCTGCTGCATGTCAGCCAGCTCCAGTACGGAGGTGACAGCTGCTTACCAGAAAGTATTGCCACTGCTTCTTAGTGTAGCCACACTCCGCGCGAGCCTGTGGCGCGCTTAGGATGGTCTCCATCTTGGTTCTTTCCCAAAGTGCGGTCAAGATTGTGTACGTTGAGAAACAAGCTGACGTGTCCGCGAGTCAAGACTGGCACACTTCATCGTGACTGGATGGAAGCTTTCACCCCCACATGAAGCTAAGAAATGGCAGATAATGTGATGAAAAGCCTGTGAAAATGATGCGCCAACGCTAGCGGACCATGCATCCATTCGCACTAGGCAAAGCCACTAACGGGGGCTAAAACACCAGCTCCCAGCCTCCTTCACAACAAGTGGACCGACGAGTCAATCAGTGATGATCACGCCACACCCTCGAGAACCTCAGACATTGGGATCTGTACTCCATCCTCCCTCGATCTTATACCACACGCTCCCGGCCAGGCGCAACACGCGCTCCTCGTCGGTGAAGACAGGTGCGGTTTTGTCCAGTCCGCGAAATGAGTCGCCTGCACCATTCTTATGCCGCATTTGGTCTGGGCAGGTCGAAGATAGATTGACCATGACTAGATCACAGACATCCGACGGGAATTTGTGGCACATTAATGTCTTGGTAGCTGTGTGCCCGCAGGTCCACGTAACTTGCAATCGCTTGCACATCGTATCTGCCACTCGAGTCAGTGCTGTCGATCCATGGCAGTAAAGGAGACTGACCGAAATAAGTATTTGAAACTATGCTCTCCATTCACGGTGGTACACATGGGTGGCGATAGCCTTAATATAGTTATTCGGGAGTCGGCGATCATGTGGTCATAGAATGGGGTGCATGCTGCGCTGCCAGCACCCCTAACTCCTGTATCGTGTTGCACCCCAACAGCCCTTATCCTCGAGACACTTAGCGACAAGTCTTGTTCCAACAGCCCTGCTTGTATACTTTGTATGCCTATGGAACGACCCGCACTAGAAGTCAAGATATCAGACACTGCTGTAGACCCATATTGCTCTGAGGGATATTGTATAAGTGAACTCTGCTAGATGATGCATGGTAACCTACATGTCCGCATATTGGTGTTTCTCATCACGGGCTGATCAACTCCTAGCCGCCGCCACCGTTTGCCTCTAAGCCAAAAATGGGAGGCAGCGACGCAAAAAGTGAGTATTCTGCGTCGCTGCTCCCTCTTTTCGGCTTAGTCGCACTTGGCATCTCGAGGACGTGTTTTAAACACGGCATTTTACCCTCGATCACACTTCACTCACTTGAAGCACACTTCAACATGCCCTCAACATCAAACGCTACAGAGCTGCGCCTAAAGTTGGAACAAATTTGTGCACTTTCGAACAGAGCCATCCTTCCCCATAGAGACCTCATCGAGAAATTGCACAGGCTCTGTTTTACCGAACAGAATCAACGTCACAACAAGAGAAAATCCGCTGAGTCTACACCGCAATCCACGAAGAAGCTTTGCGCCGGTCCGCGATTGTTAGCACGTTCGACCTTGAACGATGTCTCGGAATCCACTCCATCGACGGCCCCATACGCACCACCGACTCCGATCACAACTCCCTGTACGACGGCGGCCCCATGCGCACCACCGACTCCGATCACAACCTGTTCGACGACGGCCCCATGCGCACCACCGACTCTGATTACAACCTGTTCGACGACAGCCCCATGCGCACCACCGACTCCGATCATAATCTGTTCGACGACGGCCCCATGCGCACCACCGACTCCGGTCATAACTCCCTGTTCGACGACGGACTCTTGTTCTGCATTAGACACATCTTTGACGGGGACTTCCTCTCCCGCGATAACACCTTTTTTAACGACGTATTCTACTCCCATATCGAGTACATCTGCGCGTTCATCATCACTGTCGCCTCCAGTAGACAATCAATCTTTCGCATCTACCTCCTCCCCATGTGTCGAAATTCTCCGCTCTTCAACAACCTCTTCTCAACCGACAAGCCCCGGTCTCACACAAACGAACGCAACCGCTTCAACGACGCCGTCTCCTCTGGCATTGACCTCCGCGACAGCGCCAAGCCTCTCCCTCGTATCCAGTCCCTCTTCTACAACTTCTTCAGCGTCCAGTCCTTCTCGAACGCCGCCCTCATCCCTGTCATCGACGTCCTCCAAAGACACAGACGATGAAGTTATTTTCGAGAAACTTACAAAGCTACACAAGGGTTTCGCAGCCGTGAAAACCTTCTGCGCAAACTACAAGGCTGAAGAGACATTCCACAAGTACATGAGAGAAGCAAATGCTTACAATCCCGGACGCCATGCCATGCTATTTAAAAAGGATAATGATAGCAGCAGGTCCACGGATGATGGGGTCGAGGAAAGTTTGGTCGGGGTAGTCGCGATGTGGCAACTTGCCCTTCAATACGCAACCTTCATCTCGGGAAAGCGCCCGAATCTGAAGGCATTTGCTAAGATTACACAGCTTCACTACGATAGCAGGCTCAAGAGGACTATTACCGCTGGGAACGTTATGATAGAGTTTATGAAGGACCGTCAATTTGGAGCTCTAGGCCGCTTCGGAGTCCTTCGACCTACAGAGCTACGCACTATTACGCAACCAAACATCAGAGCCATCGACACAGAGGCAAAAAATCTCAAAGATGAGACTGTTTTTTGCTGGATAAAGTCGTTCAGTAAATTATATCGGGATCGCGAGGCGGAGGCCTTCAACCAGAAAGTAGCGACCATAAATCTTCGTACACCTGTCTTTATACCCTTTACAGTCGAGTCCCCAGAAGCCGCCCTCACAGCCACATCAGAAACTTCGCATGGAGAGTCTCGATGGATGGACTCTCCCCTTCGTGTTTCCGTAACGCCAAGTCCAAATCTGATGCCACAGGACGAGCCGGAGTCGGACACAGCGCAGCCGGATTCAAGATCGTCAGGTCCTATGCGCGCGCCTGTACAATGGGACCGCGCTCGCGTGCAGACGCTGTGTGCATCCCCAATGACATGTCTCAGCCCAGCCCGAACGCCACTGCTGGAACAAGGATTGACACCACCAGGAGATTTTACATACTTTCCAATCCATCCCTTCCCGGTTGTGTTCTGGACTGGTTCGAAGTTCGAAGATGAGGACCCTTTTCAGTTGGAACAACCGTTCGAAGCTGGGCCTTGACATTGGGGGCAAGCTGAACCGTGCTAAGCTTTTTCGGGAGACTGTACAAGGCTCACGCATATGTACAGGCCCGGGGTGAACTTCACACTCTCGCCCGGTTGCACTTTCATATGTGCACCTGTTTCGAAGTTCTCGAACAGCGTGAATCCCGGCACTTGGAAAACAGCTGGCTTGTCCGCAGTATAATTCATCGTGGCGTATTTGTAAGCTTTATACCCAAAAATTTGATTTTCGTATTTCTGAAAAAAACTTGGTCAAAATTCTCTTCTGCGACAGACAGAATGAGAGAACATGCCTTCATAAGTGCTTCGCCGCGGCTTACTGTCTCTTCGTCCGTCGTTTCGTTGAATGAGAAGTTGTGAGGAGCCATCATTCGTGTATTCGTCGCGTGCTCTCTGGGGATGGCAATTCTTGTCGAATCGCGAATGATGGAACCGAACGCTGGTAAACTTCCTAATCTCGCGAAGGTGAGCGTCTGAAAGAGGCCGCGGAGGTGTCGTTTTGCTGTCCATATGGCGGGGTTGATGTCAACCTTGGAAGGTACCACTCGATTCAGCGGGTGGGGCGGCACCGGGCTCGGCCCGAGGCGCGCTGAGCCCTTCTTCAGCTCACCGGCAATGAACGTGAGTTGCGTTAGTGCTCGCAGGCCGCCCATGATGAGACACTCCAGGCAGGGTTCTAACGCGTTCGGATCCAGAAAGAATTGCGATAAATTGCGTCTAGCTGATCTCCTGAGGATACTCCTCTGCGATCACGATTGTCATGCTGCGCCGAATCGTTTGTTTTTCGTCATAGGTTACTTCCACTCCTCCCGCGTTTCGGAATGTGATGGATATGGACATTGATAACAGATTGGCGTATCATCTTCGGAATGCTCGTGATCAGTCTTCGGTGGATAGTCAATGTGAACTGATCACCCTTCGCAATCGCGAAATCTCTCGCACGTGTCTACGAAGTTCCCGCAGTGAGGACACCCTGGTTCTAGGCCTTGATTAACACGTTGATCACTTTCCTGTAGAGACACCAAGGCTAGACTTTCATGACTCCGGGCGGAATGATTGAAATGCACCTCGATTGGGGAAAGTGGTCCCTCCGCGTTGGACAGAGTTTCATGTGCGTCCTGGTGCTTTTATTGACTCTTCGTTGTTTTCCTGTGTGTTCGTTTTCTTTGTGTTTCTTTCCTTCTGCTCCACACTTACCTTGCAAGTCGTGGCAAGATGAGCGACGACTCCGCAAGAGACCATACCTTCGATGGGAACATCCCATTTTCCTATCCCGCTGGCAACGATTATGATATCAGCAACAACTATGATCTCGGTGGCCCTTACTGGCACGGCCTTCCTACGGTACAGCCTACCACATACCCTGCAGCGCACTCAAACACAACCACAGTCGCTGCCAATGTTACCAACAGCACCATCCAGGCCTTCGTTCCCACCTGGGTCAATTCTTGGTCCCTCGACGCCGCGGAGCAGCTGCATAACGAACTGAAAAGACATGTCCGGAGATCTGCATTTGGCAATCCAACTGGACAGAAAAATGGTCACGGAGGAAGACGGTCTCAGCCAGCGACAGCACGATCTAGTGGTCAGACAGATTTGGCATTCCCCTTCAGATGCCGGCGTTGCAGACAGGGGTTCAAACAGAAGAGCACATGTACGCGCCACGAAAATACGCACGACGCACCAAAATGGTTCTGCCGGTATTGCAAAATGGGATTCAACAGATCAGACCCGTGCAAGCGCCACGAAGCGGTGCATGAAACACCGGGATGGCCTTGCCCTGTCAAATGCCGTGAGCCATTCAATCGCCGGGATTTACTTATCGATCATTGCAAGAAACACCTTGGCCGGAGGACGACCGTACTCGTGGAGCAATACACATGGGATGCATTCAGATCGCACATCTACCATCTCTACTCGCCCGAGACCGCCGATGATCTGGCTCAGGTACTACAGTCTTGGACGTCCCGTTTCTGACTCAGTCATACAAGTTCATGTTTGTTAACTTATTCGATTCAGTCATGAGTAAAACGTGGGATCGAGCCACGTGAACGATTTTTGGGATCAAATGAACTTTGTTTGATGACTCACGCGGACACAATGAAGCCTGCCTCAAACAGATAGACATCCTAGTGTATCTAGACGGTCCACTCTTTGCAGCAACCGTGTGAACTACATGTTCCTCCCGGTAGTCTACCAGGCTCTTCATGAAAAGACGTGCTGCGTTGCTTCGATCATGCTGCAAAACACCTGGCAAACCTCTCATCCGACCCGTTCGTTACCGGGGATCCCAATCGAATCCCATCTTCGACTGCCTATTCGAAGGGAGAAGACCTCAATGATTGTGAGCAGAATCCTCCGGTGATCGCTGTTGAAGAAGGTGAAAGCAGGCAACTTCCAACGGACCATCATCATCGTTGCCTGGGCAAACCAAATCATTCCCTTCGCCTCTTGACAGGACTTCGGCAAGGATTGTGTACCTGCGTCAATATTAGGTCAAGATTCAAGGAGATCGACATCAATAAACTTACGTCCACACGCAAGCCCGCCTGAACCATAATTGCGGTTCAGACGGACTGAAAGTCCAATGGTCTAGATTTAGATCGTGGATAGTTTTGAGAAGTCTCCCGATAGACTCGGGCCTGTGAGATTCAGAGAACTCGAGCTTCAGGCCAAATTCGCTGGTAAAGTTGCAGTTTAAGGTCAATTGGGACACGGGGTCCGTTCCTTTTGGAGGTGCGAAGACGAGATTGACGAAATGCTTGGCTCCAATGATTGTAATGCAGCATTCCGTTTCGCGCCTCACGACGAGTATTGTTCCGATTCTTGTGTTGAGAACCGCAGGATCGAGGCCCGCTGCCGCCGGCCAGTGGTTGAGGAGCTGATCAGAAGTCATAATGACAATAAAAGAGTGAATAATGCAATGGGTCGAAATGAAACCACAGCCATACTTTATATTCCGCGAATGCCTCAGTCAGGGACTTTGAGCACCGATACATAACTCCTCCCCAATTCGCTAAAAGGTTGACCATTCATCCAACAGCAGAGCCACGCGATCCTGCAACATATCGGCGGCAGCAACCACGGTGATGTTTCATATTGTCCTGCAAGATGGAGACGCTAAGTCCCAAAGTGATCGTGATGCCGACGCCGTCATGTCCTAGCGTCTGTGCTCATGTATAGTGGTTATGAAATCCTGCATGTCCATCACAGCACTGCTCGGGGCAAGGCGCCTTTCGAGAACACGCTCTTCTATCTTCGGGATACTCTTGAAAGGCGCTTCTCGAAATAGGAATTTCTTCGCCCCGAGCGTATAAAAGGCACTTGATGAAGGAAGGCCCCTCGATACACATCAACTCTTTTCTCCGCACTCAACGCACAGTCTCGAGACACGAGTCAAGCAATCTCCAGCTTCTCCCTTCGCCACAGTGTCTATCGCAGAAGAAAGAAGAGACGCAATGTCCGGAAGGTAAGAAATCAGACATTACCATTGCTATATGTTTTTGACTCATTGTCTTCTAGCAGGTCTTCTACTTTGTCAAGCAGCCCACCCATCATGTCCTTTCAAGATCTATGCCGAGATGGAGATGTCATTCTCATTCTGGTTCCAATTTCAAGTGGAGCCACATCTGCCGTGCAGCTACCTGAGAACAGACTGCGCTTCCAACCGCGATTGAATCGAATGCTGGAGTTATCAGCAGAGAACAGGTCGTCCAGAGACGATCGTGCCTCAACTGCACCTCCTGACGATGTGGCTACTGTCGAAAACACCGATTCCTTTGTGCTTAGATTCAGCCATGGTGCCAAGAATGCACGTGGAGTGATCATGGGCCGAAGCCTGTCCGCCGACCTGTTGATCACTGGCAAAGGTATTAGCACCATGCACGCTGTGTTCAATTTTAACGAACGCGGTATACCCTTCGTTCAGGATCTTGGCTCAAGATTTGGCACGAGAGTAATTTACCCGAACGACCAATCAAACCTAAAAGGCTTCAGGAAGGGGGGAAAACCATGGCTGCTGACCGGGCCTCCGATCTTAAATAAGATAAGAGATCCTGCGCAGCGAGACCCCATACTTTACCTTGCACCGAACATGGCGTTTCGGGTTCACTTGCCCTATAATCAAGACCGCGATCATCCCGATTGGCGCGCCCGGGTCAACATCTTTCGGGAGAGGCATGCCGAACCGAGCTCTCTTTTCGGTCAACTCGATATAGGATCCGCAAGTACGACACAGCCTGCCACTGGTCAAGTTTCTCCAGCCCAAGGGCCCGGAGTGATCTTTCGGTCGGTCGCTGGGAGAGGGATCTTCGGGGTAGTAACCTACGTCTGGAACTCTTCTACCAATGAAGAGCATGCAGAGAAAAGGCCGTTCGTGGATGAACACAAACTGGCCGTACTTCGCGACGAGGTCCGGATTCTACAAGGTCTCGATCATGTAAGTGAAATAGCTCGGTACTTCTCTTATCGATCTGACCTTCCCACAGCCCAACATTGTCAAGTACAAGAATTTTTTCGAATACCCGAAGCCCACTCTAGTGATGGAATGGGTTCACGGGAAGCCTCTCAGCACTGATCCACCGCAAACAACCAGGGAGGTCGTACACGTCCTGCATCAATTATGCTTGGCGCTTGAATATCTAGATGCTTGCGAACCCCCCGTCGCCCATCGAGACATCAAGGGAGACAATGTCATGGTCACATACCACGGGCCCGACCACATGAGCGTCAAACTCATCGACTTCGGTTTGGCGAAGGCAGCCGAGGTGTTGACAAGCTATTGCGGCAATCTCGTGGGCAGTGCGCCTGAGGTATTCTTGCCAGAAGAGCACCGCAAGTACAACCATCGTGTTGACATCTGGAGTACGGGTGTTTTGATAGCTGAGATCATATACCCCTGGCCTATGCGTCGTGCCAATTACATGGAAACTCCGCAAGCCTGGTGCGCTGCCCTTATCGAGTTCCTTCAAGAGCAACCTCGCGATGATGTCATCTTCTTCGTGCTCGACAACATGCTCATAATAGACCAAGAAGAGCGGTCGACAGCCGATTATCTTGCGAAGGAATCCAAGAAGCTATTCGAACTCCCAAACAAGACACTTCGAACCTCGGCTGAGGATGTTGTTACTACCGACTTTGACTCCGAAGCGGGCACCTTTCGACTCCTACCGAACACTGTACTGTCCGACGATATACAGCCCAAGGATGCCCTTGTGAGACTCCAGTCAACCATAGAGGGAGCCCCGGAATCATGGATTGCCAGCGATCACCCTCAGTCGATTACAGATGAATCATCGTTTGCTAGCAATCCTTCTCAGGCGAGCACCCCGCGAGCGCCACAGAGCCCGAGCCCTAGACCTCATAGTCCGTGGGAGAAGTCTAGTTTGCTTAAGGAGCGCCTCCTTGATGAGCTTGCGGATTTGGAAAAGCGAAAAGCTGAAGAGGCGAGTCCTCGCATGAGTACTGAGGCCTCAGCAACATTGTTCAATACAACAAGCGAAGTCGAAGCCGACAAACGCCTTCTACCAGCAGGCCGCAAGCGGATGAGGTCGCAAGAATGATGGAGAGGAAAGGTCAAACTCAAACCTGGGATATATGAAGCGGCTTTTCTCTTTTGTATCTAATTAGATAAGTTGTCGCTCACCACCAATTGCACTTATCGCCTCAAAGAACATGGTACTCGAGGACGCACGGAATCGCACGGCACTCGCGCCAAAACAATGTACATTGAATATAATGCATGATTAGAGGCCAAGTATACTTTCGCTGTAATGCCCGTCGCTCTGTCGTAAATTTTACACACGGATCAATCAGCTACTGTTTTGAGCTCACGTTCCTCTTCTCCTTTAATCGGCAGCTACGGCGTAGGCCAAGGCTCGAAGGCTGTGCGCGTACACGAGTCTTCTTGCCAGGGGGTGCGCATGATTGAGCTCCAACATGGTCGTCGCGGCGGCGCTTTCGGGGTAGCTTTGTTGGAGCTAATGTATTATCTGTGCGGGCAGTAGGATGCGAGTGCGCAGATGAGTATTCTACCCGAGGTGGTATAAGGTCTTGGCGTGCCTCTTGCACAATGCATTCCACAAGGCATAGTTGACGACTCCAATCTTGCTGCGCTGACATATTTTGCGTGGCCCGCCGAATGAGCTCTTCGGCCGTTTCGTAGATGAGCCGTACAGAATCGTTCTGTGATGACTGTGTTGTACGCGAGTGAAGTTGATCTTGTAGTAGCTTCATCTGAACTTGCAGGCGCTGGGCGGAGCCCGCGACATCGTTGCAGAGCTTTTCTAGATGGTCCTGCTCATAAGCCAAATATTCACGCCAATCTGCGGAAGAGCTTTGTTGTCGAGGGTCTTCTTGCAGCTCCACCTCTCGGCCCAAATCCCACATTTCAGAGCTGCGCTGTACCTCCTCAGACCACCTGGAAAGGCAGCGGTGGCGTGTGGAGGCCGGACGCCATTCCTTCAATATGTTGTGCTCGAAACTTGCGTCGCGTGTCATCTCCAAATATCCATGCTGCTCCCACTTCTCTTTCTCACGTTCTCGGAATACCGCAATAGACTCCTCGCGGCTGCCGCGATGGTCCCATTGTGCTTGGCGGAAATCCGTCCAGCGATTCAATTGCATTGACATCGACGACGCTTCTGCGAAGGGAACAAGGCAGGATCTCCGGTGTAGCGACCGCATGGGCCGACCACCGCGCCTGTATAGCGTTCGACGGCATTCTTCCTCAGACCGTGTATATGGCAGTTCTGGCGGGGGGGTAGTCTCCGGCGAATCCAGTAGAACTTGTTTACACTGATATGTTGAGTGATTGTTGACTTGTGCATCTGCTATCTGGACCAGCCGGCTGTGCAATTTTGCGGAATCCATAGAATACATCGAAGCGAAGGGGATTCTGGTAGCTGCAGATCTGCAATGTATTAGCGATCTATATACCCAATCTTGCGATTGATACACAGACCTGAATTTTTTGGCTAAAGCATCGCGAGATTCCTTCGACATTGATTCTATGCCCGAGATGCCCGAGAGGACGAATCCGCCGTGTGGACTAACATTGCGTTCGAGGAGGCGGACAACCTCATCTTCACTAATAGCAAGTGCTTCAGTAGCGGTCAAGTTGATCAGTTCTTCCTGGTGTAAGGCCATTTTGCCGTGTATGTGGAGAGAACAATATATTACACGCCGTAGGCCAGATGAGTGCTATTGTTGCAGGGACGACGAACGACATTACGCATAGGTATATACAGTATACAGTAGCATTTGATACAGAGTACTGTAGTGTACACCCGACGACCAGGCGAGCCCTACGTGGGGAGACGCCCTTCTATCGGGGTCAGATCTTTGCCTGAGGCTGGCCAGGCGTCAAGTGCGAGGTCAGCCTGCACCATATTCGGGTCATCGCGATAGGTATGCTATAGAACTGTTGATGGCTACAATCACCTTCATATTGCGGAGTAGTGTATCTCTCTGGTTAGCAATCGAGCGCAAAACGAACGCCATTCAGCCTGATAACATCACTTTGTCGGACCGCTCTCTAATCCAAACCGTTCGACCTTTTATTTTCTTGCTTCACCGCGTTTGTCCAATGCACCCCGCGGCCGGAGAAGCTACGAGGTAGTTCGGAAATGAGAAGGAAGACGAAGTTTGGGGACGAGGGCAAGATGCATCTCAGAGTGCAAGGAAGGCAGGTCTGGCTAAGTCTTGCACGTTGTCGAATTCTCTCCCTCCAGTCCACCCCAGGCAAAAATCCGTACGTAGGCGAAAATTGGTCCCTCCTTTGATTTAGAATACGGTTCGAATACTCTAGAAGGGCCTCTCATCAGCCAGAAGGTCAGGGAGTTGTGGCCTGATTTACGTACAATTGGCCATCGTCGAGAAGGCACCCTTGGTAACATTCGTGGCGTACTTGCTCCAGTAACTCCCTACTATCAATGGGCCCTGATACGTTGAAATCCAAGATGAACCAACACTTCACGTCTCCTTCGCCGTCGAAGTTTGGTGGAATGTGTATGTAATCATGTCCTTCTTTCGTACATAAAGGGCGGCGGAGATGAGACTTGCAAAATAGTTGACCGAGTCGATCCGGTCGTCTGAAATGTTCGCCAGGAATGTATTTCAGCGGGATGCGAATGCAAACCCGGAGGGGCTCCGTACTTGATTGGGCGACGTCCATTGTTATCGGGGTTTGTTAGAGAATGATAATTCAAGCCGCGGTGGTGGGCCAGAAACTTATAATCAGGTTTCAACCCTCCCTGCCTGAGGCACCACACCTATTCTCTACTTGCATACATGGACTTTTAGGGTCATACTGAATGAGCACGTAGGTTCGGTTCGAGTCGCAAAGGCAAATCACATGTATATCTTAATTACGACTAGAAGAGTGCAGTTGAGTTGAGTTTTCATTGTCTTGTCTCCTCAATTGTATTGTGATGCTCAAGGTGATTCTGGGGGCGTCTCTCCCTTGCACTCCGGACAGTCTTCATCTGGCAAATCCTCCTGAACAATGTGCGCATCTTGTCTCTGGTGTGGTAGGCACATCCTCTCTTCGTCTATTGCTGCTTGGCATCGAACGATATGCTTCTTTCGAAGTGGATCTTGGCCTCGCTCTTCATGAATTTGGCGACATTGGAAGAGTGCGAACACATCTTGGCACATCTAAATTGCGAAGAGAAAGTTAGTAAAAGAATGACAGGTTCGGAGGCACAAGCGTGCAGACCTTGTTTGCAACTTGATTGAAGTCCTTACGGACAGATGACTTCGAGAGCTTGCTAGTAATACAATAACTTGTAGTGTCCCGCGTGGAGATAGAACGGTGAGACGTAAACAGTGAAACACAAAAATATGTACTTTCTGTACAAGGAGCACTAGTGCGAGAGGGCGAACTGGTAGATGCATTTCCTATTGCGCCATGTAGCGCGACCAGGCGGTAGAGCTGCGGACTGGTTCACTCATCAATGCATCCCAAGCTAGTAATGTTACTAGGTCGTACACAGAACCTCGTACAAGCGCGAACTCGACACCAAGACTCGACGGAAGTCTACTTACGCGAGTCTCTAGTAGGCGTAGGGAGACAAATGTAAAAGGAATTACTTTACCCTAACGGTCGGCGCTGGAAAGACCTAATTCACGTGTCCTAAGTGCTATTGTCCGGGATTGTCAAGTTACATGGGTGTCATTGTAGGAAACGTCAACATTGTACAGACGAAGTTGATTCAGTACACCGTACAGCGAGGCAGTCGAGGTCAAACGTTCCGTAGTAGTCATCCGCTTGCAACTAACGCGGGCCACGTGAGCGCGGAACACACGGGGGCGCGGAACGCGACTTCTGAGGATATCGACACGTCAACTTCAACACGCGATGGCACCACCGAAACGCGTGCAATCAAGTCCAAATGAAGGAAGCATATTGCTTGCTATATCGGCTATTAGATCAGGCGAAATCAGTTCCATGAGTGCTGCAGCGAAAGCATTCAATGTCTCTAAAACAACACTTCATCGTAGACTTCAAGGAACCCCTTCACGAGAAGATTATATACCACAGAACATGAAGCTCAGCCTAATAGAAGAAGAGGCCCTTCTCCAAGGTATATTGAAGCTAGATTCT
>NW_022984951.1:37251-161326 GCF_010015565.1 Dissoconium aciculare CBS 342.82
TCATTGTTCATTAAGATATTAATTGTTGAATGCAGCGCATTGAAAAAGCGTGTTCCGCGCCCCCGTGTGTTCCGCGCTCACGTGGCCCGCGTTACGAGCCTGTGCTTATGTCACCTGCCGCGTTGGGTGACGTGATCCGGTGTGATGCCTGAGGCATTCACTTCTCCCCTTCTTCTTTCTGTACGTGGATTCTTTCTACATAGAGGATAGGGAGGGATCTTTCAATACAATTTCACCTCTGTCTGCAGGCAGCCCTTCCGTGTGTTGCCCGTGCGGCGCTACTAACTCTTGTCCGATTGGTCGATACAGTGCAGTGAGTGCTTTCGAGGATGCGGCTGATTGCGTGTGCACGCTCAGCATCCTGGATATGAACTCGCGAAAAGGCGGCGTTGTGACTCATAAGCAGCGTGACTCATTCGTGCTTCCCGGATCCCAAATAGAGTCGGGCGCCTATTACCAAAAAGAGGGAAATGTGCATAATTTATGTTTGGGCCGGAAGCTCGTAGTGCCGAGCGACTTCGCTCGAACACGGGGCCGCGACTTCCAAAAATAATCTGCGTCGGCCGGGAATCGAACCTAGATTAGAATAATGTCAGAAGTCGAGGTCTCTCGTTCTGGCATCGCGGATGCACTAACCCGGGGCCCATCGAGTGTTCACGTCTATTGACCATGGCAACGATGGATTTTACCACTAAACCACCAACGCTCCACAAACCTCGCGGCTGCCCACTTGATTATATCGTTTTGTCTTTGCATGAGCGATATTGTGTCTTCGAGTAAATCTCTCCGAACGCTGATTGGCTGCGTGCCCGAAAAACAGACCCAAATTGGAAGCATCGGAGATGGTGCATTTTCCTGCTTAACCACCACAATCCATTTTCGGAAATCGTTACGAGTCTGGACTGCGAAGACAGCATTAATGGACTCCCTGATAGGAAACAGCACCGTGGCCATGTTCGCTCTTTCGGAAGCCCAGTACGCATTAATAATTAGTGGAGAAATGTCCATCGGCCGAGATGCACGATTCGTTCATGGTTGAGTACCGACCACAGAGCCCTGGCTCGTTTCCAAACGCTCACTCGCTTGCCTTCTGACTCCAGCTCCTCTGGTTGGCGACGTCCATGGTCTGACCCCACGCGCCGATGGAGACTTTAGAGCGAGAGAGGAAGGGAGCATAAAAAGCTAGTAAAGTACGTGTGAGAATGGGACGTAACAGAATGTAGGAATCCCGTCCCGCAATGTTTAGTATATCGTTCAAGGGAAAAAGGTGACGTCCCTACGACAATGCAAGCGAAGTATGTGATGAAGTGACGGTGTGATAAACTTCGTTGTGTCGAAGTGTGTGTCTCTCGGCACTGATGTTGTGTAGACACCGTGGAATCGATGCGACACATTTACACACGTGTCATTTATGCTGTACACTGTACAACAATATTCCTCCCCATCAAGCGAGGCAAAGCTACCGCGTGCTGCCCGTTGACGGCTGTCTATCGATGACTGCGATCAGCTCGCGCGCGGCCGTGCAACTTGATGGCCTGTCCACGAACGGCATCAGACATCGTCAAGACAATCGGCGTTCGATGAATAATGAGGGCACTGGAGTACAGTGCATTGATTCTCGGATGTGATTGCCGGACATGGTCGCGATCTTCGCCCGGCCCCTCTGTTTAGCACCTTTTAGTGGTTGTTTGTTGCTATTCCTAGTCGCTGCGAAAATGGAAACCTTCCATCTTTGCGATTCGTTGACCATTTCGTTCACTCAACCTCACCGTCACTTTGGGAATTTGGTATCATGAATTCCAACCTGCCCACCACGGATGCTCCGGCAGCGAATTCTCATGATCAACGGCCAACGTCACCTCCAAGAATCTCACGCCAATTTAAATGGATGCTCATAATCCTCGTGGTCATATCAATGGTTGGCAAGCCTCAATTGACGGACTGGGTTCAGGCAGTAATTTCATACAACAAAGAACCGTCTCTTGAAATCATGATTGACGTGTTCTTCACGAGCTCCACCTTGCTCTACAACATGGTCCTCGGCGGATATGCGACTTGGGCTTTTCTCACATATACGAGAATTCGAGGATCGCAGCATGATAACACAGGAAGGCGTTCAGGCCATCAGACAGACGCTCCACGGGACATGAAGGGTGCTGCGTCGTGATGTGCGGCAAATTCGTGGACGCCTGGGCATGCATGGAAATCTCACGTTCCGCCTCTTTGGCACCCTTTCTATAGCGCGAAGATTTCTCCGGAGATCAAGCTTAGGTACGATGCTCTCATGGATAAATTTGTCCCTTGCAGGGAAAGGCCGGTCCCTAGTCGATACGCAGAGAACTGGTGGGAAATGCAAAGCATGCTTTTACGACCGCTGAAAGACCGTGCCCACCGTCTTCGAGGGGACTTCAAATCTTCTGCTAGCACACAAACATTGAAGTCATATTCTTGTCTTGATTCGCAATGGAGCGCAGTACTGCGTTTCGAAGCTTTTCCAAGGATTGAAGTACATTCCTATCTTCCTGTCCTCGTACTACCACGACCTCCAACATCACGTTGCTGCTCTTCACATCGTTCACAAGCAAACCTCTAAAGAGGCAATCCCGTCGGTGATAGCTATACATAATTGCTTCTGACAATTATGTGCTCATCACCAAGCGATGTCAAGCCTCCAGCAAGCGAGGACTATACATAGACTGCTGCTGATGATTGCGAACAGCTTGATACCAGCTAACCACAGCAGAGACAAACAACGAGAGGAAGATTTTCATTTCGCGACCTAGAATTCCATCGCAGATAATTCCCGCACTTCCACCTTGGCATGTACCAGCAATAATTGTGTGACCGAACCATGCTCACGCGTTGGCCGGGATAGCAGCCAGTTTTACCTCCAAGCAGCCATATTGATAGTAATCCAAAGGTGAGAGGTCCGCCGACGCGTATACACTGTAGCCCGCGCTTGCACAAGTCACAAAGCTGGATGGGTTTCCATCGCTCTGTCTACACGACAGGATGCCTACCGCTCCCGGTGCGACTGTCGTGCTGGTGTCGATTGAGCAGCGGAGGAAGTTCCATCTATAGTAGTCGGCAACGGAGTCGGTCATAGTAAGAATGTTACTCAACCAGGCACCATTGTATACAGTCCAGCCATACGGCCGAGAAAGACTGAAGACACGGCAATCGGCACGAAGACTGTAGATCGGGGCAGCCTCTTGCGAAGTGCTGGAAAATAAGTACCCGTAGTCATATTCGTTATACCCGTAAGGCTCGCTTCCCAAGACATATTCGCCATCGTGGTGGCCGCCAACCATTTTGAATCTGTAGCTAGATGCTGTACAGGTCGCGATAGCGGTTTCTATGACGATTGGCTCCGTCGTAACACTGGCGGTGGTGGTTGTCGTGGTGTACTGAATCTCAGTGGAGTAGACCGTAGCTACAGTCGAGGTGACGAGGCTAGTAGCTGTGCTGGTGACGGTCACAGGGGTGGCGGCTAAAACACAGGCCGAGCTGATGATACTTGCGGGATACTTGCTCAAGACTTGTGGAAGCGCAATGTCACGTCTCTTGACCGCCTCAGTAGTAGACGGTCCTAAAACGGTCGGTAGGACCTTGGCTCGGACGCCGCCAATGGTCGTCCATTCAGTCGGCATCGCACCAATGTCACGCTTGGCAGCGGTGACTCTGGTTGACGTAACAGTCGTTGTTGTAGGCTTGATAACGGTGGTGGTGGTCAGGTCGGTCTGAATCGCCGTGGTCGTGGTCGTGGTGAGAGGAGTTGAGGTGGCAACAATAGTGGTGGTGACCACGGGAGTAGTATAGCCGAGAATGGACGAACAGTAAGGTTGAGCCGAGTTGCTAGGCCACTGAATGTCGTTACGAGCTTGATAGACGGCAGCTAGAGGGTTCGGCGTACCAGGGTTGGTGCTGTTGCTATACGAGAAGCTGTATTGAATCTTGAAGTGGTCATTGCCGCGGTATTGTCCAACATTGGTGGCGTATTGTGAGCCCCAGGACTGTGCATACATAGCACAGTATTGGCCTTGGACGTTGCTTGTAGTGTTAATGTACAAGATGTAGGTGTTAAAAAATTGGCAAGTCTGAACCGGGGTGCCGTCCGTGGGTGGATGAGCGATAGCATAAGCACTCTTCTCTGAGCAGGCTTTGGCGCATAGTGCAGCGTCAAATGAACCAACGAACATGGCCACGCCTAGGTAAGAGCTGTAGCCGAACTTGTCGTATGGAGCATTGATGGCAGCGTTGCCAAGAGGTGTTGCTGGGCTGTAGCCAGGTACTGAGGCGACCGAAGCATTGGTGTAGCCATTCGAGCCGGCGATGACGACCTGGAACTTGTTGCGCCATTGCCCACGATTTACAGCATTTCCGGTTGAAACCGGCCCTCCCCAGAAGACACACTTGATCAGGGTCGTGCTCGCTGGATTAGCACAGCCCGAGTCGCCTGAACCGGGCTCAAGGGATGGCGCGCGTTCGTAAAGAATGTTTATCGAGATACCTGGATGATATATTAGAAAAAGCTTCCGAGACGAGACTGTGAGGATAACTTACATCCATTGATGGCGTTACACTTGGCCGCGCAAAGGTTCACGTCATATGATTTCAGGGTAGTGTAACCAAGGTATCCGTACCTGTGATGCTAATCAGTACTACCCGGCCACACACGTAGCAAAGTCGGTTCCACTCACGCGTTGTTGGAAGCTTGAAGATTAGAAAATTGCTGGACATATCCGCCTGGAACAGAAGCCGCAACGGCAGCTTCGGAGAATGCTGGCAAGGCAAGGAATGCGGACACAGTATCCGGGCTCGGCACTGGACCATAACCTACAGGTTGTAAAGCACAAGCAGCTGCTCGTTTCTCAACAGGAGTAACATCCGTGGCAGCGACAGCAGCAGCGGATTCGGTGACGCTTTGAGTAACTTGTGCTGCAGCTGCCGCATATACCGTGCTCGGATTGTATGCGACCGTCTGGGCCGTAACTCCTACGGCTTCCGTGTAGGTAGGATTCGGCAAGGCATATGCTAGATCGAAATCAATGTCTTGAGGTGACGGAAGGGCCGCGACCAGACCGATGATGGCCGATGCAAGAAATGCGGAACGCATGCTGAAGCTGAAGCCTGATCACTGCCTTTTGGATTGAGGCCACTGTGCAATGTTTTCCGAAATGTGTTCGAGACCAATGTATAGATAGTGATAGCACGAATGTCATGATCCGATTAAGTAGGCCAGCGGCGTGGTATATGTATCTGGCCAGCATCCTGATGCCGTGTATCTTCTTCTGTGGTCATAATGGCAGCGAAATGGGTCCATGCCACTGAACTATTGGTTGCTTGGCAAATCTCGCGGTCGCTTATCGTTGAAATTTTAGCGTGTGGTCAGGAGATGACTTCAAGTAATCAATTCAAGCCATGACCAGAATGGTGCTATGCGGCTCCAGCTGTGTTCGTCCAAGGAGAAGTCGTCTTGTTGAGGTCATTGGCGAGATTGACGAGACCCGCGCGCGCGAAGAGAAGTTACCGAAAGGCTGGACTGTTGGTTTAGGTTGGTCGCTTGGCGTGAGGTGCGTGCACTGCCACGAGGGAGATGCAGTCGAGTTTTCCCCCATTAATGGAACGCCAACGCGGCGACTCGGTTCCCGGATTCCACGTGCGGTGAGAGGGAGCCTGCGGCCTGGAGGGGACCAATTCGCTTATTTAACACATTAAAATCCCTAGCTCAGCCGGCGATGACATGCCACGCTACGCCTACCAAGAAACCTTTTGAGAGCTTGCAATTAGACCTTGCGATACCCTAATGCCAAGATAACGTGGTCAGCCAGAGAAAAGATCTCCTGACCGGCAGAGAACACGCAGAGGAGGCATAGACCTGCGAAGCAGGATGGTAACCTTCAGCGACATTCCACAGCACGGTCAAACAACACCCAAACCATGCCTCTGCGACCTGTGGAGCCATTATCGATCGACGATGAGCGCCTCACCGTGCATGATTGACCAAGGCCCCAGGGCTTTACTGCAGCTGAGAAGTGGGCAAAGGATTCCGCAAGAGCAATTCCACCGCGACGGCTTTATTTATCACCATCACCCAGGGTTTACATAACGGACGTTGCGCAACTGTCCACCTACTCGATCGATATAATGGAAGCCGTAACGAGGCAAATGGAGGTGAGCAGGTCACAGGGAGCTTTTCACCTTGACAATAATCGCGTCATTTGTATTCCAGATGAACTCGTCAAAGCAGAAGAGGGCCACGTACGTGCACAGCTCGACGCTTGCGCACAGAAAATCTTTGCTGAAGTGTCCACCAAAGACTTTTATGGTGTCGATGATGTCGACTCGACACTACAAAGTGATGTCACGTGCATGCCTATATGTTGGATCGTTGTCATACGCGCATCAGAGACGGTCGCAAAGGTCACCGAACCCGCCGTGACGAAGCAGAACATCTTCATCGTTAAACCACCGGCCTTGAAAGTGCCATTCTCCATATCCAAGAACGGCCATACGAGCGTACTCATCTTCTACTTCATAGGAACTGATCAACGGGCTAGTCGGGTGAGTTCGAAGAGCGATGGTTTGTGATAGCGCTTTGCGTGGTCAAGGACTTTCTCAACCCTCATGGTCAGAGTGTCGGAAATGTCGGCATCGAAGCCACATACGATCGTGAAATGCGGCATTGTGAGGCTCGGAGATCACAGGGCTTTCGCGGTGATCGTATCGGTGGCTGCAGTGATTCTTTGGATGATATGGGGATCGTGGCGATTGTAGAGAGTGGTGGTGGAGAATCTCATAGTGCTTGGAGGCTCCAACCCACATGAGCATCTTTTTCTAGTGACTAGAGATCCCGCGATGAGGGCGGAAACACGTGCCATTTACTGTATCATGTCACGTGCAGGTACTGCGGAAAGGTTTTAGGGCATTGATTCCAGCGGGGAGGAAACCTTTTGAAGAATCGAAGCTGCAGGTGCTCTA
This sequence comes from Dissoconium aciculare CBS 342.82, assembly GCF_010015565.1. Lineage (NCBI taxonomy): Eukaryota > Fungi > Ascomycota > Dothideomycetes > Mycosphaerellales > Dissoconiaceae > Dissoconium > Dissoconium aciculare. The sequence goes on from NW_022984951.1 coordinate 44,233, forward strand.
CTTCCAAGGTTCCCTAGGTATTATTATCGTTGTTTTACCCCAGCACTTCTTACTGCAATATCAGCTCTACCTGTAACCGTACTGCTGTTTGGATTTTTCTTGAAAGATACCTGAGGTTTGATAAACTGGACCGAATCGGTTTTCCCGCGAATCAGTTGTTAAATAAAGCCCAAGCGAAGTGTCTTCAGAGCTGAGGGCATTGGCCATCACCATTATCCTCCATGATAGCCCTTCCGCGACCGTGCTGAACTCGTCGCCTACAGATAGTCAATTCCGAGAAGTTTCGACGTGACAGATTGACAAACAAACAGCGCCCTTCTCAAGGTCGCTCTCAACTCCCATGGCGAGCCCATCGCCGTGCGCTCCTGGGCCCTGACAGGTGTCGACTCCGGCCTGCACGGCCTGACTCTTCAAACCTCCAGCTCGGCGACAAACAACGCCAGCGGCTCCCCTATTGTCTGGGCGACCGCGCAGTTTGAGAACTTCCTCCTCCAAATCGACCCCAACGGCGACGACATCAACGTCAAGCCAAAAATCTTGCAGACCATTCCGATCCTCTCACCGGCCTTCGGACTTCACGGCGTCCTCGTTCACGGCGACGACGTCTGGGCCGCTTGCAAAGATAGCTCGCACGTCGTGCGCGTGAGTCGCTCAAATCCATCGAATCACCAAGTCTGGGCCGTCAGCGGCCGACCGATTGTTGTTGATGTACACCCAACCAGCGGGGATGTATACTCGGGCCTCGATCTCAGCAGCAAAATCTGGAGATACAAGAACGACGGGAGCGCAGGCGAGGAGATTGCGGTGCCTGCGGCCAAGGGCACAATTCCCGTCGGGTTGATTGCAGGGCCTGACGGAAATGCCTGGGTAGTTCTTCTAGGCAACTCCACGGGTGGTACGGTAACTTTTGGTCGCATCAACGCCGATGCCTCCATCAGCTGGCTCAGTCTCACCAGCAAAGTCGGCGCCCATGCCCCGCTGATCCACCTCGCCTTCGACGCCACGGACCCTACCCGCCTGTGGCTTTTTGGTTCTTCAATCACATGTCCTGACTGCCTGGACGCAGTGTACGCCGTCACCTTGGATCTCAGCACGTCGAATAGCACGATCTCGCCGCGACTCGTGGTACAGTCGTCGATTGTGCTGCCGACGCAGCGCGACTGGACGCATCGAATTATCTTCCATCGGGGTAGTTCGTACTTGACTGAATTGATCACGTCGACGCTCGCGCATGTCCGGGGTGCGAATGTCGTGAAGCCGGTTGTCAGTGAGCCTTGGGATCAGTATTCGTTCTGGGGACAGGGGTTGAAGACGACAGAAATTACGTACAAAACCATGGCGTGAAGATGGGTCTTGAAGCAGCGTTTGAACTTGTTCTTCGAAAGATAGATCCATAAATGAGGTATTGTCACTTTATCAGCAAGCTGCCCTAGTCTGACACTCCATGACCACTCGCACGATGGACAGTGCAAAACATTTTGACTCTAGCGCGTCGAACATCGAGGACGAGCCTTTCGCGACAAGCTCCGAGGGACGCTTGTCGTGAGACGCATGGTCCACAGATAAATCCTCCCCGCCGGAGCCATGGTCTCCGCCGACCTCGTCTTTGCCGCTCTAGTACAACGGCTAAACAATAACGTTATGCTTCATTCCATTGCCGTGCATGAAGACATTTCCAACCATTTCCGGGGCGACCGATTGGAAAGAACAATAAAGTACAGGGTTGGCTGCTTGTTCGAATCGGCGTTTGTAAAGCAGAACCTCGATGGCAAGGGTCCAGGAATTCACCCTCATCGGAGGTAGCCTGCCGTGCTAGTTGTACTCAAATTCGACAGCCACCTACACCAGAGCTACCTTGGTAGCGTGTAAATGTCCCTAAACTTCTCCGCAGGTCACAGTCTCCAACATAATTCTCTCGTGATACCTGTACCGCATTCAGCGCGTTTTTATGCGTCTGCGTTCATCATACAGACATGTATATAGTCAGCATGGCCATGTGTCAAGGGTCTTCCGCAGATTCGAGCAGACGTACACTCTCGGCAATTGCGGCGATGACGTAATGTGTTGACGATCAAAAAGTTGTTGCGAGATCGCAATCATCAGACCGTGCTTATGTCCGACCCTTTTGTACGACCATCGTCTGTCGCGGCCAATCATGCCAACTGCCTTACCATGTGCTTACTCCATCTCCGAGCCCCGTTGCATCTCCGCCGCATGCGTCTCTGTTCGATGTGAACTTTATGTTGGGAGCCGACTTCGGCGCCGCGCATCGATATGAGGTTTTCCTTCAGCGACATGTTGTATCATTATCACACAGTATATAGGTGGTGCTCACAGATCGTATGGAACATTCGGAGAAGGCATCGTCCCCAATCAATCAACCACCCATCAACAATACGCAACCTCAAATGGCTACTTCAACTCAATATCCTTCTCGAGATGAGATTTTCTCGATTTTCAAACCTTTGGAAGACGGAAATTCGGCCGAGACCTTCAAAAGAGTGTCGCCTGATGTCGACTGGACCGTCATGGGCACACATCCTTGTGCAGGTCGCTACAGAAGCTTGAAGGAGTTTCAAGAAGCCACATTCTCACGTCTGGGCAAAATCATGAAACCACCAGGCCTGAAGCTCAAAGTGAGAAATATCATTGGTGGTAGCGACCAAGAGTGGGCTGTAGTTGAACTTATCGCTGTTGCGGAATGCAAAAGTGGTATGTTTGAACGCGATCTGGTGAATTGCGGTATACCTGATGATTCTCGCAGGACTGAAGTTCGACAATACCTACGCTTGGGTTATTCGTTTCGATCAGGGCGGTCAGATTGTGGAAGTGAGAGCTTATTTGGACTCTTGGATGGTCAAGCAAGCGGTCGAGGAGAATGAATGCCCCAGCCACCGAGCACCCCTTCCGTCGCTGTGACAAATTACGCTGGCGGCAGAACAATCTGACATATATGAGAAGTGCTGGTTCGCTACCGAATCTTGCCATTAGTTTCGATCTAAAGATCAATTCGAAGCAGTCTTACACGATCCAATTTCGCTCGTAACATTGCTCTGTCAAAATGCTCAACCGCCCGGTCAAATTAGATTTCGCCTGAGCTATTTTCATGTATCAATCGCAATCCTACCTCACCTATGACCTAACCCGAGCGATCAATTCGGCATTGCCAACTGGAGTGTCAGTTGATTGCACTTAGGGAAAATGTGAGGAAGATAGCCAGGGACCAAATTTCGGTAACAACCGGCGCGAAAGGCAACATGTTTATTTGACGTGCTTATCCGACTGCCTTGGCATCATGCTAGGCACCCTTAAGAATTTCACTTTGGTCATAATGAACTAAAGCTTCACAGGCGTCTTCCCCCTGCATCGAGGGGCATCATTTGTCTCGTCGTCATGGCTAAACGCTCGGTCTACCTAGCCAAATGCCGCACCACTGCCAGCCAGCGTGCACATTTTGCCATATTCATCCCAAACGTTATTTGCGATCGACATGATCTAGCGACAAGCTTCAAGACGGCGCCCTGCCATAGATGCGTCATTCACGTAGGTGGCGAACCTTTGATGAGTGGATATGCCCACGAGTTCAAGCGGAACTACGACTGCGTCACGATGCACGACATCCAAGAATTAGTGTTCCTCAGCTATGTCAACGAGGCGAATATCTTTGAGCCAACGAATTCAACGTTCTGCCGAGAGGGAACTCCTCGAGCAAGACTGGAGCGAGAAGCTCTTCTGGTCAATCCGCCTCCACGGGGTCAGAACCTCCGAGTTCCAATCGACGGAGTAGGTGCACTTATTGTAGAATCGTGATATGCAGGGTTCTAATTAGAACAGATCCTTGCTAGGAGATGCCAAGAGTGGACAATCGATTACATCAAGAGACTCGTCGCCCAATCCCTCATTTGCGAGGATGCCTCAGGTATTGCCCAAAGCCATCGCGATCCGCCCACTCATGGTATCTTTGGTTTCAAATCTACAGAAGCGAGATCACCAGGATCTGCTCAAGCGAGGAACCAGGAGGCAGGGGTGCTCCAAGCATTGCATCGCACAATGGAGGAGCACGTCGAGGCGGGGAAGGACATTTGATCCAGGGTCCTCACCGAATCCAAATGCGATATGGAGTGCAGACTTTGAGTTGGAAGGCTTCATAAATGGCAACATCTCATGCACATAGACACAGTTCATGCAGAATGTTCTTGGCTCTCGTGTCTGAAGGGCGACCGAATTGGGCGGATCCCGCGCTAGTGTTACTATGATTGGCTAATTCTTCACACATCAGATCAGCGGCTGATTCCGCATGATAAGCTTTTCCAGATCAGAGACTGAAAGATCACGCCATGCCTTAACCTCCGCCGGACGGGGAACTCCAACACAGGGGAATTCCATGAGACAAAAGATATTCATCACTCTTCATCCTTATGGTGTAAAGGGTGTTTTTGATTGAGTACAGCGACGTGTTTCACAATAATGTATCCTATTTTCATACATACAGACTACTAAGCGCTGTATTATGAATTGCTGAAGCTTGAGGCTGAGAACTGAGCCCTATAAAAAGATAAGCTCCAGCAACGCCGTCCGCAGCGTGCTCGTATTAATAGTTGCATCGCAGTGCCGCATTAGATCTGACCGCGCCGCGCATGAAATCTAGTAGATTCGACGTTTCCGGTACTTGGCTGTCCAATCACTAATTCATGTGGGCGCTTGAGAACCTGAGCCGGCTCTGTTCAGGACATACGAAACCTCGAAGCCGAAGTCATCGCCGACAACAGAGCTATCCGGCGCGCATTAACCTTAGTATGCTTGTTTCTCGCATACATGGGTCACGGCGCGTTGCGCATGCATGAGCCCAGCTGCACACCTCGCTTCAAGAACGTGATTGCAATGTGGCGCATTGGAAAGGCGTGCGCAATTCTCCCCTGGCACATTCCCACCACGCCTCCCTCCGACTGGGCTCCGCGACCTAGAGGCGTCATTGGGTGTGGACCAAGTTAGGCGACAATTCCCTCATCGAGACTCCGTTCATGCGGAGATGTGCTTGCTTTTGCTCGTGCCAATCCTTTCTATTTCATTATGATTATTGCACTCCCAATGGTCGGCGAACACCAAGCTGATTTGTTTTCCTTCGCGGCACTCTATCCGCTGACATGACGGGCAAGCACACTTGGAGTTGGCAGCGATGCTGCTATCTCTCCTTTGCCATCATTGTGATTCAATTTGTGTCTACGCATCTACTGTTGAAAGTCGACCATAGCCATTCGCAAGCCTTATCTGAGCAGACTCATGGTCGAGTGATTCGGCAGTCACGCCAAAGCATCAAGATCGATCTTCATGGCGAGATCGCGGATAGCCTGACCGAGAGGCAGTGTAGCGACGAATTCCCGAGGCTTTACTTCGAAGTCGATCGAGCGACAGCGTACTGGCGAGCGCGAGGTCACCAGATTTCGGCCCGAGATCTTGACGTGAGCTGGCGCAGTGAACTCAAGTTTCCAAGTGAAGGCGGCGCTCTTCGAGTCCTTATCCACGACAACGAGCTTCGCGTTGTTGAGTCTCGAATGTCCCACGGAAATCCAGCATTTCGTGCGCGTGGAATATCGCTGCTGAGCCTGCTCAACTCGGCGGTCAAGAGTGCCACAGCGGGCGGCGAAAAGCTGCCCACCATCGAAGCTGCAATCGTTTTGGAGGACATAGTCGATTACCCGACGCCCGACGGCACTCACTCACTTTGGACATGGACCTCGAACATGTCTGATCCTACGCATGACAGACACTGGTTAATTCCGAATTTCGACTTCTTTGGCGCAGGTACGTGTCTCTTCATTTCAACTTAAGTTGGTGCTTCGGCGACGCGACACTGACGATTCAGTTTCCCAGGCAACATCGGCTCTTACCAGCAGACACGTCGACGAGCCATGGCACATGATTCGCATTGGACCAGCAAGATCCCGCAAATTGTATGGCGTGGCACAGTCTGGTACAACCAGGCCATCCGGGGCGGTTTAACCGAGGCAGCAAAGGGCAAGTCCTGGGCTGACGTCAGTGCCATGGACTGGAGTACCAAAGACAACTACATGACTGTGGATGAGATGTGCCGGTATGCCATGACAGCACATACCGAAGGCGGAAGCTATTCCGGGCGATTGAAATTCCTGCTGAATTGCGATTCACTCACCGTCATTCACGATCTGACCTGGCGGACGTATTTCTATCACCTCCTGGAGAAAGAAGGACCCAACCAGAATTATGTCGCGGTGCGGCGTGATTTCAGTGACCTCGAGGACAAAGTCCAATACTATCTTGAGCATCCCGATGAAGCGGAGCATGTCGTGCAAAACTCGGTGGCGACGTTCCGGAATCGGTATCTAGCACCAGCAGCCCAGTCATGCTACCTGCGAAAATTGATCCAGGGGTACAGTACAGTCGCACAAACTCCCAACATATATCGTCCGCCGAAGGAAGGACAGACGATACCGATGAGAAGAGGAAGAGGTTTCGAGGACTGGTTGCAGGGCGGAGAAGATTATACCGAGGAGCAAGACAATCCGTAGAGCACATTCCGCCTTTCTGTTTGTTACATCTTTGAGGTTGGCCAGGTCCTGGTCAAATGTGTATTATTCTTGAATTCGAAGCAATCGTCAGATCTCGCTTGTATTCTCACGGCTTGCGATTGCAAAATGACTTGGGCCTCGTTGTTTACGAAGGCGCTCCGGCAGGTGTCCAGACGGAGAAGTCCCAGTGGGCATCTTTTGGCCCGTCTTCCCGCTTGGCGAGGGTGATGCCGTACACGAGTTTCACGGGCACAATCGATGTCTGCTTCCATGATGTCCACAAATGTCCCAATCGTCGAATACGAAGCATTGGATTCATGGTGAGACTAATCATGATAGTACTAATCGTACAAGCAGAGAGGGCGAGCTCAAAAGTTCTGCTGACAGACTCAAAGGTGCTCGCACAACCACCAATGGTGGACCCCTGCGCCGGCTTGCGGGTAATCCCGCCTTCTCTGGGACAACGGCCGCGGCCAAAACATTGGAAAAGGCGTGTGTTGCCGTCACCACAACACGCTCACTCGGCCGGCCAGTCCCACGTTTTATTGTTGACCCCCTCTCGCTCGCGTGTTGCTACATACACACGATCCACGACAATCGCATCCGGCTGTCATCATCGACAGACGTTCATAACGAGGACAATACAACCACGTCCGATTGATGATCCCGAATTGTGCTGTTCTACAACACACTCCTGTCGCGACATTCCCGGCGACACTTTCGGAGCGCGCCGCTCGGCATCTTAGTTGCACGACAGCATCGTCGGCTACATTGATATATATCCATCGCTTTTGCCGCCGATAAGCCATCGCCTCGCCGACCCTCGAGCCTTTACGAAATATAACGATAGCATAAGAGCAGAAATATCGCACAAAGATGTCGCAAGTCAAATTCGAAGAGCGCCGGGAGACCGTTCGCACCACCAATGCCGCACCTTCACCGCGCGCTGGTGTCGCTCCTCCTCCGCCCGCTCAAAAGGAAGACCTGGCTCATGAGATCGGAAATGCGCTCACTCAGGGCGCAGGGCCCAATGGATATCTTGCGGTACGCAGCTTGTCTTACATTTGGGAGACGCACAGCGTTCGACACGGGCAGATATATGGACAAATACTGATCGCTTGACAATACAGTGGTACCTCGAGAAACTTCACAAAGACCCGCTTCGCACCAAGATGGTCACCTCGGGTGCTCTAGCAGGTCTGCAAGAATTCCTGGCTTCATGGATCGCCAAGGACCGAAGCAAGAACGGCCATTACTTCACCAGCCGCGTGCCTAAGATGGCCGTGTACGGCGCCTTCGTCAGCGCACCTCTCGGCCATGTGATGATCGCCATCCTCCAGCGCGTCTTCGCCGGTAGGACTAGCTTGAAGGCCAAGATTCTCCAGATTCTGGTTTCCAACTTGGTCGTAAGTCTCACAACCCAGACCACACACATACCCAGCGATGATCAATTCAACTAACGAAAAGCTTCCTGTCCCAGATCTCACCCATCCAAAACGTCGTCTATCTCACCTCCATGGCCATCATCGCCGGCGCCCGCACCTTCCACCAAGTCCGCGCCACCGTCAAAGCCGGCTTCATGCCCGTGATGAAGGTCTCCTGGGTGGTGTCCCCACTCGCGTTGGCCTTCGCCCAAGCCTTCCTCCCCCACGAGACTTGGGTGCCGTTCTTCAACTTCATCAGCTTCGTCATCGGAACGTACGTCAACGCTCACACCAAGAAGAAGCGTCTGCAGGCTCTGCGTCGCAAGTACCAGGAGGGTGGCCGCAGCACCGCGGGAGGCGATTCGCGAAGCGAGTACGATGGTGGTCGACGGCCGCAGGGCCCGCCGGGTAGCTACTAGAGCAGATTAGTGTTGTCTGTTTGCGGCTACGGTGAGAGTCTGGTTTTTCGATAGTGATGTTTTGCGTCGCTGTGATGGAAGCCTTTATTCATCACGCAAAGGTCATTACGATCGGAACATTATTCCCGCGGGAGATCTTGCGTCAAGACCTACGTGTGCCTCCGCCTGCGAGTAATGAGAGAGACGGAGGGTGTGATTCAGTAGGGAGGTTCTAGCGCCTTGATTCTGTGTATTTATGTATGTGTGAATATGACTATTATCGCCAAAGATCATTTATCACCTCGCTGTAGTCTTGGCCCTTGAAAAGCGATGGGTGATACGGATAGGCAGCGCCGATTTGATTATGAATTTACATATGCTCTATTGTATAAGTTCTATTCATACTGGGGCTAAGAGTCAAGAATAGAAAGAAAATCTTAGTGCGCTAGGTTCCCGAAACATCATGTGAGGTCGACATGGGTCAAGTCCTCAATCTTTCCGATACATCGAAGAGCCGAAGTGAGGGCCGAAAGACTTGCCTCTGCCGCAACAGACAGCAACATTGGTTTCTCGACTTGCTCTGATAGTTTGGACTCCAATACTACAGGCGTCAGGGACTTCCGATCAAGGGTGAAATCAACTAGAATACGCTCGCATTCTTCAGGCGAAATTGCATTCGGGTTGCTGCTGTCGTTGAAAATCGTATCGCGGTAAGCTTTCCGGCTGCGGAGGCTGAAGGACGTTCTCAAAGTTAACTGAAGCGCCGCGTTGATGGCAGTACGGCCTTTGCTGCTGCATCTCCGGACTTGCTCGAGAACAAGGGCGGCGTCATCAGGACCACATGACTGCAACTGGAACAAGAATAGTCCCAGAAGGTCGCACGCTTCGACTTGGAGGTCCATCACCATCTTTAGCTGATCGTGTCCCGGGAGTATCGAAGCATGCCGTGTGTACTCGAGCTTCGTGAGTGCGAGTCTCTGTCGGTTATAGCCCAGCTTCCGTCGAATGCTCAAGACAATGTTGAAACCTTGGAAAAGTGTACGTTCTGCAAAGAGCTCTGGATAGGTATCCTGCTGCATCATGACACGCATACCTCCCGTTGCGGGGACTGTACCCTCTTCGTTATTTCCATTCATCTCATTGAGGCCGGCACCACTTGTGATGTGTTCCGCTAGGGTTGATGAGAGGGACAGTAGATGACCCAACTCATTACTCGTCGAAGAAAGAACGCGGCAAACATGCTTGTGTACCGATGTTGGCTGTGGCAAAGACCCGACAAGAAATGCAGCCAGAAGACCTATGAAGGAGACAACTAATCGCTTCCAAGTCACATCCCATCCATAGCCGGGATTGAGCGAGGGATTGAGCTTCGCGTCGATATAGCTATATCCGACTACCAAAGTCGCAGTCGTAGTGACAGTGACTGCGACGATGAAATTCGATGAATAGAGTCGGTACGGTACCAGGATAGAGAAGACAACTGTGACAATTGCGGTAAGTCCATAGGGATTTGCGGTGCCGCTACCCGCCGAGATATACCAGCAGACAAGTCCGAGCAAGGCGCCAATAAAGGTACCTACGACCCTGGCCACAAAACCGAAGAGAGTCTCGCCGGCGAACATGTGTGTCGCAAATATAGCTGTCACGGCGGCCCAAATTCCCTTCTGCTCGTAGTAGAACTTGGCGCTGTTATTCGATTTGATGAAGGCCGGGATGGACAGTGCTACAGCGAGGACAGCGACTTTGAAGGACAGTATGATTTGGGGACTTGTCAAATGCTGCAGTAGACTTGAACGTGGAGATATGCGCCGCAAGATAGACGGCTTAACGCCATGAGGAGGGTAGTCAAACTGTGATGGTGAAGAGCTTTCAGGATCAGTCAACAGCTCCGTACTATGTCGAGACTTGCTCAGATCTCTGAAGGTCGGTTCACTGCCTGTCCTCTCTAAGGAGAAAAGTACGCGTAGCAGTCTGGGGATGACAGATTGGCTGTTTGAAGCGGTATATGATCCATTCGAGGCGAGCTCTGCTAAAGTAGAGGTGGCGCCGATATTGAAGATGTTCCAGTGCAGGCGTATTGGCTGCTCGAGCAAATGTTGAATGACTACAAGAGAACTCTCTACATCTGCGCAGATCGTTAGTAGACCACGAAGGTGTACTCGGTCCATTGCACGACGATTGAGGAGATCTGCAATATGAATTTTTGCGCTGGTCTTTTCGCCGAGATCTGTGGGTTCACTCGCGCTCGTTTCCTCGCTAGAGCTTATCTTTTCAGTCACGCCCATGTCCTCACTAAGGCTTGTGTCGTCGGTGACGCTCATTTCTCGGTCGGAGCCCGTGATTCCATTTGCATCCGCTGAGTTGACGAGGGTCGCATTTGTGGCTTCGTGCGTCTCCACTCTAGTGCCGACGGGTGTCGTCGAGGCTTCGACAGGATCTTCGAGCTCAGTGATCGCCTTTTGCACACCTGCAACTTGCGCATGGATGTAAGTTCGGGCCTCCACTGCGCGCGAGAGAAGGTCTTCTCGTTTGGCATGGCTCAGGGTCGAATGTAAAATGAATGGCGAAGCTGAATTGCAAAAATCTCGGCCGACTTCCAAGCCAACAATAATGGTCTTGATCAAGTGAGTCGCAGTTCGACGAACCTCGGCAAACTCTTGCATCAGAATCTTGTCTTCGGCCATTCTATCCCATTGATCGCCTTTGAAACTTTGGTTGCGTGCATTGGAGAAGAGGACAATCGATTGGAGGGAAATGCTAATGGCTGACTGCACGCGCCAGAACTGTAGCACATGAAATGGTGCGATGCGGGTGAAAGCGGGCTCGAGGACCAGATAGTTAGTCAAAGGCTCAAGCTTCAATAGTAGTGGCTCGCCAGTCAGACGAAGATCAATGAGCTCCGTATGTCGTTCGTCAACGTGAAGCTGCAGAGCCTCTGTATCGCGGATGTTCTCCACTGCCGATAGAGTGCCCACAACATGGTTGAGCAGGCTTATCTTGTGGTCGAAAAGGGCTTCCGAGCTACGAAGTACCGTTCCTGAGACAGAAGTCGGCAGGATAAAACATGCGCAGAAAGTTCCGATCGCCAAATACTGTCCAAGCGGGATCAGGTAAAGCCTTCCAATGTCGATCGGAGCGAAAGATGGGACCAACGGTCCGATGGTGCCGTAAATCAGCACTAGAATTCCCGCCAGGACCATGACGAAGAAGTAGCGGATCCGATATGCACGAATCAACCAGACCCAGAAAACATTGACAAAAATGAAGGCTCCCCAGATGGCTGACGGTCTCGGCTGGACGAAAACGCCTTGAAACGCGTATGGCGTAAGGATAGCAAAGATCTGTGCTTGACTTGGTTGCGTTGTCAAATTTTGCGCGCCGACCAGTTGAGTGGCGATCTGTCTGTCAAGATCATGATCGCGGACCAGGTCAGCCGCCTTGAACCCGAGGGTACACCATGCCCATGTCGTCATTAGCACCACACCGCCGACGAGAGTGTGGGTGATCCATATCACGACCAGGTCCGCAGGAGGCTTGACGTAGAATATGATAACGGGAAGAAATGCTAGGAATGTGAGTAGTTCCAGTGACGGCTGTATAATCAATAACAAAATGCAGCCGAACAACGCGCAACAGCAGCGGAAGACGATCAAGTACTCCCAGCCTGCCCGTCGCAGCCACAGCGGCCATGCTAGATTGCGCATTAGATTCGGCATCGTTTGGTAAGGCGTAGATGAAGCAACATACCGTAGTAAAAAAATCCAGCGCTCGACTCTAATATTAATGAACGGTGCCAATGATGATTTGCTTAGGTCGGAGGATACAGTCCGGCGGCTCGGGTGCAATGTAACCTCCGGTGGTGATCCCTGGTTGTCGTCGGTGTATGTCTAGCTCACGTGGTCTACGCCGTCAATTCCCGAATTCCTTATCGACATCTGTTCGTCAATCAGGTGGAAGGGCGTGAACGTACAGCAGCCAGCTCTACGCGCGTATCTGATAAATATTAAATTACCTGCGCCCAGATCAGAAGGAGCTGAGAATACGTTCACAAATCCTGGCAGACACCACCACTGAACTCGCACTTAGGAAACATGTCAACTCCGCCGTCATCGTCATCGGCCCTTTTACCACCAGTGTCGGCACTGTCCTCGACAACGGACGAAGGCGTCTTCACGGGTGTCCTCGATCTACTGTTTGAGCCCAGTCCCGCACTACATACTGTTTTACTGCCTTACTTCCACACGTGGGATTTCACATCATACGACGAGTTGATTCGTGTCGTGCGTCAGCTCCTCACCTCGCTGGCGGAATCTACATCGGCCTCTGCACGGGTCCAGCTCGACCATATCCTAGGTTCCCATCCGCGATTAGGGGCAAAGAAGGTCGAGAGCGCACAATCGCGTGCTGAGCAGGCACAACTTCAGCAAAATGGAAGTTCTGGCGAGGCAGAGGCGGAGATGCTAAAGGCACTGAATGATGAGTACGAGCAGACCTTTCCGGGCTTGCGCTATGTGGTTTTCGTCAATGGTCGTGGCCGGTCCGTGATCATGGATGATATGCGCCAGCGCATCGCTCGCGGGAATTTGTATGCTGAGCGATTAGCGGCGATCAATGTAGGTGATATCCGACAATCGAGATCCTGATTTCCTGCCCTGTCCTGGGCGGACCGTTCTCATGCTCGTTGATACCATCATGCTAAACATACACTGCTCTTGTTTAGGCTATGTGCGAGATTGCAGCAGACCGGGCGAAGAAATTATCAGCATGAGCCGGGCAACACTTATCATACAGTCCATGAATGCACTGACGATCGCAAAGCGGATGCATAGTCTTTTCACTGATTTCAACTTTTTCTCCAAAATGGTCAAGAAATAGATGTGTGATTGTTGATAACCCCAGGGGCCCAGACCAATCGTGATGTTAGGGTTATGTGTGGTGATCTGGTAGGGTTTGGGTAATGTACTTTGTCCTCCGCGGAGCATTGGTATTCAATGGCGTTGACCAAATGCGATTCTAGATCGCCCAATATGATGTAGATATTGGACATATTGGGACAGATGGTTGATTTGGCGACATCGAATTGATTCTCTCTTGTTCTTACATATTCGGGAGTGTCAATCAGTGTCACGACCGATCCTCTGTGTCTATCTAGACCACAACGTCAACGCTCCTTCACTCAGCCAGTCATCCGGACCACAAGACAGAAAACAAGAACAACGCTTCCTGAACGCTGAAAACCGATACTGAGACAAATCTATCAAGAAGCCACCTGACTGAACAACCTCAAGCATATCGGTCATCGATTATGGAGTGGTACCTCCCTATCCAGATAGCCACATTCATCGGAACATTATGGCTCTTCACAGCCTACATGACACGAACCTTCCCCATCATCGGCGGCAAGACGATCTGTCTCGTGATCGCACACCCGGACGATGAGGCAATGTTCTTCTCCCCGACACTCCGTCGCCTGACCGCGCCCGAGCTCGGCAACATCGTGTTGATACTCTGCTTCAGTACCGGCGACGCCGACGGCCTCGGCGCCATCCGCCGGAAGGAACTCACGGAGAGCGCGCTACAACTTGGGGTGCGCGAGGCGCAACATGTGATCTGTCTGGACCAGCCGGAGGATTTCCCGGATTCGATGACGGCGGTGTGGGACGCGGAGCGCGTCGCGCAGACGTTGGGGTTGTATGTGTTGCCGCCCGCGGTCTCGGGTGAGAATGGCGGCTCGAGTTCTGCTCCTTCGGCAGGCAGGAAGAAGGGGGACAAGACTCCCAATGTGGATGTCTTGATCACGTTCGACCAACACGGCGTCTCGAGCCATCCGAATCACATCTCGCTCTATCACGGCGCGCTCGGATATGTTCGCGGATTGAGGAAGGCTCGGCGGCAAGCTGGATCAGTATCGCCATCCTCAGAGATGCAACTTTATACGCTAACGACGACTTCCGCTGTACGCAAGTACAGCAGCCTACTCGACGCAGTGGCCACCATGACGGTGATGCTTTGGCGGCGGAAGGAGCGAGGGGAGTTTCCCTCGCCGCTGCTGATGGTCAGTGGGGTGGAGGACTATCGGAAAGGACAGCGGGCAATGACAACCGCGCATAAGAGCCAGATGCGGTGGTTCCGGTGGGGCTGGATCGCAATCTCGCGGTATATGATTATAAATGACCTTGTGAAGCAGAAAGTGGCATAGCGGCAATTTTGGGGGGCGTGAGAAACATGTCTCTGGTGATGCTGCAAAACAAATTTTTGGATGATTCGAAAGCAGTGAAATCAAGCTTTGGTGGAAAAGATGGTCAAAAAATGTCTGGCGGAATATAAAAATCAAGATCGAAAGTATTATGCTTTTTTCCAAAGGAAAACTCCGCCCCTTGGTATTGTAAATCCCGACACACTGCCAGTGCCGTCCCTCGATCTGACCCAAACGCCTATCTCGCCGTGCTGAAATGCAAATGTATATATATTCCCGCCATTATCATGAAACAGTGTATGATCGTACTGCTCGAGCGCAACAAGCATCCTAATTCACGCCTAGTATGCATACGTCGAGCCGCGCTGGTTGTTGGGATGGAATATGCTACTGCTGTTGCCGTAATCGCTGTCATATCCAGTGTTTCTCCGGTCATCCTCGAACATGGTCTTATGGTCCTTGACCTCCCAGTTGTTCATCTTTTGGCCGACGGAGAATTCGAGATCTTCCTTGGTGATGGAATCCCAGTACTGCAAATAAAGCAGGTCAGCTATGACTCCAACGAAGTGGGGAAAGCCCGATTTTGGACTTACCTTGTACACCATCATGACCGCCAGTAAGTTAAGAATTGTGGCGAAGAACAAGCCATCCATGTAGTGCTGCACTCCATCGCAGATGGGCTCGCTGAGCGCGTATAGAATGACCTGACCGAGCACGAATCCAACAACACCGAATCCGATGTGCCACAACGGCCAGCGCTCCTGCAGAGTTCCGATGATGAGGAGGATCTGCAAGACAACGTATACAGCGATGGCGATCGCGCCAATGATGTAGACCACCACAAACAAACCGATAGTGTTCTGCGGGCCAAGACCGCCAATATTCTTGAACGTCAGGATGGAGATGAGGAAGGCAATGGCGAACATGGCGGCGCTGGCTCCGCGGACCAATGATACCGAAAGTGTAGTTCCATCCTCATAGAGCTGGAAGCCGACGAATCCGTTGATCATCAAGCAGACACAAGTGGCAGCCGCGAGGCCCAATTGTCCAGCAACGAAGTAAGGGAAGACATTGCTGCCGGGCGGAACGACACCACAGTCGACAATCAGCGAGCAGACAGTGAGCAGGGCGTAGGCGTAGAAGAATGAGGTGATTTCCTTGCGACCTATATCCCGAAGAATAGTATGTCAGTAAAATGTTCACTTCTGCGGGCGACTCTCCAGTCGTGCCCATGCCCTGCCTCCCGTGGCGACTCTTCATCGGAACGTACCGACAGCGGTGAACTTGCTGCGAACATGAAAGATCATGATTACAGTCATGATCAGAGCAAGGATATGCGCGAATCCGGCCGCGCCTTGGAAAATGATGGTGTTGGCAAGTTCGATTGAGCGCGCATAGCAATTAGTCTGCACGCCATTGCTGCCGGTGATGGGTGAGACCGGTCCGACGAGGGGACAGAGCGGTAAAGCAGTGCGCTGGCAGATGGAGACGAAGTCGCCGAAGCCCATGATGGCGGCGAAGCAGTGTGTCCAAGGAGTTGATTCAAGGTGATTTGATGGGTATTCGTTGGTAGTATTGTATATGTGTCGCAACGGATGGAGCAGTGATGCGGTCGATGGCGCTGAAGCGAGTGTGGAGGATCAAGAAGAGATGATTTTGATGTTGTTTGAAATCGGCGGAGTTGTATTCATGTGCACTGCTGTGAGTATTCGTGGTGCAGCGTGTATGTGCGCATCGGACACTGTGAGGAGGGACAGTAGCGAGTGAGTGAGCGATCGTGTTGTGACCCAAGTGTGCACGGGTATATCGAGAGCCCAGGTAAAATGGCGAAGGAAAGTTAGGCGGGTTGTCGCATAGGGGAGTCGTAATTCACGCTTGGCCCAGATGTGGCTAGAGGAACCAGAAAAGAGTGCATGCATGCCACCGCCCCAAGAATAGACTGTCCGACACGAATCTGATGAACCCTTTTCTTTTCGCCTCACTCGCGGGTGATATGGGATACGACGGCAGCCGGCTACAGCGCAATAATAAGTTAAATACTTGTAATTCTAGCTATTCTAGCTATTCTGTCACACATCAAAGCCAGCGTCTCGACATGAGTAATACCCGTGACGATCTCAGTGTATATCAGAGCGCGGCATATGCTCGAGTGTGTAATAACATTCACCTGTGGTTGGCGTCGACGGAGAATTAGGATATGCTCTCTTCACAACGAGGAATAATGAGGAATAGATCGTCATGTGAATTGTGCACGTTGAAAGCACGAAAGACGCACGTGGGTACGCGACCCGAGCTTTTGCTCTCTACCCAGGTAGGCCTGGGGCTTTCACAATGACAATGCGCCAAGCCCGTCGGATTGCACAGGCGCGCAGGAGAGTCAGAACTTCCGAAGCAGAAAGCCCTGGATGCCTCAGTACCTACCGACTGTTGTCGCGAATCGTGCCCATACGAATACGCTGTCGCATTGTCTCTGCTCATCACTGGCACCGTTGCTTCTCCAGCATACCTTCTCCAGCGCGCCAATCTGCTCATCGTGCAGGAAAGACGTGCTCAAACTGAACCTTCGCTACCATGACGTCCACGATCGGTATTCCGATCAAGCTTCTCAATGAGGCCACTGTAAGTTATCTTCACCTTGCAGCAGCTCACGGCGATCCTGCGCTTACACAAAGAACCTTTGGGTAGCTGATGATGGGATTCTTCAAATATAGGGCCATCAAGTCACAGTCGAACTCGCATCTGGCCAGACATATCGTGGGAAGTTGATCGAAGGTTTGTCATGCAATGCAACGGAAGAAAAGTTATGTGTTCGAAAGCTTGGCTAACATTCTTCTCTTTCTAGTCGAGGATAACATGAACTGCCAACTCGAAAACATCAATGTCACCCAGCGCGATGGTCGCGTCACCCACCTGGACCGTGTCTATATCCGCGGATCACACGTTCGACTATTTGTGGTACCCGACATGCTTCGGTAAGAGACATTTTTTTATGGCACCGGGGCCAGCATTGCCACATACATTTGTCGTGCCGGAACTGACAAGATTTCGTCACAGGAATGCGCCAATGTTCCGATCGCGAGGAGTCCGTGGTCGCGGTGTCGGTCTAGCGAGAGGAAGGGCGACAGTGAATCGTGCCCGAGGACAAGGGCGACCCCGAGCAGGTTGAAAAGGTGGAAAGCCTAAATTTGTTGTTGGAGCCCGGATCACGAAGCATGAACGAGCGGCAAGAGCCACCTCACAAAATCTCTTGACAGCGGCAAAGAAGTCTAGTACTGGACGATTGGACCAATATCTTCGCGACGACATCCGGCGCGGTCACCAATTCCTCGGGGGGGTTGACGGGCAGTTGCAGGAGACAGGATATTTGGCACCGACGAACAATGCCCTGCGGAATGGCAGCATATGCCGAAGTACTCGCAACAGAGCACCAAGTTCGCTGACCGCCAGAAGGCTACATGTACCCATGTGGAATGCACGTCAATGGGAGCAGAGTTTTGAAATAGAAATCCTCGTCGTGATCCCGAACAGTGACTACTACGTTTCTTTTGGCGACATGTATGAGGCTCATTTCGTTTGACACTGCCGGCGCACCTCATAATAATTTCTGGGCGAAATTGTCTGAACGTTCGACGTTTTGCTCCAAAGTGATGTCATAGTCCTGAAGGTCATTTCAGAGTATATTTTCTCCCTCATTGGCAGACCTCGAGAATCTCGGTGTGCCTTGACTGTCGACGCGAGTATGCTCGATTGCACCAACCAGCCACACAAGAAAATGCTTGGGTAGCTCAGTATCACAGTATAGGGCAATGGCCAAAATCTCGAGATCGAGGAATAGCCCCCCACACGTCACCAACACCTTTGCAGGCACGGAATTTTATGCATTCGACGCCAGTCACGGACATTATGCTTAAGAAAGAATGCTATAATTCGAACCAAAACATCATCAAGCCAACCCAGTAAGACGGAATCTTGTTCGGAAGACGTCGAGGTGTAACCATGGACGCAGCTGTAGTACCATCCACTTCAGAGGTTGCTACCATCAGAAATGCCTCCAAGCGTATCCTATTCATTGGAACAAGGGGAGCAGGCATCTTAGATGTCGTTCGCGGTAAGTCTGCAGAGCAGCACGAAATCGCCAACTCATGTTGAAGCGCTGCATCGAAAGGCAATCTCAAGTACACGTCCAGCTCACCACGCATTCGAATAGTATAGACCTGACAGGCTCATCGCCATCGCCGGTCGATGCCTCTGGCTCAATAGCAGGTCTCTCTCACGAATGGCGAGCTACTACGCCTTATTACTCTGCGTTGGTCCCAGTCTGGATCGATGAGTTCCCGTCTTCTAGCACCAGTGATGGTGCGACTGCGGGTGTCCTGGACTGGCAAAAGGAGTTTCTCCGTGACGAGGCGTGCGATGTTGTGAGAGTTGTGGGTGCATGGGTCTACGTGTTTCCCAAGCCCAGCCCAGCTGTCGGTACTTCGGCGCCGACCACAGAGACAATCATCACAGATGAAACACGAGCGGTCATGAAAGCTATCCAGGATGTGGTGGAGAAGCACGCAGGATATGATGAAGATGGGATCAGCAGTGTCGTGAAGCTTGCTATCGCAAAGGGTACTGGTAAACAAGATCCTGCGAAGTCCCATACTACTGCTCGCACAGACAACGACATGAACCACGACGTGATTGCACTTGACCACGAAGCCGAGGAGGAAATATGTCAAGAATTTGGCTTTGAGTTTGTCGACTATTCGGCTACAGGTCATAATGCATTTGGCGAGAAAGTCGGGTTCGCTCGGCTACAAGAAGCCCTTCAAACCATCGAGTGGACGTCTTCGGATCCTGAAATTGAACACGAGGCTGGTGAAGAAGATGAAGATGATATCACGGCCATGTTGAAGGCATTCGAAGGTGAGAGCAGCGGCATGTTGGGGACTGATCGCGAAGAGGCAGAATGGACCGCAGAGATGTTCGCTGTCAAGGCAGCACTGTTGCAACAGTCCGAACTAGACGACGAGACCGATGTCGCTGGCGAAAACGATGACAATGCAGCCAGAGAGGGTCAAGTTGACGATCTCGATCGCTTGATGGGACGGCTGCTAGCCGTCAAGGAGCAGAGTGTAGGTCTACCCGAGGAGGAGCGAAAGCGTCTGGCTGCCCGGGCTGTGCGTGAAGTTGTTAGGGATCTCTGAACATGGGAATCCAATACGACTAGAACATGTCGAGGTCTATCTTTGCAAAATTTCTGGTTGAATACGTTCGTACGCGCCGTCGAAATGAGTGCCAATACACCTGACGAGTGTGAATACAATGAAACCCAATGGTGTCAGTTCCACCGTGATAAGGAGGTCACAATATTAGATATCGTGCAGAAAATACATCGGTCGGCAACCATGTACGGACCTAAGCATTCAATTCGAGGTGCCCAGGTGGGACAGCCATGATGAGTCATCATCAGGGTGTCAGGCACGGGGCGGGCACTAATTCTCTAGCCCCGAGTCCCGTTCTTCGATCGACGTCGTGCGTGCGGGTGCACATCTGCACACATCGCTCTCCCTCGACGATATCGCCAGCCTGAACATCATTATACCGGGCGTCGATGAGCAGGAAACCTCGGCAAGCCGACAAATCAGTGATATCGGCTCCGCTCCATATCGGACCCCAGCGACGTTGTCGGAACGTTTGATCTCGATAACGGCATCCTACGCGCCCTCAATTATCTTTGGCTTTGGACCATAATTGCTCATTCGTGCCACTTGCCTTCGGAGGACTTCCACTCGGACCTGGACGATCTTTTGGACTTTACACAGCGTTGGTGTGACGCTGCCGTAGCGGGTCTGCATTCGCAGCCTGCAACCTAACATCGCTGGTCCATGGCACAGCCAACCTTTACAGAGGCGTACGGTTCCCAACCGGCTAATCCATCCAAAGGCTCCTGGCTTGCCCGCGTGTCCCACCGTGCCAGCCATATCCCAAATCATCCGATCAAAGGTCCCGGAGGTGCCTCGAGGGATTCATTGCCATTGCGGACCCCAGGAACTGCCGGATTTGTCGCGCCTGATCAACTCCCAGTGCCTCAAAGGACCGCCAGCTATCCGACATCCCCCATCGGTCCTGACAGTCCCGCTGAGACCGAGTTCTCCGCCACTCCCATAGATCCCACATTTGGCGACCGCACTCAATCACCTGCACACAACGATCGCGCCGTGTCACAGCCCAGACAAAGGACCACACGCCGCGGGACCGTGACCCAGAGCGACATTTCGCGCAACGACTCTGAGGAGAAAATGGACAAATATGCTACGCATGGAGGCAATGACGGCTATGACAGTGAAGCTGATGCTGACGATGAGTTCGAACGTGGCATGTTCAACTCGTCGTCAATTCCAGAAGGATACGACGATGAGGACGACGAGGATGATGACGATGTTAGTGATCATCCGTCGGACGAGGATGAGGACGATGATGAGCGTGACTCTCTAGGAGGGGAAGATACTCCGACGACACAAGGGTGGGGAGATCGTGAGGGCCATGGGCCGTCTGGCAAGATGACGGAATGGACCGAAGAAGACGTTGCCGAATATCTGTCCGGGTTATCCTCTCCTCTGAAGCAATATGTTGAGCGGTTTGTCGAAGAAGGTGTGAGCGGGGAAGTTCTTGTTTCCATTGGTCATGAAGAACTTCGGGAACTGGGCGTCGCAAGTGCTGGACACCGATTGACCATACTGAAGGCTGTATACGAGCACAAGACAAGGTCAGGGGTGCGGCTGGAGGAGGGTGATTACGCGCCGTTGTCCACTGAAGGAGAGAAGTCAGAGACGACAGCCACACAGGAGGATATCACACGGATCATCGAGTCTATTCGACTACGTGACCAGCGTATCATTGCGGCCGAGGCCGAGCTTCGTGCCATGCGACAAGATCTTGACCGCCTGTCAGAGGAGAACAAAAAGCTGAGGGAAGAGACTCTGCCTGTCATGCGCTTGATGAAGGATCAACGTACACCTCTACCGGATCCATCGACTTCGTCACCTCGTGAACCTGATGCGCCAAGATTGCAACAACAACTGCCACAACCTCCATCGCAACAACTGCAACAGTTGCAACAGCTGCAACATCAGTCCTTACAACTCCAGGATCCCGGAAAGGGAAGCTCGCTCAGTAGGAAATTCTCCAAACGGATCAACCCAATGTCCAAAGACGTCTCCAAGCAGAACTCGCCAATAATGTCCCATTCGCCTGGGATCCGTGATGACGGCCAGCCTCATCTAGAAGCATCAGCCGCCGCCCTCGCAGCCAGCTCTCATCTGACAGCAAGCATGACGAATTCATCAAGCCCGAATCAACAACAATTGAGCCCTACAAGTCCCGCTTACACCATTCCGCTTCCACAACCTCCGCCTAGCGCCTCATATTATCAACCTCCTACAGCCATGCAACGAACTTTCCCTCGCGACGGCACACAATCTGCGCGACCAAACCAGCAAACTTTCTTTTCTCATAACGACGATTCCAACGGTAGCGGTCAATGGAGTGCAAATAATCTGATTCACGATGTACCACACAGTGCGCGACTTCCCCCCACCTCATCACGGCGACAGCCTACTCCCAGCCCACGCGAGGATGAATCGCAATCAAGCCGGTAAGATAGCCCACCAACCGCCCCTTGTATCCTCTATTTTTGATACGTGAACATTGCTGACTCAGATTTCGACCGACAGAGCACCCACATCATACGGATCATCGTCGACTGCAAATGCCGCGAGCACGAGTGCACCTGAAAAAGATAACCCTCAAGTCGAAATATTCAAATCTTTCAGGGTCAGCATCGACGATCCTTGTCGTGTTGTGCTACCCGTCGCGCTCAAACGATATAACATTACCGACGACTGGCGCCAATATGCGCTTTACATTGTGCACGGGGATATGGAGCGATGTTTGGGTCTCGACGAGAAGCCGCTTATGCTGTTCAAGCAGCTCGACCGCGAAGGGCGTAAGCCAATGTTCATGCTGCGACGGCATGCTTCGCCTCAAGAGGGTTGGAGCAGCAGTACCGCCAATTCGGCGGCGGCGGCAGCAGCGGCCGGAGCAGCGAATACAGGTGGCCAGCAACCACAATTTGACGCGGCTGGTGTCAGTGGTCAGACTCGGGTAAGTTGAATGTGAATCTCTAAACGAGCGCATCACTGCACTTGTACAGTTGGACTGTTGCGCTGACATTTTTTTCCCTTGCAGGCCATTCCTGGAGGCGTCCTTTGATCAGGCGCATTGCCTAGCCCGGAGGCTTGACTTTTCCCGATCACATTTCGCTTTCTAGTGAGCCGATTCTTATCACTTCGAGGCTGGACGAACAAAACTTGTCGCTGCGAGCCTACAACCAATCAGCAACCTCTCTGGTCATCATTTTCACACTTTCCTTCGAATCTTGGTTGCACTTCTTTTGTCAATGTTTCTGCCTTTTTGGCCTGTGACGATTATCACGCTTTTTGACTTTCAATTTGACACAAGGGATCGAGTCCGGCGAGACTATTTTGACTTTTCTTCGAGACCGCTTTTCTGTTTGCTATTTCGGACTTCTCTTTGCCAATGCAATGATAAAGAAAACTTCTTAGTGCATAGGCTCCGCACGAGCGTCTTCCATTCCAAATCTATCTTTGAAGGCCAGATTCCCGCTTTAACTGTGTTATCCATCACGTAGATCCCTTATCGGACGAACATCAAATCTTGACCCTCTTTCGAAGGCTACATCCCATGACTTGGTTTCATTCCATCATACGCTGATCGTCTTGAACACTCCCAACCCTGCTCCACCAGTAGCCACCACCGTCCCCGGAATCTGAGGGTGCCAGTGACACTCCTTGACTTGCTCCATATAATGCACGAACAGCAACTGTGGCGGCACATCCTTGACGTCTGCCGTGTACCGAGATTCCTCGTCGTCCAATTCCACCGCCAGATCCCACAGCGTCAGTGTGCTATCACCTGCACATACCGCCACGATGCTGTCATCGGTCGGGTGCCATTCCACGCTAGTGATCTGCTCTTTGTGGAAATCGAAATGCGCAACGGGCTTGGGCGCCGGGGTGGCACTCGCGTTTCCGCTGGCTTTCCATGCTCGGAAATCCCATACTGACCAGGTTCCGTCGTCGTGACCTGAGGCGAGGAGATGGGCGGTCTGCCGCGACCAGGAGAGCACATTCACGTCGGTTTCGGAGACCCGGACGGACAGGGCCGGGGTGCGGGCTTTGGCGCGTGCGTCCCAGATGGCGACGGTGCCGTCGCTGGAGGCGGAGGCGAAGACGTGACGTTCTGATGGCGACCATTGGATCTCCTCTACGCTTGACTGGTGGCCGATAAAGGCTGCGTTGCTGTCGGTGGTGAAACCCCCTCCGCCGTCTGCACGGCCTGTTGTCAGGAAGATTTTTCCTGTGCTGTCACCCGTTGCGAGTTTGCCTGCTGGTGCCAGAGGAGACCAGTCTACCGCGTAGCCCTCGTTCTTGCCGTGAGCGCGGATGGTGTGGACGGGTTTCGAGGCGGTGGCGGGGATCTGGAAGCCAGGAGTATCAAATGCCGTGAGGTAGGGCGTGACATCGTGGATCAGAACGTCACCTGACTCTTGCATCGCAGCGGTATATGTTGTAGGTAGCGAGGATGAGTTAGCTTGCGGGCATTGGAAAGCGCGGATGCGGTTCGTCGTAGACGTCAACGGAATCGACTTTGTTTCCAAGATGGGATCGGTCACAGCTTCGTCGTCATCTTCATCTTCGTCATCGGAGTCGATGTTGCCTGCTTGATCATTCCGGGCGAGACCGGAGAGTTTCATGACCATCAATTGGTTCTCCTTGTCGTGTCCACGGGCAGCTTGTGTGCCAGCTACTGCATATACTGTGGCCGGATATGACTTTCGGTCGTCGCCGAGTTGGTCTTTGATGACATCTATCGAGAGACAAGGCCAGGTCGTCTCGAGCGTATGTAACATTTCATAAGCTGTGAGATCTGGTGCGAGTGTCTGGCCAGCATCAAGCTTGTGTCGTCCCGGAATGAATGTTTCGCGGTCGACGTCCATAGCTCGTCCTGAAGCTCGCTCCTCGGCTTCACGCTCTTCGTCGGGTCGGCCATCGACACCGGCTTCGATAAGCTCGTCTTCGCTCTCGAACTCGTCCTCAAATTCGTCTTCGAATTCCAAGCCATCTTCAGCGGTAGTGGATGCCACAGGGCGGTCACCAGCTTTCAATGATTGGGGACCGTCATGTTCTTCGGCCGATCGCTTCGACATCTTGAAATTTGCTGAGTATCGGAACACCGATGAGGTTGTGCGCACTTGTGTCTCCAATCGTTTTTCGTCAACTTAGTCGATTGTGGATGACGTCTCTCGGGTCAAATTTTGTGAATTGAAAATGCTTAATGTGATGGTCGCAACGTTGTGGGAATTTTGAACTCGACTGTGTGTCTTTGACGCCAACAGTTGATTCAAGGACTCGCTAATGGTCTGCAGAGACGTATCCTTTCATATACTCATCATAAAGAGAAAGTTCTTCCGTTTTTCATTTAAAAAAATACCATGAGCTCTTTTTTTCTGTGCTAGCACAATAGGGTTGGGGTCATATTTTGGGCGGAAGCGTCAGGGTCACGACCACCACTGTCGATCTATCAGGCTCGCGTCGTACAGTAACTCGCGGGCGGCGTGGACATTGCGTGCTCTTCCCCGACAACCATTACTTCTCTTGCTATGCTACCCGCTTTACCACACATTGGAGTCAACATAAGTCATTTACAACAGTCAACTCAGTGATATCGGCCCGAGCATATATTTCCGGCAGGAAGCGCGTCATTTCTGGACCGTGACACGACCGTTGGTGGGGCTTCTGCAGTGTGAAGCGCCAGTGGACGTTGAACAACACCAACAGCACGAGACGTTTTGGTCAACACATTGGACACCAATTTGACCACAAATACTCTCCGAAAGAGGCCTGCACACGGCCTATATAACACTTGACGGCGGTCTCGGCACTCGGCGGGCGTCTCCTACTGCCTCGTGAGGGTCGCGCCGGAGGAATCTCACTTCAAGCGATACCTTGTCAATACTAGCCACGATGGAGGACGTCGACCAGGTTATGAGCG
This sequence comes from Dissoconium aciculare CBS 342.82, assembly GCF_010015565.1. Lineage (NCBI taxonomy): Eukaryota > Fungi > Ascomycota > Dothideomycetes > Mycosphaerellales > Dissoconiaceae > Dissoconium > Dissoconium aciculare. Next base: position 69,917 of record NW_022984951.1, read on the forward strand.
ATGATGTCGAAAAGCACCCATCCACGATCGACGACGCGTCAATGCACACAATCACAGCAACATCATTACAGAATCCGATTTACGATGCGCGACCACAAACCTCATATTCCGACACGGGATTCTCACGTCCATATTCACAACCCATTGATGCCAACAACAATCTCAGCAATGCCATCACAGATCCGATGCAGCACGGCGCTGGATTAAGTAGGCCGCCATCTACGCAGAGCGCCGGACAATATGACGCGAATGGGCAGCGACAACAGGGCCAGAAAAATGCGTCTGTGGTAATCAAGGTTGGAATGGTTGGCGATGCTCAGATCGGCAAGACGAGTCTTATGGTGAAATATGTTGAGGGTAGCTGGGATGAGGATTATATCCAGACATTAGGTGAGCGATACAGTGCAGATGCGCTAATCTGGGAACAGCATCCCACGGTGAAGCATAGCTCTTGAAAGTAGCTAATCAGGATACTGGCGATGGCAGGTGTCAATTTCATGGAAAAGACGATTAGCATTCGCAACACAGAGATTACATTCTCCATCTGGGATCTGGGCGGACAGAGGGAATTCGTCAATATGCTTCCTCTAGTGTGCAACGACGCCGTCGCGATCCTATTCATGTTCGATCTGACACGGAAATCGACGCTGAACAGTATCAAGGAGTGGTACCGGCAAGGTCGAGGATTCAACAAGACAGCAATACCGTTTCTCGTCGGCACGAAATACGACCACTTTGTCAATTTTCCACGTGAAGAGCAGGAGGAGATATCGTTACAGGCCAAGCGGTTTGCGAAAGCGATGAAGGCAAGCTTGATCTTTTCAAGTACAAGCCACAGCATCAATGTGCAAAAGGTGAGAAGTTGGTTTTGTGTCACGGAGAAAGGAGCCTCACTGACTCGACGCGACGTTCTGCAGATTTTCAAAATCGTCCTTTCAAAAGCATTCGACCTGCGCTGCACAATCCCCGAGATCGAGAACGTCGGAGAACCCCTTTTGCTCTACCAGTCCGTTGGATGATTTCGCCTATATCTGAAGGCAGAGGTAGCACCCGAGCATCCTTCCGACAAACACGTGCGAGCGTGACTGAGTTGCTCAGGAAAACCTCACGAATGTCACCCATCGGCCTTGAAATTCAGCATGCTACAATGAGGATCGGTGCGAGACGATCGTGCCTGGAGCAGGGATCGACAGCCGAAGGGTACCTAGGTATTACAGAGATGCCCCAAATGGATGTGAGACGAGACATGATACAGGCAGGACCCGCACGATTGATGACACGTCAAGATTAAGATCGTGTAGCAAAAAGAGCTGCGCATGTACAAACGGATAAGCCAGCACCGGAGCTTTGTCGGGACCTCGTGGGATCGGCAGTCTCGCTGCTCTGATCATGTTTGGGGAGGCTGCCGCCCGTACGGGGTGGGTGGAAGTTGATTTCAGCGGCGTGTGGCCACTCCTGTTTCAAGCGGATCGGAATGAATTAGCCGACGTAACAAGTTTTGCAGATATCAAAGCGGGCTGCTCAGGGACACGGCTATAGTGGTCTGCAGGCGGGCCCGGTCGTGACTCCGTACAATTGGTAGCTTTCATTGATTTCGCAGTCAAATCCTCAGGCATCGTATCTGACATTCTCGCACTGCCATTGCTAGCTCATCACCCAGCGGAGTCTTCAAGCGAAACGCGCCTCTTGCCGACCCTATGGCGTTTCGGTGCAATGTACTGCTGTGCCTGGCCTAGAGGTGTTCCACGCCAAGAGGCCTATCGGTGTCGTTCTCGAAGCTTTCTAAAGCCTTGCACCGAAAACTCTTTTCCATATGGAACCCCACGACGGTGACCAAATCTTTTGACTGGCCTGGATTGCATACAGCGAATACTCCGTTGGTTGCCGTTCGACTTTACTCGATGGGTGACTAGTCGACTGCCGCCAAACGTGCTCCGGCAGGTCCCGCTCCCCATGCGACGATGGCGCGCGTTCGTCTCGTCTTCTGTGTCTCGGCGATTCGGCGGGCGACTTTCGTCTTTCACTCGCAGTCCCTTTCATTGGCTGTTGCTTCGGACTAGTGAGAGGAAAGGACGCAATGGGGAGATATGTCCGAAATAGATGCTGGCCGTTAGAGGTCTGATGGCTTTATGGTCATGTCCGCGTGAGCAGCAGATGAGATTTGCGGCAGGATTCTTCAACACCTACCTAAGTACCTACCTAGGTAGGTATATTCTGTACCCTCGGGATTGCAGGTGGCCGAGGGCGAGGGCGATGGAGGCGGGGCGACAGAAGTTTTCCTTTTCTTTTTCTTCTGATGCCCAGGTGCACACACTTACGGGGTCTCGTCCTGCACGGAGAGGCCATCAGCTCGCCTCTCCATTCCCTGCGTGCGCCACTTGCCATCAGACAGAACACGACAGGGCCTAGGTGGGTATAGACGGACTGTATGGTACAGCATCTACAGTACATGCCTCCTCTCGTGGGGCAGGCGGACTCATGACACACGAGTGGTGGTGGTGATGGTGGTGGTGTGAGTGCCATCGTCTCTGCTTTTGCACCACCGATTACCACCACCACTAACAACTACTATATAGTCGCGCATCGCCTACATCTCTTAGTTGAACCTTACATGTATGTTTCCTTGAGTGCTTGCGCGACATTGTGGAACACATCCTCCGTACATTCTATACATCTCTTGGAGAACACACTGACCTGCGATCATCATTGGCAGCTCCTTCGCCAAGATCTGACTCGCCTCCTTATCCCGCATCATTATCTTAGCTTGCTAGACTTGACATCAACAAGTTTCCAATCATCGTATACTCCCGGTGTACAATCCTTGCACTTCTCGAATCGACTGCGACATAACTTCGGATAACGAGCAATTCGAAAGCCCGCATGCGCTCGGCCCAACGCGACAAGGCTCGACATCTCACCAATTCGAGCAATCACAGAACCCATCGCACCAGGAAAGCTTCAATATCGACCGATAACACTGCGTAGTTGTGGAAGCCCAGAAGCAGCAACCTTTGCCTGACCCAAAGCGACTCTCATCGACGGAAGACAATTCGGATCTCGCTCACCTCAGTCGCCGAAAGCACCAACATCGAGTCTGAGCTCGACAACCATTGATCTCCAACGTAGAGAGTGACTGAGAGACAGGAGTAAGACCATGTCGTCCTTGAACGCCCCGACAACGGCGGCGGCATACGAGGACTTTCGTCGCCGCAAGTCCAGCGTCGTCGCCTACACCGATGCCGTCGGTCAACGGCAGACCGTGGCCATCGACCAGCTCGAGTCGGAGGCGGACCGCGCCCTCGCAGCCGAGTTCGGTTACAAACCCGTGTTCAAGCGCGAATTCGGTTATCTGTCGACCTTTTCCTTTGCCGTCAGCATCAGCGGTCTGTTCAGCACTGTCGCCACGACCTTCTCGTTTCCGCTCGTGGCGGGCGGGAGTGCGTCGGCAGTATGGTGTTGGCTGATCTCCGGATCGGGCTGTATGTGCATCGCCCTCTCCGTCGCGGAGCTGGTCTCTGCGTATCCCACCTGCGGTGGTCTGTAAGTCATACTGCTTTCCTTCCCACAGGTCTTGCCAGGAGGCAGCCTCCTGCTACACATGGCGGTTTGAGTTGCAAGCATGGTGCTGATTCGTTCGTTGCCCTGTAGGTATTATACCATTTCCCGCTTGTCACCTCCCAGATACGTCCCCAGTCTGAGCTGGCTCACAGGATGGCTGAACGTCCTCGGACAAATGTGCGGAGTCGCCTCCTCGGAATGGGGTGCTGCATCGCTGTTGTTGGCTGCAGTTTCCATTGGCTCTGATTTCACGTATATCCCGAACAACAACCACGTCGTTGGAGTAATGGCCGCCTTGACCGTGCTCACGGGTTTAGTCAACTCACTCTCTACTGCCTGGATGGAGCGTATGACCAAAACTTATGTCCTATTCCACATTGCCGTGTTGGTCTCCTGCTGTATTGCACTGCTCGCCATGGCTACACCCGCGAACGGCACCCCGAAGAACAGCGCCGAATACGTCTTTACCAGTGTCCAAAATACCTCAGGATGGACTCCGGATGGATGGTCGTTCCTGTTTGGATTCTTGTCTGTTAGCTGGACTATGACCGACTACGACGCTACCGCGCATATCACCGAAGGTAAGCAACGACATTTGTTGCAACAGCTTCGTCACTCCTCTGGAAAACCTCTCTCAAACCGATACTGACATGATGTTTTCCACAGAGATCAAGAATCCTGAGAAAAAAGCTCCCTGGGCAATTGCCATGGCTATGCTCTTCACTTACCTCGCAGGTTTCCTCTTCAATATTGTTCTATGCTTCGTCATGGGAGATGATATCCCCACGCTCCTCGCCACGCCGACGTTCCAGCCAGTCGCCCAAATCTTCTACAATGTCCTCGGCAAGACCGGCGGCATCGTCTTCACCGTATGCGCCTTCCTCATCATCAAATTTGTCTGTTTCACCGCCATGCAATCCCTCGCCCGCACAGTCTTCGCCTTCTCCCGCGACCGCCTCCTCCCGCTCCCCAACCTCTGGACCAAAATCTGGTCGCGCACCGGAACCCCCGTGGCCGCGGTTTGGATCTCCGTGTTCTGGTGCATCGCCATCAACCTTATCGGCCTGGGTTCCTACATCGCCATCAGCGGCGTCTTCAGCACCACCGCCATCGCACTGGATTGGTCCTACTGCATCCCCATCGCCTGCAAGCTCATCTGGCCTCAGAACTTCGTCGCCGGCCCCTGGAACCTGGGCAAGTTCAGCGCAGCAATCAACATCTGGGCGCTGGTTTGGACCTTGTTTGTTTCGATCATCTTCATCCTGCCGACGATCATGCCCGCCACGCCTCAAAATGTGAGTTTGAACCCCCCCGGAAGTCTGTAACAACCCCATCTACTTCCTCAACCTCAACTTAGAGAAACCCCTTCCTTCAAATCTCTCCCACGACGCGAAAACTCCGCCAAAACCCCGAGAATGTTGCATCGCTGACCAAACCCCGAACACAGATGAACTACGCCATCGTCTACCTCATGGGCATCATCGCCTTCTCCACCATCTACTGGTACGCCGGCGGCCGGAAATTCTACACCGGCCCGGTCATCGAGGCCGCTGCGGTCGGCAGCTCTGATGGCCGCAGCAGCGAGGAGGGCGATGAGAAGCGACAATTTGGAGCTGTAAATGACACGCAAAGGAAAGCCGGAGATACGGCGGTCTGAGTTGGGCAAATTGATCGAGAGAAATACAGGAGGTAACATGTTTTGGCCCATGTTGTTCATGTTGAATGAAATGATCGTTTGTTCGAATGTCAATCTTGTTGCATGTGCATATATGTATATATCCCTGATGATCCAACGAGATGGGAAAATAACGAGATTGAAACTCTTCCATGACGTGGAAAGGGAATTGGTTCCACATTTTGTCAAATTTGCGATCGCGGTTGAACAGGTGTGATTGAAAACACCCGCGACAGCGACCCTGCTGCCTTTCCCCGGCACCTGTGACTTCATGCAGCGCGAGTGCGGATTTTATGTTTCGCCATGATAAGTGCTAGTCCAACTCTAATATCAAAAGCTCATGGTAGATCGCTTTCCAAAGCAGAGTCGTCCATCATCACCAGTCGCGGTGTGCGAAGGTAAATTGCTCTAAGTGTATCCTGAAACGATTCTCTCACTTCACCAAAGACGAATCATGGCCCTGGGAGGAACGGCGGGTGTTCACAACTGTGATCGCTTACCAGCTAAAGCGCGACCAGCAGCTCGTCCGGTGAAGATGCAGCCGCCCAGAAAGGTGCCTTCAAGTGACTGTTGCAGGAACCATGATATTAGCAATTGGATGTGAACGATCGCAATAATGTTTGTGCTGGAATGGGGATAACTTACCGAATATCCATGTACACCACCGCCTCCGAAACCCGCCGCCTCGCCAGCCGCGTAGAGGCCCGTGAAGACCGAGCCGTCGGGCCGTAGGACCTGGCTCTCCAGGTTCGTCTGCAGCCCACCCAGACTCTTCCGTGTCAGGATATTGAGACGTACAGCGATGAGGGGGCCGGCGGATTGGTCGAGTAGCTTGTGAAGTGGCGCGACTCGTAGTGAGTCGCTGCGGGTCCCACGTGTGGTCTTGATAGTCATGAGCTGTGCGTCCTTTGTGTAGATATTATCGCATTGCGCGTCGCGGGCTTCGATCTGTCGTTGAATTGCGTCGAGCAATAGAGTCGGCCCGTTGCGCTCGGCTGCTAATCGATTCATGCCCTCGACCAGCTCTGGAAGAGTGTCGGCCGTGACAAAGTCTGCCCCGTTCTTGAGGAACGCTTGAACCTCCTTAGTGCCCCAGCGCGAGAAGTAGCGGTATGCTGCCTTGTAGTAGCTCTTGCTGGTGATATCGTCATTCTGCTCCGAGCCCGAAAGAGCAAACTCGCGCGCGATGATCGATCGGTTGAGCACGAAGAAGGAATAGTCATGACCAGTTGCGGAGATGTGGCGCAATGTAGCCAATGTATCGTTGCCCGGAAACAGGAAGGGCGGCATGCGATCGCCATTTGCATCTAGCCAGAGGGATGACGGACCGGGAATGATGCGGATGCCGTGCAGAGGCCAGATCGGGTTCCAGTTCTGGAGTCCTTCAGTGTAATGCCACATACGGTCCATGTTGATCACGTTCGCACCCTGTTGCTTCGCAGTCTGCACCATCTTGCCATCAACATGCGCCGGCACACCGCAAACGACGGTTTTCGGAGCCGAAGGACCCAGTCTGTCGAGCGGCCAATTCTGCTTGATTGCTTCCACATTACCACCGATACCGCCGGTCGCGATCACGACCGCACGGCCGCGGAGCTCGAAGTTGCCGATGCTCGTCCGTGAGCTGGCAACGCCACGGTCCAGAGTGGATGGCTCCAAAACCTTGCCACGGACACCGGCAGCGACGCCATCCTCGACGATGATCTCGTCGACCGCGTGCCGAAACCGAAATTCGACGAGACCTTTCTTTGCAGCACGGACAGGCTCAGCGAAGATTCGTACCACCTCGGGACCGGTGCCCCATGACAGATGAAACCTAGGAACGCTGTTGCCGTGACCCTCGGCGCTACCAGCGCCACGCTCGGCCCATCCGACCGTCAAGAACTTAAGACCCAGATCCTTCACATATTTCTCCATCCCGTCGGTGGCGAAGTCGACAAAGGCGTGAGCCCATTTCCGAGGCCATTCATCTTCCTCGCGATGGAATCCCGCGGTGTTTAGCCAGTCTCGAAGGGCAAGCTCACGGGAGTCTTTGATTCCCTGCCACCGCTGATCGGACGAATTCACACAGAAGAGGCCTCCTAGGGACCAGAATGCTTGGCCACCTAAATTGGCTTCATTCTCTTGATCGACAATGATTACTTTTTGCTTGGCTTTGATCAACTCGTGGGCCGTGACGAGGCCTGCCAGGCCACCCCCGATAATGATGACAGGTTCTGTGGAGGCCATGGTGTTGTACGCGCCGTCGAGAAGGATGGCGTGAGACTGCGACTCTCTGGGATGGGAAGAGATTCGCGTGAGAACGACATGTTTATGAATTGACTTCCGTTCCGTCGAACAGGCACCTGTTTTAGATGTAATACAGCTCCAAGCCTGAATCCTACTACGGGCCATGCCATGTGGAGAGAAAGGGTCGTGTCTAAGCGCTCCGATTGGCCGCACTAGGAGTGACTACAGGCGTTCGTTGCGGGGCAGTTTATCACTTCGTCGTGCCCCAGTGCGCCAACTCTGGCATCTTGATGCTCATATTTTCGGTGCCACAATGGTTGCTGTGAAATGCAGCATCTGGATATTGAGAAATACTAGACGTATTGGTTGAACACGCCTTAATATTGTCCTTGAATCCAACTATCGAGGTAGATGTCGTCGGCTTCCCGGAAAGGCGGGTTTTTCGGCCGAAGATAATTCCGCTCGGGGCAAAACCATCGCCGACTCCCGAGTCGATTCACGCATCCAGACTCGTCAACTTCAGAAGGAGCTTGAACTAAGTAAATATGTTGCTCAAACTCGTGAGGCATGCTCTCCACATGTCCACCCGCAGCTGCAATACATCGTGAGCTCGTCTTTCAGCTGATGTCGACATTAATGCACCATTCGCGACAATGGCTAGCCATCAGCAATTACCACGGCTCGGCATTTGCTGGTATATTACGTGCGGTAGTACGTCACTTGTGTGCTCTGGGCTCAAGTGAATGGCCAAGGATTAACATATATCTCTAAATGTGAAGATCTGACGATATCATGACAATAGTCGGCAGGCTTCCCATCGAACTCATATCAAATTTGTCTTTCTTTCAACGGCATCGCTGGGAGGTTTGGAGAGGAATTGGAATCTCTTTCCTGCGTAGCTTCCAGGCTATCAACCGTGCACCATGGTTTCTCAATCTTACTCCACCGACCGGTGTCTGCATTCGAGATTCATGCAGCCAGCAAGGCTGGACACACGGCTCGCATGTGTTGTCGAACGCGAGTGGCCCGGATGCGGTTATACATGAGATTGTTCTGAATGAAGCGGCGACCGCGGCCCCGGTGGTGGTCTATTTCCACGGCGGCGGCTACCACAATGCGCTCGTCAAGCAAGCACATGTACCGGGGGCATATGAGATTGGCACACAGCTGCGCGCATCGTCGGTGTTCCTCTTGGAGTATACCTTGACGCCCGGGGCAAAGTACCCGACGCAACTTCAACAAGCTGTGCTCGCATGGAACTATCTGCTGAACGAGCGTGAGATCGTGCCAGCACGCATCCTTCTCGGCGGTGACTCCGCGGGTGGCCATCTAGCGCTCACATTACTCGCTCACGGCATGCAACCGTGTCCAGGAGTTACACCAATGGCTCAGCTGGGACCGGATGAGAATCGACTGAAGGGCCTATTGCTTATTTCTCCGTGGCCTAATATGAGAGCAGATGTGCCGAGCTTTCGGATGTTCGAGCACATCGACATGATAAATATCGAAGGCGTTCACGATTTCATAGATCTATACGGTCCGCGACTCGGCGAAGTCTGGGCCGAGCCTCTCGCGGCCGACAGAAGCTTCTGGGCCAATCTACCTGTGGAGAACCTTCTTGTGACATGCGGCAACGCAGAGTGTCTCAGGGACTCCATCGTCGAGCTGTTCGATGGCTTGAAAGCGGCCGAAGAGAATGGCGCGCGATGTGATCTGATTTTAGCGGAAGGAGAGATTCATGTTCACTCGGCACTGGATTACGTGCTGGGCATAGGCCCATGTGAGTCAAGGAGAGGTATCATCGACTGGGTGAGAAGGCTGTCATGAGCGATTCTTCAAATCTAGAAGCGGTCATCATTGATGATGCCATGTCCAACATATGGAGCTGTCTTGTTTCTCAGCGGTGGGTGTTGAGGACTTGCGTGGCTGGCAGTCGTATTGATCAGTGCGTCTCTGCACGTGCATATTCAGGTGTACAAGGCACAAGCGATCTGGGGCTTACGTGCGATATGCAGCATTGACGACTTTAACGGATGGGAGAAGGCGTCGTGGGCGTGCAGATGCTTTGGCAAAATGGGTTGTACATGCGTACTTCGGTAGTTACATGCGGCGTGTATATTGATTGCCACCAGGACTGTCTGTGTACCTCTCAACGCTGTCCGGAAGGAGTGGACCGGTCATCGATGGGCTTGGCTTGGCGGCCCGCACCCGGAAGTCGGAGGCGTACCAACAGGATCGAGTACTATAATAATAAGAATTGACCATCTTCGTCCACTGTTGTGAAATGCACGGCGTGCCTGCATCTAATAGTCCGTCTTTTCTACCGAGTTTATTACTGCACATCCACACGATCCAGTACATATGCGCCCACGGCTACAGGTGAGTCGGTGCTTTGATGATATCACTCACTACTACTGCATGCAAGGCCACGTCGATGCCGTCGTCATCCTACGAGGGCGGATCGCGAGCCCTAGGAGCTATGGCACTTTTCCTTCTATCGCGCGACTGTTGGTGATGCGAACACTCGGGCAAGGTTCACACAAAGCGATATGCCACAATGGCAATGGATCCGTCGAACGATACAGTCCTGTGGGCTTGTTCTGAACGATCCCCAGGTCGCTACCGAGATGAGAAAAACAAGGTCGGCGGCGGTACTGCAAGCACCCACGCTAGGTTCGGATGATGATGGTTGGATGCACCCTGCACATCAGCATTGGCTCCACAGCGGATCGTTTCCCTAGCCCGAAACGTGAAATGCACTCCAATGGCGTATGCAGTCTGCGGTAAGCGAACCGGCAAATAAATCATCATCACCATGGAGTACTTGTATTTAGGCAATCTCCATAGCCTCATGGAAGCAACTCCGAGACTTGCACACAAAGATGGACGAGCTGTCAGACTTTCCTCGTCGTAGAGGCGACCCGTCAGCACAATCAGCGCGGGGATGGAAAGCGCACTCATTGGACTTTGCACTCGGAAGTCCTTCGTCTTTTTGGGCAGGGAAGGATCTGATTGCCTGCCTGGAGTTGGCTTATGCTCTTTTGATCTGGCAATATACTGGAGATGGCTCCGCAGCCTTTCTGACCGGGAACCTAAATGACGACGGCTCGGTGTGTCATCGCAAGCAAATAGTGTCTATCCCTGACCAGACCATCCGAAGTGCACATGAAGCTCTGCAGCAATCTCGGGCCCCGTTTGCCCACTCGGGTCGTGTGTCGCCATGTGTCTTAGTACATTCGACTGAAAAGCTCAACGCGGACATCTTCTCGAATTCGAAACGCTGGCAGGAAGCCGAGATCTCAGTTCAGATATTTTACAATCGACCTTCGCTCGATTCTCATGTCCAGCTCATGGTCTGGTTCGACTCCGCCTTCGTCAATAGCTTCCATATCGCGACGTACGTCCAACACCTGGCGGACTTTGCCTGTGTATTGTGGCAGGCAAATGCTGAGGATCGACTAGAAAGTCTCGACTCTCTTACGGAGAATGACAAAGAATTTCTGTCACGCTCAAATAGGAACATCCAAGACCTCGACAACAGAACCATACACGAAAGTATTGCCACGAATGCAGACCGCGACCCCGTCGGACTTGCAGTCGACGCGTGGGATGGCCAGCTCAGCTATACTCAGCTGCAGCATGAAGCACGTCCGCTGACTGCGATGCTACTTCGTTCAGGACCCCGGAAAGGATCGGCGGTTGCCATTCTCCACGAAAAGTCTAAGTGGGTGCCGGTAGCGATGCTGGCGGTGCTAGAAAGCGGCGCAGCGTTCTTTCTGCTTGAGCCATCGCTGCCAGGTGAGAGACTCAAGCTCATGGTTGAGAAGGCACAAGCGACACAGGTCGTGACAACACAATGTCATGTCGCATTAGCCCGCAGCCTCTTCCCGAACGTGATCGTCCATGGCGATTTCGAATATGGTGAACAGTTCTTCGAGGTGGACTCTGAAGCAGATTCTGATGGTAGCGGAGGCCCCATACTCTCCCCTGGTCCAGGTCTGCTGACAGTCTCTCCTGGAGATCCCGCCTTTGTGAGCTTCACTTCGGGTAGCACTGGGGTTCCCAAGGCAGTCATAGCTAGCCATGCCGCTTGGGTGACGTCTTGTGTTCAGGCGTCGAAATCCGGAATAACAAATTCAACGCGAATTTTCCAGTATGCCTCGTACAACTATTCTGCCTCTGTGTTTGACATGTTGTCAGCCCTGATACTAGGCGGCACAATCTGCATTCCAGACCCTGGAGAGCGAATGAACGACCTCGAGAGCGCCATCCGTCGATTTCAGCCTGATTTTGTTTACATGACGTCTTCTGTGGCGAAAGGTCTTCGTCCTGAGAGAATTCCGAGTATCAAGACAATCAGCTTGGTCGGTGAGCCTATTCCCGCATCAGTCGCAGAAACCTGGCTGGCAGCACCTACTATTACACTGCGAAATGGTTATGGTCAAAGCGAAGGTTGTGGCATCAACAGCACTGCCATTCTGTCGTATCGAGAGGCCAACTACAGGAGCATCGGTCACGGAGAGTGGCTGAGGCGCTGGATTGTCGATCCCCAAAATCCTGACCGCCTCTTGCCGGTGGGTGCTGTGGGAGAATTGCTGCTCGAGGGACATAGTCTCGCAAGCGGCTATATCAATGAGCCCGAGAAGACTGCCGCGACATTTATCAAGTCGCCAAGATGGGCGAACAGCTTCAGCGCGGGCCTAGATGGACGTCGCTGGTACCGAACAGGAGACCTTGCACAGTATCAGGAAAATGGCGAATTGTTCTTATTTGGCCGCGGAGACGCTCGTTTCAAAATTCACGGCCAGCGCGTAGAAGCCGCGGAGATTGAACATCACATCGCCGAAGCTTTCCGTGATGAGATACAACAGGTGGTTGTTGACCAGATCGAATTTGAAGAGAAGAAATTGCTCGTCGCTTTTGTGACACTGCAACCGGCGTACGTGGAAGCTGAAAAGCATGGCAGCGGCGAAAGTCCGAATCAGCGACTTCGTGGAGAGATGGTGCAGCGCTTAGAGGGGCACATACAATCATGGATGATCCCCAATAAAGTTATCACCATGTCGGCCATGCCTCGGACAGCTACCGGGAAGCTTGACCGACGGGCATTGAAGAGAACTAACGCCGTGGCCATAGAAGCGCGTGTCACGTCACCTACGAATCTTGGGTCAACAGGAGATGATCTTGAGACAGAGCTCAAGTGGCATTCGGCGTCTGCCCAGAACGACTTTGCAAAATTGCGTCCACTCGCTAGCGCGATACTCAACGTAGAAGAGCAGCGAATCCGTCCACTCAGGTCCTGGGTCGCGCTGGGCGGCGACTCGATTACTGCAATGCGCCTTGTCGCTGAAGGCCGTAAGGCTGGCTTGTATTTGACGACGGTGCAAGTCATGTCTGGTCAAACGCTTATCAGCATGTGTGGACAGGTTGATCCTAGAAGACGGGTAGCGGACAAGCTCGAAGAATCAAAGCCTGTGGCGCCGGTAAACGATTCACTGTCGCTCACTGATTTCCAAGTAGAATACATGCCGAGTCCTGAAGGTACTCATCGCGGTCTGCTGTGCAAGTTTCTATTTGCCTTTCCAGCAGCCACAGACGAAAACCAGCTGGGCCGTGCTCTGTCGGCATGGATCGAGAGGACTGAGGCATTGCGATTGACATTTCTCAAAACTGCCAAGGGCGATGTCGTGCAGAAAGTGATACCGTCCCACGACAGCGCTTGGCGAGCGCGTATACATTTAGGAATCGAAATACAGCAAACCGACGCTTTATCTTCAAGCCATGACTTCTTCCAGCACCCAGTTCTTGCAGTCGTGCATCGGAAATCACATGTCCCATCGGACCGGGCGCGCGTCACGCTTCACATCAGCCATAGCATTCTTGACGGCAGCTCTTTTCAGCACATGCTCCACGATCTAGTCGATCTATCCCTGGGTACCAATGTACCGTCGCGACCGAATTTCACGACCTACCTGAGCCAGAGATTATTAAGACGATCAGTCGAGGATCTAAGCTACTGGACCTCGCTGCTCCGTGACTCTTCACCCACCGATCTGCGAGGTCAACTTGGTGCAATGGATCCAACACCCAGACAGACTTTGCCGCATTTGGGCGACCTCAGCCTTAGACGGTTCATCTACCTGGACAGATCACACCCGGATCAGACTAACACTCCGATGTCTTCGATCGTGCACAGCGCCTGGGGGTTGGTCCTCGCCGTTCTCTCCACTCGCTCCGACGTCATCTTTCGATATCTGGCTCACGGGCGAGACGAAGACGTCGATGGCAGCGATGCGATCATCGGCTGCTGCGCGAGCGAAGTGCCTCTACGCCTACAGATTCTCAACGGCACGAGTACCGCCGAGCTCATCAACACCACCCATAACCAAATTCTGCATTCCTCGCCACACGTCCAACTAGGCTCCGCAACCATCGCAGCGAAATGCACGCAGTGGCCATCGACCACCACCAAACCGCCCACAAGCGGCTACTACAGCAGTCTCGTGCACCACAAAAACATCTCATCGCCTGCACATATCCCCGTTGGAGATCTCGGGTACGTGCACCTCGAACACTCGGACTGGGAGGGTGACTTGGACTACGACTTTGATCTGTGCACCGAGTCTGCAAGCTCCAGCGAGCTGTATATCGAACTGCGATGTATGAAGTCGTTGTATAGTCTGCAGGAGCTCGATGCGGTCGGAAGAGCCTTTGTCATGACTATGCGGTTGTTGACGGGCGCGGAAACACTCTCGGTGAAGGAGTTGATGGCACGTCTGCGTGCTGTTCCGTCACTGCCCATCGTTGAGGCATCATCGGCGACGGCTGCCGCTGCCACTGCACAGATCCAGGCTGCTGCTGATGGAAACGTTAAGAAGAAACCTTGGAACATGATGGCATGCGCTCTCATGTAAAAGCGTTCATTTTGTGTATAGAAAAGAAATTCGGTTGAGCTCTTTCATGTTGGTTTGATAGTTCAAGTATTGTAGCAAAAAGCAAAAATTGATTCATCTGTTGAGTCTTGTAGCGAGAGCGTGCTACACGAGCAAAAGCCCATCACAGCGAACCCGCAATTAAATCGAGATCACTTGTCCATACGTACCAAGCTTGGAAGTCTTGCAGCGGAAAAAGGGGTTCGCCTCTGATGCGTGTCATATCTACGCTGGTTGACATACGAGGAGGGAGATGGATAGGCGGTATCGCGTGAGGAAATACGAGAGATTTTCAACACCAATTGCCGATCTATTCCTTCTTCCCGTATCGGCAATGACTTGCATGTGCCGCCTGCAAATGTCTCACATTCGCGTGAATGCATTAACAGTGAATGTCTCATTGTTATGTCCTACACGTGAGCGAGAGACAGACCGCGATGTGAGTGCGCACACGACCCGGAAGTTGTGGAATTCTCCGAGTCATCACATCCGTCTCAGTGATTCTCGTGATGCAGAATATTACTTGATTGCTGTCCATTGATGCAATGTCACCAATCTCGACAGCATTCCTCGAACAGCGGTTCTCTTTCAAGCTATGTCACCGTATACGCCATCAACAGGGACCTTCGGATAGCAATCCAACCGTGGTAAGTAAGACAAATTGATGATGGTCCGAGCCGCAAGCCGCCTCCGTTGTGAAGGGGGAGAGATAGAGTATGGATCCCTGACGTGTAGATGGAGGGGAAATGATGGAGATGAGATGAGAGACGAAACAGCCGAAAGTCTATCTGCTCTTCTTCCCCTGCTTCTTCTTCTTCTTCTTCTTCTGCTGCTGCTGCTGCTACGCGGTGATGTGCAGCTGGAGCACGTGCGCGCAAGCCCGGCATTCCCCTGCACTACCTCCTCTGCGTTAGGCAAATCTTCATCTCATCTCTAAATGAGAGCCCTGGAGAGATAGAATTTGTTGCGAAAGGAGAAGGTGGATGCCCTGTCTCGCGTAGGTTTTTCTTTCTAGCAGATGACCGGGCTGCATCAGTGTCCAGGGTTCGTATCATTATGATATGTACAACTACATATGAAGATCATATACCTTGTATGCCCAGGTAGGTGTTGGATGAAGATGGGTGGTGAGGAGAGATTGCAGAACGAGTCGCAACCGATCCCTGATCTAGCCATTCGGCAGTCTGTCACGATGCCAACCTCATTTTGGCCTGCACGAACCTTAGCGATAGATGCATTTCGTGCATATGTCAGAGTGAGTTGAAGATGTCCCGGCTCGACTTTGAGTTTACAATTCCGTGCTGTACTGCATCGGTGGCAGGATCAGTTCGTGCGGTATACACTCCGGTATTTACCTAGGTGTGTACCGGACAGCAGCAGCAGCAGGATTACATGGGAGAGCCGCGGCCGAACAGCTGGCCAATGTCGGTGTCGGAATGCGTGTGTCCTTTGGTGTCATCATCTTGCAGCGTCCTCCCGCAGGCTTGACAGCGCATAATCTTGAAATTAGGCTCGGCTCAGTCCTAGAGCCCAGTCCAGTCCAGTCCTGTCCCACTCATCTCATCCACCGCACCTCATTCCGACTACAGCATCACCTGGGCATTCATTATCCCAGGGTGATCATACGCAAATAAGAAGTTGTTGTGTAAGATGAGCATATCGACATCAGTCTGAGGATTTAATTGTGCTGTTTCATGAATGATTCATGTACTGTGATAAACTTAACGTTGCGCGCAGTGATGGAACACCCAAAGGTTCTCTCAGAGTAATAGAGTTATTATAATTACAGTGCGTGCGGGTGGTAGTAGTACCCGTGGACAGCGCTGTACCTGTTCCTCCATGGTTCCCTCGCCCTGAAATCGCCCTGCAATCGGCCAGCCTCGATCCCGACTCTGGCCGGTCCGATCTCTCATCGCCGCCTTGTTCCTGCCCTGTCTGTTGGTGCTCCCCAGCTGTCCCTCCATCGACCCTCACGCTCATTATTACCCCCAACCGGTTTCACTGCACACATTTGCACCACCCACTCTTTTTCCAGATCGCACAGAGGCGATAGCGACGACGCCGAAGGACAAAGGCTCTTCTAACGCTGTGACGCTCCAGCGCCGCCTGGTCATCACTTCGGCACCATTCTCCTCCGCCCGTGTCGTCCACTTGCTTCACTCACGCGCAATTTGTCCCGCGACCACCTCGTCAGGAACATTTCTTCGCCGAACTCACTAAGCGCCGTCGCCGCCACCACCGCCTCTATTTCCTCCTCCGCTCCCACGACACTGACGCTCACTGATCGTCCTCACTCCAATTAATGCTGCTGCTGGTCAGCACCGCGACATGAAAGCGACGCCGCCGCCATTGCATCCATGTCGCTGATTTCGAATTCGTTCGCATTGGCCGCACACAGTACCTCACACCTTGACCAGGATCGGTTCGCAACCTTTGCACTCACAGCAGCGGCTCATTCGCCATCATGTCGCTTAATGGACTCGATACGCCCGAGATCCAAGATGCCTATCAGCAGGCTGTCGCGGAAGCTGCAGGATGGTGGGTCAATATGGCCGGCGATTGCAAAAGATGCTACACCGCCTCGCGCAGTCTCCTTACAGTAACCAGCTGACCCAAGAAATAGGCTACTTCTCAAATATACTACACGAGACGAAGTCGATCTGCTCGGGAAAGGAAAATTGGGCGTCTCTGAAGCCCGAAATGCCATTACCGACTATCTCGAGCCTTCGCCGCTCTATGGCCTGATCATCTATCGCAGGCGCAAGGTCCTAATAAAGTATATACCGACGGGCACGTCCCGGCTGTTGCAGGGTGAGCGTTACAGCATGGAAGATGCCTTGATTGAAACTGGCTGACGATATCGTAGCGCGCACTGCTGTCCATTTTCAGGATGTGATAGAACGATTCTCACCTCACGACACCCTTCTCGAAATCGCAACCAGCGAAGCCCTGAATGACACTTCTCTCGCCGCCTCGTTCCCTCTACACACCGCCTCACCGATGCCGACGACATCAAATCGATTGCAGGAGATTAGCGAAGATGCGGAAGACCCGGGTGGCCTCGTAGCACCATCACCAGCGAGTGGCCGTTCAAGCAGCAAACACAGTTCTTCGCGCGTGAGGATGGACAGGAGATCGGACATTCCGCGAATAGAGCGGCTAGAACGCGCTAGTCGGGTGAGTGATGGGTCTGGAGATGGTCTATCGCTTTCGCCGACTGCTCCGTCGAGAACTTCACTGGCGCAGTTCCTTCTCGCCGAAGCATCCAGGAAGGCGTCTATCACATCTTTAGAGCAACCATCATCGTCAATATCAATGTCACAAGCTGAAGAAACTCCCCGATCGGCTAGCCTGGACCCTTCGTTTCTTGGGATATCAAATCAATCGATCGCGGCAGCACGAAGGATCTCCTCACTGGCCGCTCGCTCAAAGGATGATCCGTTACCAGAGCTACCGGACAAAGATCCTGTTGCGGTGCAGGAGAAACAGACGACCAATGGGGAGCCGCCGGTACGAGGCTCAGTCGATTCGCGGCGGCCCTCTGCCCCGACGGCCCCCGAGACCTCATCAGCCAAGCAATCTTACGAGGATGATTATGACTTCAGCAGGTTCGACCATCTTTGGAAACCGAAGGTTAAGCTTGGACCGCGACCTGTGGCCGATGCAGAGAAGGTCAAGCGACCTACCGCTGCCACCGTCTCAGGGCTTCCAGCGAACATCAGACAGAACATTGCCAGAAAGCCCGAACCGACTCGCGCAGAGCCGACTCGTGCGGAGCCTGCTGAGCAGAAAAAGCCGGCCCCTACGATCACAAATGCACCTCTTCCACTGCCTCCGATTCCGGATACTCCAGATTACCAGGCGCGGCCAGTTTCACGTGGCAGTGTCAGATCTGTTTCGACCCACAAGTCGGCAAGTACAGCAGACAAGGCTCGTTTGATCAAAGCCATGGAACTGCGGAAGAAGCAGAAACGGAACATGGCGCAGACTGCCACTCCACCAGTAGAGCGAAACTCGATCGCGGAACACAAATCTTCAGAAGCACCAATACAGGCACCCGCGAAAGAGCTTGGGAAGAGCCTGCTTGATAATGTGTTGGAAGAGGAAGGAAGCAGAACACATACATCAAAAGCGGACTCAGGCATTGGTTATGAAAAGCCTGCATCGGGAGATCCTGCTGCAGCAACATCAGGTGGAGAGTCTCACGAGACACAAATTGCTGGGGCCGAAGCGGCAAAGGGTGGAGCCGTTGTTGATTCACCCGAGGAATCGCCTGCTCAAGCCACGGTTCAGCCGGCCGTGGCAGATGTGTCATCGTTGCCAGTGTCTACTGAGCCGTCGCCTGATGCAGCGATAGACGCCGAGAAACAGGATGACACGGCCGACGAAATCCCCATTTTGGACGACACTATTCCTGTCATCGTTGTTGCTGATGGACAGCAGCTCGATACAGCGGATAGTCCTAGGGAGGGGATGGATGCCAATACATTAGGAGCAACGAAGGAACCGTCAAGGGAACCATCATTTGTAACAAGTGAGCTGATCGATTCAGAGGATGAATTCGAGGACGCCGTCGACGTATCAAGGCATACTATGGTCAACCGCCGAAAGGGGTTCGTGGAGCCTCTCCAAACTGACCTTGCGACTTCTGGAAATCCCGACGACTTCGCCTCCGAGGATGAAGATTTCTTGGAGGAGCTACAAAGTGCGACTGTCCACGAGGCGAAGCCCATGCTTGTGTCGCCGACCTCCCGTTCTTCAGGAGCGGTGGCGTACATGGGGTTGCCGCGCCAGCCTAGCGTTGCATCCATATCGGGTCACTCAGAAGGTGCACTATCTGTGAGATCCATTAGCATCTCGAAGCCGTCGGGCGTGCCGGCCGAAAAGACGCCAGAGACGACAGATATTCTAATGCCGGATATGATGCCGGACCTGCTCATGCCGGACATGCTCGCATTCGAGAACAACAAAGTCCCTCTGACCTACACGCCGACTGGTGCAGCTCCCAGTGCACCTACAGACAAGAGCGATGCGCTGGCAGGGTACTCCCGGAATGTCTCGTCAGGCATCTCTCGTCGCATCCAGGCGCTCGCTGAACTGTCCAATCGCGAGACGCCATCTCCATCTGGCTACACTCCTGCATCAACCCGGTCTCTCACCCCGGAGACGTCGTTCCTTGGGCATGACCAGCGCAAGCTGGTGCAACGTTCTGTTCAGCCAACCCGCTCATCCCATTACAAAAGAAGCAGCAATCGCTCCAGCTTCAGTCATGGCTCAACGCCGAGCAATGTTTCTGACAATGCACCGGTGTTGAGCTTCCAGCATGATCCGATCACCAACCGAAATTCCGTCTCGGTCACGACGCGGATAATTCGACCGGCTCCTTCGATGGCGAATGCTGCTGAGCCGACGATGGCTGAGCCGCAGCTGGACCCGGATGTGCAGCTAGCATCGGAGAGTCTATCTTCACCATCCCACACAGATCTTCCGCCACTCAACACAAGTCAGCTCTCCATGCGCAGCCGGGGCGCCTCCTCGTCATCTATGCAATCACTTTCTCCCACCAACACATCCCGACCGTCCCCGAATGAAGGCCGGGTTATGCATTCCGCGGTCACTACCCGCTTTGGCCGACATCACTTTCCCCACCACTACAAGAACCCCGGCACGTTCTCGTCAGCTCTGCTGGATGACTATACCAACCCAAGCGGATCTTCTCACCCCGCTTCACGTGCCCACTCTGTAGCCTCGACCACGGGCACGGATGACAATGGTTCTGTTGTTCGGGACAGCGGAAGTGCAAGCAACAGTAGCCGCGCAAGCCGGTTCCTTCGCCGCATGAGCAACATTGGCACGGTCGCGACTGGAGGTCTGAGGAAAGGTAGTAAGCCGTCATTGCGAGCTTCGCGGGAGAGCTTGAGCTCGCCATCGACTCCAGTTGCCAGTGGATCCCGCAGCTTCGGTGGTTCAAAGGTGGATGTCTCAAGCGGCAAGTCACTCCCTGCCGATCATCCTGACATGCCGCCAGCAGTGGTCGTTGGAGATTTGAATGTGCAGTTTCCAGAAGCATTGGTAAGTCCACATTGTGGTCATCACGTCTGTGATCAACACGGTCTTTTTGATCCAATAGAGAGTGTTTGAAAACATTGGGAACATCTATGCTGACACAACTGCTAGCTTTGGAAACGTCGCATAGTCACTATCGACGCCGCCGGCTACCTCCAATTCAGCATCGCCCAAGCCCTCGATATCCACAAAGCCGTCGCCATCCGCCGCCACCACCTCTCAGCCTTCCTCCCACCTGCGGTCCCTGACGCCGAGCACCAAGAACTCCCCTACTCCGTCGTCCTCGAATTCGTGGACGGCAGTCATCACGATGGAGACGACGGTGGCGAACAGAACGGCGACGGCGATGAGAATCATCTCCAGCACAACGTCAGCGGCACCACCATCCAAGCCGCTTGCGAGGACGCGCTTACTCATCGCGCGGTCGTGCACCTCTTGAAGTCGTATCACAGACAATGGGCGAAGAACCCTCCTGTGGCAATGAACGCATGATTCTTATATTCGACGTTCACCGCATCGAGCGAGGCCGCATCCTACTTTCTCTTCCTTGGATCCATAAGGTGCGACCGCAGTGGTCTTCCCCTTTACCTGTCCGCCTCTTCTGCAAAGTTGCTTTCAAGGCCGCTAGGGAATGGACCCTCCTTGCGGCCTTTATACCCACACTTCCTATGTCTCCGACGATGCTCCGAATATTCCCTAGACTCCTGACTTTCTACCCTACTCTCTCATCGAACTACTACGACTACCCTCCGCTTTGAAGAGAAATACTTTTTGGTCCGTCTCGCTTTGCATATTTGAGAGAGAAACAGACGCCACCCTTCTTATACCCCCTTTCTTGACTATTTCTTGTCATCATATGCACAATGTCCTCTTGGCGTGCGTCCTGTTTTGTTCTTTGATCTCATTTCCTTTCTTTCTTATCTTTTTGGGTTATTTTTGGATTACATGTATATGTATGTATGTGTACCGTATCCCGACACTTATTTATACATTTTTTTCATATCGAAATCCCCAAACATTGCTCTACATTGGCTTTACATCCTTCCATCTTCCGTGTACGTCATAACTGCATCTAGATGATGAAACCAGAAGCGATAAAAAGCAAGAAAATTTGAGGATTCTCCTTCCTTTCCGTCTTTCTCGAAATGTTGCATATATTCATTCAAATCTATCTTTTCGCCCCCTGTTCGACCTTCTCTATGATAAATTTTTCGTCTCGCAGATCATCATTCCGATTCCACATCATATCATATTCCCACCAACTCCATCCTCTAGAGAGAGAGAGAGAGCGCGCAACACCTTCGCGAATCAAAGTCCAAAGCAATTGGCATAATACGTCGCCACAGCGGGCCAATCGCAAAAGATCCTCGACGCGCCAACCTGGCGCGCGACCACATCCATCACGACATACTCGTCGCCATCCCTCTTGATCAAATCGTTCACGCCAGTGTAGTAGTACCCACCGCCCTTGTAAAGCGGACCGGACCGATCGAAACTCCAGGTGATGATCTCCAACCCGGCCTTCTTCGCCGCGATCGCGTACGACGAGGGCACGATGCTCCCGGTCGCGTTGTCCGGGCGCACCAATTGCCAGATGGACGGCGCGATGATCTTGACGCCCTTGGCCGCGAGGCCGGGCAGGGACGCCACGGCGTCGGCGTAGCCTTGCGTGCCGTTGTCCGCGCGCTCGTCGAGGTAGATGGCCTGTCTGGCGAAGTCGGGGCTCGTGCGGATCCAGTAGAAGATGTCGTCCGGCAGGAAGGACTGCAGCCAGACGCGGCTGGGCGCGATGTTGGCCGCGCGGAAGGTGTCGATGATCTGCTGGATGAAGTCGGTCTGCGTGTAGTTGCCCTGGAAGGGCATGGGGATCTCCGGGGTCTTGGCTTCCGGGGTGAAGCCGAGCTGCGGGTAGCGGTTCACGAGGGAGATCTGGTCCTTCAGGCTCATGGGCTCTGCGCAGGTGTAGGCGTAGAGGTTGGTGCGCCAGTCCGGCGTGCCGCCGATCCGGCCCATGTATTGGGAGGTGTTCATGGCGTTGAAGGTGTTGCCTTCCATTTCGGCGCAGAGGCTTTTGAACTCTTTGAGCGTGATGTCGCTGGTGCAGCACTTGGCGGTCGCTGGCGAGGTGGCGTTGGCCGGGCGGAAGGGTTGGCTACACTTCTTGGCCAGCTCGGGTCGGGAGAGGATGTCGGTGGTGTAGTGCAAGTCGCAGTTGGAGTGACGGCAGACGAGCTCGCGGTCCGAGGTGAAGGAGACATCGCACTCGATGATGCCTTGTAGCGGAGATAGGAGTCAGCAAATTGCTCTCTTCTTCACGCGCGTCTAATAATCTCGATCTGAATCAATGGTTACACTTACCAGCACCCATGCGGATAGCAGCCTCATAGCCCTGTCGGCTGTGCTCTGGGAATTGTAATGGCGCGCCACGGTGAGAGATGGAGAAGCCAGATGTCTTGAAAGGGCCCTCCGAGCACGACTGGAGCTTAGTCTTGAGCGCGCTCGGGGCCATGTTGTCGACGAGGTAGTAAGGCCGTGGACCGAGCTGGACATTGATGCCCGAAGCCTTGGGCGACGACCATGGCCGAGGAGACCAGAATCCCCAGTAGGAGCCGATGTTGGCCGGAGCCGCAGTCGGTGCTGGAGCGGCGGCAGTCAAGCTGGTGGCGGCGAGAGCCAGCACGAATGCTTGAGTAGAGGACGTCGCGTGCATCGTGGCGGTATGGCCTGGCTGTTCCCACGCGAACCGAAAGCTGCGACTTTGATACAAGAAAAGGATAGAGAGGCAGACGCAGAAGAAGACCGACACCGAGATTATCAACAACACGGCAGGCCGTCTTATATACATTGGCCTTCCTTCCTATGGCCCTACAGCTCTCGGCGATGAGGTCCCCACTCTAGAAAGGAAGTAGAAGACTGCTGCATCGGCACTACACCTCGCTAGCGGGAATGCAAATGCGACAGAGAGACACACGGACGGTTGGAGGATCACACTTTTTTGTGTGTGAGAGACGGGACGAATGGCGGCGGACGGACCAAGCAGACAGTGATGAGAGACGTTCAAGGGTGATGGTGGTACTGGTACTGTAGACACACAATACAACATACAACATTGAGCTGTTCTCGCTTCAGATTGTTATTACTGTAGTAAGTTAGTATCCATATGATCCTATTATGTTTGGTTCCTGCAGCAGCTACAGCTAGACACAGCTATATGAATGTAGTTAGTCGGGCATATCCACGTTGTTGACAGTGTATCGACGCATGAGACGTACGACAAGACTACATTCATCGTCATCATATGTGGTGGTTGGTGGTGGTGGTGGTGTTGGTGATGGAAGCAGCGGAGTCTTGCCTGATGCGGAAAGCTTCCCTGCCAATGCGGCGAGTGAAACCAGAAAAGTTATGTGGAGCAAGACATTCCAGGGCTGCTGCCCCCGAAAACAAGCAGATGTCCATCAAACTCGTGGTAGATCCAATGGCTTTGTATGGACGCGGTTGATCCCGCCGCAGAGGACAAAATCCGATCGGGTGGCTGTCCACCGCCAAGACAGCAATGCGCGTGGAGCGGACGTCCTGTACAGACTTGGAGCGGAAAATCACGCGAGGCTGCGAGAGAAAAAGAAATAAATGCAATAGAAGCATCTAGGCACGGTCGTATTCTGTTGAAAGGTTAGGCGCAGGGATTACACGTGGCGACGAGGTGAAGCAGAAGCAAACATGGGAGCGCCATTTCTTTCGGGGTCTCCGCAAAGGAGCCATTGGAACGGCACGACGCTCGTGTGTACTGTGCTATATCATCGAAGGGGAGGAAATTGTGGGAGAAAAAGAACGCGAGGCGTTGACTCAACATAGCCCACGTGGTATATCAATTAATACGACATTCCATGTACATGCTCGAAGGCTGTCCTGGGAAGTTCTGGTCCAAAGCCTCCCAAGGTGATCGTTCAAGCCAGATGCTGCCACGGTCGGATATTTTGAACAAACTCGTTGGCCATCACATCACCAGCGGAGCTTTTCAAAGGAGTATTTGCCTACTCTCTTCGATCCCGAAGGCTTCTTGCGTTCCCGCGTTTTCAACACCATAGGTCCATAGCTGCCTCCAACAGGAAGCATGCCTTCCTCGTTGGACACAGGGTCAATGGAGGCGTTGGCTTCCTGGCGTCTCTTCCGTTTGCGTTGACGAGCTGAGTCGGATGTCCGGCAGACTTCATTCAGGAACAGACCGATGTGCTGCGCCTCGAAACAGCCTGTCAAGGCGGCGCTGATCTGCACACGAAGGCGAGCGATCAAGTCTTCGCTGATGTCGGGTTCACCGCTCAGTCCCACGATCCATCCACTGTTGCCGACGGCATTGATGGCACATATCAGGAGATTGGCGATCAAGCAGATGTTGTGGCTGTTCTCCAGTGTCGGATCGGCAGCTCCATCGGTCAGATCGTTGAGATCTCCTGGCTCATCGGCATCCAAGTCCATGTCCTGTTCATACTGTTGGGCAGACTTGTTGAAGTAGAGAGACGTCCATCCGCCTTCATGAAGTTCAATCAGGAGAACCCGAATCAGAAAGACGATCTGGTGCTGAGAAAGAAAGCTTCGCATCGACTTTGTAACGTGCTCGAGAGGGAATGCCTGGAGACGGGCAATCAGTCGCCGCAGTGCTTCGCTGCGCCAGAAGGGCCCATCCTCTACGAACGAGACAAGCCGTTCGAGGTCACGCTGTGCAGCAGCCTCTTGATGTTCAATCTTCGTCTCGACATCTCCTTCACACATGACTGCATCCTCGTCCTGCGGCGCCGGTGCGTCCTCGAGTGACTGTATGAGTAATCTCAGCCCTTGCATGACCTCTGCAATGTCCCAATGAATTGGTAAAGACAGGAGATCACAGGTGAGAAGAAAGCCTTGATCCACCCTCTCCACTGCCGCCATGATATCACCGGGAGCCACTTTGAGTCGCGCTCCTTCGTGTTCATTAGGTTGAGGCAAGATCTGTTGTACATGTGGTGCGCTGAGCAAACCCATTCGACCCAACCATCGCATGATGTTTCGAGATTTGAATGCGAGCTCCAGGCGATGTGGCTCCAAAGTTCCCTGATTAGGAGGTTGACGCCATATGAACGCTTTGCCGAGCACATATCTCGCTTTGCGATTGTCGGCGTACAGTGGGTCGTAGGCTGTCATGGGCAATTCCCACAGTTCCTCTTCAGCATCGTCCGGTTGATCTGTGTGCCCATTAGAGGAGGCCTGACCGACCGAAGACGGGGCAGCCGACGCTGGGCTCAGGTTCAGATCTTTTGCGATCAGGGCCTCAAGCTCCATAAGATTACCTGTCTCGACCAAACCATCCACTCGTCTTTGCCATTCTTCCCATCGTATTTGCTTTTCTTCCTGTTTCTTCGTGGGATCTACCACGTCAAGTCCAGTACCAGCATTGCCCTTGCCGAGTACATCCAGCAGTGCCGGTCCGCGCAGTCTTCTCCGTTTCAAGCCGGAAGTAGCCTCGCTCGTTCGCAAAGCGATTAGATTGTTCTCCAACACAGCAACAACAAGACCGAGATCTGAAAAGCTTGACACTACGTTGAAGTGCTGCACGAGTGAGGTATCACTCGAATCGGTCTTCGAACCGGAGCGTACTGGCGCTGCGAGAGGAAGTGATCCTAAAATGGATCCAAACTTGGTCTCGTATATCGAAGCGGTATCGTCTGAAAAAGTAAGCAGGCAGGATGGCGATATGCGCGCAAAGCTGTTGACGATCGATGAGCGCATCTTGCCAAGCTCAAATATTGATTTCGGTGTGGCGCCAGACAGGTCGTATATCTTGAGCTGAGTGCCCTGATGCTCGTACAGCAATCCAGAAGCCGGATGAAGATCATAATCAGCAGCCATAGAACTATCCCGTGATAGCTTCATTCTCATCACTTCCGTCAGGTTCGACGATCGAAGATGCAATGAGGCACCGGAACTCTTCTTGATGACGGACACGCACAGATGCTTTTGCTCTCCCGTACGCAAGATTTGAAGCAAGAGTGATGCCGACCCAGCAGTAGCTTTGTCACCAATGCTTTGGCCCAGTAGAGCCAGGACGTCTTCACGATTCTTCAGCAGCCCTTTCGATGCAGCGTACGAGTCAATCACGGATGAATACTCCACCTCGGTCTCGCCGCTCGCAGCGGCGCTGTGCTCCCATACAGCCGCAGATAGATCGCCCGCGATGCAGTCCACTCCACCATCCTTGTAAGCGACTAGTATATTCGGGACAGCGCTTTCGTCCGTGCTGATTCCATCGTGCTCGCGAAGCTCGTGTAGAAGCGAGAGATTGACGATTGTTCCGTTCCGCAACTTCTTTTCGACTCGCGTAGTACCAGGCGTATCCTTCCCTTCAAGTGCAGCCTTGCCGGACTTTTCCGTCAATGCTAACAAGCGTGACTTCTTATCCTTGGGGCCGTCCCGGACCACGACATATGTTCTCCTCACAGTGATACGAGTTTGGAGCGTTTTGTAGTAGACCGAGCATGGTGACGTCGCAAGAAATGTCTGAGGCGGAATTGCATACGAACTGGTATTGGTCTGGGTTTGAATCTGTATCACTGGTTAGGGGATGCGACAAGATGTGCGATTTGACCTGTTAGACAAACGTTGTAGATGTTGAGCGTCTCGCCATCGACGCCTACCACCACCTCATGGCGTTTCCTCTTCCTGGAAGCTGTAAGGCTCCACACCGGTGCTGCACAAATGCGACCGTGCAATCCATGGAGAGGCTTGGGTAGTGTCGCGATGTTGTATGGCTCTTCAATGCCACCTTGCGACATTTTTGCGATCGTAAGTGAATATGTGATTGCTACACCTGTGATACCTCTGTTCGCCCATACGATCGACGAACTGCAAGCCGACAAATTATTTCTTCGGGCATAACGAAATCTTGGCGCTATAGCTGGACCGTGCCGACCCTAAAGCCGATGGATTCTCCGAGCCTCAATTAACATGTCCGGCCATCTCGACGACGCGTGCGGGGCGCGTCATCGACGGAATATGGCAACGCGAAATTAACACCACATTTCGAGCGTTGAACAGATCGAATGAATGTCCACTTGTTCACCAATCGTGTGCATATCACTTCCAGCTCACCGTCAACACTGGCTCTAAAATAAATTCAACCGCACTCTGACTTTTGATTGAATGGCTGCAGTGGATGTAATTGCTGTGATGAATACGGATGAGAAGCAAAATTTACACCCATTCTTTACGAAAGTCGACGGTAAGATGAGCCTGCAACTGCCTCAAGGTTGATCCGCTAACATATCTGGAGGTGCTGCTATAATTCTAGATAATCATATCAAGGACGAGCAAACCACACAGCCGGCACCCGGAAAGCCTTCGAGAGGCAGACCTCGAACGCGGAAGCCCAAATCAGACGAACATCACGATTTCAAGTCACAAAGGACCTTGAACGACATTATCAATCCTAGGCCTCATACCAAGGGACAAGAAAATGACACATGCGATGACGGGACGGATCCGGAATTCGAATCCATAAGTCGCAAGCGTCGCAAGACTAGCGTTGACAATTTCATGAATCTGGAGCATGACCCCGAAGCTGAAAATGAGAGCGAAGGGGCTTTAGAGACCGTGGAGGCTCCTGCAGACTCGCTGCTGAAGCTTGTGCCGGTCATACTCCAACCAGAGCAGCTTTCGAAGACGCCTCCGAAAAAGACACTTCGACTTAATGCCAACGGCAGATTCAGCTCCCCGGTTATAAGAGAACATGGCAATTCTGAGCCAAAGTCCTCATCCGGGCGTCAAACTCGACCCAAGCCTCAAAGGTCTATCGAGAAAAGTATGGCGTTATCTCTGATCGTGAAGTTTCATTATGCCACAAGTGGTGAAGCGCAACTCGGACTCAGGATAGCGAGGATACTCCAGGGCGATGAGCGCATCAAAACCACCGTCAAGGCAACAAAGTCTCGAAATCGGAAAAATGCGGCCGCCTCTGAACAGGACGCAGACACACATCCCTTCTTTCAGGTGAAACCGACCCCACCGGTCTGCCCAAAGCCATCTACTCCCAGAAAGATGTTATCTGCAACAACACCTGGCAAATTGCGAGCGCAAGCACTCAATGACAGTCCACGAGTCGATAGTCGGGAGCCAACTTATATCGTCGGATCTGACCTACTAAAGGACCGGCTCATGTTCAAACATCCTGGAGCAAAAGAGCCAGCTCTTCCTGATAGAGAGCAAATGCATGTGCGCGGCATCGATGCTTCAGTGCCTCAGGAGCAATTTGGCGCTGTGCCATCAAATTTCACCATCCGCAAGCGCAAGCAAGCCAAGCGAATCCTGAGCGAAAATGAGTCCGTCACTGCTTATTTTGCATCACACCTTACCTGCGAGGACGATCGTCGTGTACGCCCAGATGGCTTCCTAGAACCCAGCCGAGACCTCACAGTGCCTCAGCGTCTCCTACTGTGCGGCGCCGACATCGCACAGCGAGTATCGAAACAAATGTCCTCGCAGTACGACTTTACAGTGGACGAGCTCGGATTGCCCTCTTCGCAGGCGCCGGCTCATCCTGCAGTCCAACACTTACTCTCCCAGGTACCATCAATAATGACTGCTTATGACGAGTCGAAAGGCGAGACACTACCGTGGACTCAAAAATACGCGCCAAGACTCGCTTCGGATGTTCTGCAGCCCGAACGAGAAATTGCTGTGCTCAAAGACTGGCTGAAAGCCATGGGCGTGCATTCTGTCAGCGGAGCTGCAACTGGTAAAGTTGGCGCACCCTTGCTACAAAAGCCTAAGAAGAAGAGGAAGAAGAAAAACGCTGAAATGGGCGACTTTCTTGTCGAGAGTGACGAGGATGATGCAGAGATGCATGACTTATGCGATGATCAGGACGTGGATGGCCCGACTGGTGGTGGTACATCCGCGCAAAAGAGCATCGTACGGTCAATCAACCCTGGCGACAAATTGAACAACACTGTCGTCATTAGTGGTCCATCAGGCTGCGGTAAAACGGCTGCCGCCTATGCCATCGCAAGGGAGTTGAACTTCAAAGTTTTCGAAATCAGCTCCAGCGAGCGACGAAGTGGCAAAGATGTGCTTGACAAGATAGGCAACATGGCGGAGAATCACCTTGTCAAGCACCATGGCACCGCCCCTGCTGTTTCTGGTGATCATATCGACACGGCCTCAGTGGATGAGCCTGCACGGTTTGATGAAGCCTTTCAAAGAGATTTAGAGAGTGGCCGACAAGGCAAGATGAACGCATTCTTCAAACCTCAGCCCAAGACCAATCCCGCGCAGCCCAAGAAGCTGCCTACGAAAGGACGGATTGCAGCAAAAGCGATCAAAGATGTTCAGGAGGTTTTGAAGAAACCCTCCAAAGACCAGCAGCAGTCTCTGATCTTGCTTGAGGAAGTTGACATCATGTTCAAGGATGACAAAGAATTCTGGCCAACAATTCTGAAGCTGATTTCGACATCCAAGCGTCCGTTTCTCATGACCTGCAATGATGAGACGCTCCTGCCCATGCAAGCGATCAGCTTCCACGCAATGCTGCGCTTTGAACCTCCTTCTCGTGAGTTTGCCACCGATTATATGCTAGCTGTGGCTGCAGCAGAAGGGCACCTCATCGACCGTGATGCCGTCAGTTGGCTTTACGACTACCACCATCAGGATCTGCGCGCAAGTCTGACAGAGTTGGATTTCTGGTGCCAGATGGCTGTTGGTGACCCGCGATCAGGCCTTACCTGGATTTACCAACGTTGGCCTCCTGGCGCGGATGTCGATGACAAGGGTAGAAAACTACGGGTCGTCAGCCAAGGTACATATACCAAGGGTATGAGTCTGACTCTTAGTCGCGACCTTCCTATCGAAGACGGAGTGGCGTGGGCGTGGCGGGAGCTCGATATTGAACCAGCCACGGCTCTTGGCTGGCATGAGCTTACATTGGGCTGTGACTCTCCACAATCACCGCTTCAGAAGCTGCAAGATCTCAAGTCATTCTCACGATATGCGGATACTCTCAGTGCTTCGGACGTGATCCACGCAAAGCAACCGTTCCATACGCCCCTATGCGATCCCTCGCGACGCCCTCTCACAGATCAGCATCGCACTCAATACATCGAAGGTCACAGACTACTTCAAACGGATGCCTATACAGATTTTACCACTCTCACATCCAATCTAGCTGTAACGATGAGCGTTGCGGCTACCCGCACATGCGATCTGCTAGACTCAATCGCTCTTACCGACCCAATCACCATGCGAGATACAATACTGTCAAGAAAATTGACTCAGGAGGGCCACACGCCAATGACCAGACGCGCTTTCGCCTGCTTCGATACCCTAGCCTACGATCCCGAGAGCACGCTACCTCAATTGACAATGCTCCAATCCGTATTCGACGGCCCTCTGAAACCCATCGCCGTGGACATAGCCCCTTACGTCCGCTCCATCGTTCGCTACGATGAAGATCTAGCCGAGCATCGGGGCCAGCTGAATACATTGCTGTCGGACGGCCGTGCCGCGAAGAAAGTGCGTACCACCCGCGCGGCTAGGAGCGCATTGGAGGGTGGCCAGCGCTCGTCAACACGTAGAGAGAAGTGGTTCGTGGGGGAATTGAATGCTGAAGCGGTCCTTGCGACTGGTGGGAAAGATTGGGTGCCGCCGAATACCACTAGGGACTTGTCGGTTTCTTCCGCGCATCGCAGCACGGAGGAGGATGACAGCCAGTGATGCAGGGGATTCGTCATACATCACTGGAAGGAATGTACATGAAGAAAGTAGTCGGAGTCGTGGCGGGGCCGTGGTTTGCCACAACAGTCTCGAATCAATTGCACGTGGTGCATTGCACATTCAAACGTCAGATCCATGGGTGCAACATATGCTGGCGCACCCAGTGGTCTATGGATTCATGCTCTGCTTGGTTCGTATCGTTTAACTCGTAGTCGAGCCTTTTTGGATCCAACCTCAATGTCCAATCCTCTAGAATTTTACCGTCACAATGATAGCTGCCAAATGATACAACTATTCATCTCCTCCCTCCTTCTGGTTACTCTCATCAAAGGCTTTCTGGCGTTGCCGGTTATTCCAGTTCAGCGTCCTTGAGATGCTCTCTACCCAGTCTTCACTCCGGCGATCCAGGGGCAAGACGCTTGGGAAAGGGAAGCGACTGGCGGAGATGGTGACATAGTCCCCGGGACACAATTCGGACCTGAGGCAAACATTAAATCAGCAAGTTGTGGGATTGAACGGCATGACGATGCAGCAAGGCATAGTGTTGGAGCAACGGCGGAAGGGAAGTTTCGTATTTCTTACCTTTCTTTCCCGTCGAAGCTCGCCCAACAGCTTGCCCGTCCATCATATGGTACACCAACACGTAGGACAATCGTGTCCGGAAGGATAATCGGTCGGAAGCTGAGCGTATGCGGGGCGATGGCGGTGACGAGAATAACAGGGTTGTCGGGGTGGCAAAGACTGCCGCCAGCTGCGAGGTTGTAGGCCGTTGAGCCTGTGGGCGTCGCGACACAGATCCCATCGGCTTGTAGTGTGGTGAAGTGCTCATCGTCACCGAACAGTTCGATGCTGCTCATAGTCGCGTTTGGACCACGGTCAATGACGATGTCGTTGAGGATGTTGTGGCTTCCGTCGGGTTTGTGGGTTGTGACATCGCCTTCGTCGGCGCTGGTGAGTTCATCGATGAGATCGCGGGAGGCTTGGGTGTTTTTGTCCTTGTGCTTTACAGATCGCATGATTGTCGCTTCGAACCGGAGGCGCAAGGAGACGGTGATGCCTTCCTTGAAAGCGCGCTCGAGAATTCTGGCATGGTCGTCAAAGTCGAATTTGGTCAAGAAGCCGAGTGAGCCTCCAGCGAATGACATGACTGGAGGCACCACGCGTTTGAACAGCCAAGATGCATAGAGTACAGTTCCGTCACCACCTAGCGCAAGACAGATCTCAAATGTGTGGGGTTTCTTGCGGCAGAGCTCATTGTTCCAATATTTGAGGCGGTCCTTGAACGAGGGATCCTCAGATGTGATGGATTTCGAATCGAATATTTCATTTTCCTCTAGAGTCTCCTCTACCCAGACTGTGTACGGCTCGCCTTGTGCGTTCTTTTGCCGTAATAGCCATTTGGTCATTTCTCGAGTCTTTGCAAACAACTTCCGGTCATGTGCTTTGGTGAGCAAAAACACATTGCGGACTTTGAGGAGGACCCGTATTGTACCGAGCTTCTTAGACAGCTCTCGAATATTGTATGCCATGTCGGCCAGCTGCCTTTTCGACAGCAAGCGGGATTGCGAATCATTACTATCGCGTAAAACCTCGCTCCATTTTTCGCTGAAGTCTGTCCCGGACGATTTGGCATCTGACTGATCGGGTTTCTTGTGACAGTTGTGCAGCAAAGAGTGTACGAAACACGAAGTCACATCTTGCGTGTCGTGTTGAGGTTTCGATTTCTCTTGTGTAAGCGATGCCTTTCTTCGGTGCGAATCATGGTTGTCAAACACGACCTCCAATTGCTCGGAAAGTCCTTCCGATTCATCTGGGTCCGCTTGGCATTCATTCTTGGAGACATATCAGCGGGGAACAGTGAGCATATAGACGCCTCGAAAAAGGTTCTACCTTGACAGGCTTGTCATCGGAGGGATCAGCAGCTCCGAGGTCGACCACTCCTGAAGCTTCCGACGACATGTCTCGACTGTCCTCTGACTTATTACTAGAGCCTGTGATGCGATGTTTTATACTTTTGAGCAGTCCAGAAACACTGCCGGGACGAGGACTTGTCGACATCACTTGCACTTGATCTGCAGAGACAGTCGGCGGGTTCCTTGCAGACGAGCATTAGTCGCTGGTTGCGTATGACGTTGGCATGACCAATCAGCGGCTTCCGGCACCCTCAATTCGCAACTCGACGTTCTTCGCGGCTAGTAATCGATAGCAGCCCTGGACTGAAAGCTATTCAGCCGAGCGAAATATTTGACATTTTTCTCCCGATGCAGTAAAGCATACCTAATTTGGTCTTTTTGAAGCAGCAGTCAGGGACGAACAAGAGTTTGTGCTGTAGTGACAATAGTGTGCCCAGCAGCTACCTTCTCGATTCACGATCCACATTGGTGCATGGCTTGAAGGTTCACGAACATTGCCAGCAATAATCAAGGAAGTGCGAACTTCAGACGTCACTCATAATTGCAAACATACGCGGAATAGAGCACATCTACAGATTCATTTCTGGCTGGCAGGACTGCGCTGAAGAATCACCCGAAGCGCACGCATTGAAGAAGCCGAATCTCGGTTTAGCGACGAATTGAACTTGAGCTACATCATGGCGCGAGGCATCATCACTCCCTGGCGATCGCACAGCGACCTCCTCGAGGTCCGCAAACAACTCTATCGACTAGACCAAAGCCCCGATACCAACAACGACCAACCCAACGACCCACGACACCATGCGGTCCAACGCGTCATGGCGTGGAAAGTGCGAGGAAACCTTCCGCACGCGGTGGAGTCGACCGCTCTGCTGATGGATGCGATCCTGCACCACGCGATTCCGGAGACGTCGATTTTCAGCGTGCGCGCCGTCTACAGCGCAGCCTTCACGCGGTTCGTGACAGGCTTCTGCGACATCGGGCGGAACAAGGAGCGCATGCTGGAGCCGAGCAGCATGCTGGAGATTGCGAAGCAGATTGATATGCCGGTGGAATTTGTCACGCTGAGACACGAAGCTACTCATCAGGAACTGCCCGAGGTCCATCGATTGGTGAGCGCGACGGAGGATGCGTTGGATTGGTTGTGGAATGTGTATTGGAGTCGATTGGTCGACCCGGCGGTTGTGGATGGAGACGTGGCGGCCATGGCGCAATTCAGGACGGATGCGAAGCAGAAACTTCGAGACTTCCGGAGCACGCGACGAGAGGCTTTACGGGCCAAGGTCACTGCACCTGCCGACCGGGAGCAGGAAATCTGGAGGTCGGCCAAATCTTGTGCAGACCTAATGGCGGACAGTACGTATCGCATCGAGGTTTTTGCGGAGGTCCTCCTGGACGACAAGCTCCTATTCCCATCAAAGCGAGAGTGAGTTGACCGTCCCAATGACCATTTTGCATTTGTATTCTGACAGAAGAACAGGCTCGGGACTTCCCTGGACGGCGCGTTTCTGTTGTGGGACCGATTTCTGCAGGAAATCTTCAACGAACAGGAACAGTTCCTTGAGATCCTGATCAAGCGAATGCTTTATGCCATTGGCGAGTCTAATCTCTCACAAAAGGCTGACGATCGAAACGCTGAAGCGTGCTGTTTCTGGCTTGAACATATGGTGGATCCCAAAGGCTGGACGAGCAGCATCACCCCATCCGAACGACAACTGATCCAGGCCCATATCGTAATGTGGTGCTGCACACATCCTGGGCACTGGGCACAACATCTTGGAACCTCGATGATCCGACTCGGCGGCAAAGGGTTTGGAACGGTATGGAGTGAAATTCTGCAATCGGGCCAGGTCCCAGACACAGATGTCGAGTCACAATCAATGTTGCCTGCTGGACTCGCGGGGCTCGATGGGGCAAGTCCAGATGGCTCATCCGCGATGCAGGACCACATGGAGATCGATGATGAGCAGTCAAGCATCATTTCACCTAAGCACCATCAGGCGGCCGGTAAAATGAGGGCGAGCTGGACTCGACAAGTGATGCGTCCTGTTGGCGAGATAGGTGCGATTGGCAACTAGAACGATGTGTAGTGTGCCTGTTAAATCTCAACGGTGCTTATTTTTGTAAAATCATCCTCCGCTCGCTTTGATAGCCTCCTCACGTTCCACAACGCTGTCCTTGAATCGTAGGAGGAAAATGGTCTTGCCGGGCCACATCTCGTCTCCTTCGCCGGCCCAGTGAGCGCTGACCCCATCCGTGCTGAATCCTGCGGCATCGCACATGCCCTCGATCATACCCGCCACAAAGGCCGCGCAATTGAGCTGACTCATCTCTTTCGGGATGCTGATGAAAGTGTTGACAATCGGCTCGTTGTCGACGATCATGTATTCGTTTTTCTTAGTGTTACTCTGTTCGAGAGCATCGGCGCTACGATTGAATAAAGACCGCCAGAGGGTGCCATGAATGAATTGCAAGAGGTCGAGCAGACGTGTTGATCGACTGGCTGTTCGTGGTGGGGCTCGATAGAGGAGAAGGTCGAGCAGCTTGATGCCAATCGGATAGCCAGCTCTATTCAGTCGGGTTTCGATTTCACTCACGGAGCCGGATTTCGCGTGGTGATAAGTGATCAAGCTGTTGAAAAGATAGGCAAAGGACGCGAGCGAGATCTCTGTTGTCTTCGTTCGGTTGAGGTTTCGGTCGTAGATGGTCTTCCGGTTGCTAGGATAGCGGAGTGTCGACACGAAGGGTTTTGTCGGCGCCAAGGAAGTAAATGTCGGCGCATCATTAACGACCGCTGCTGCTTGCGCAGCGGGCTCGCCGGCTGTTGACATTATCTCGAACTGGCTATCAAAATTCTGTATGATCTCTCGATTGGTGACTCTGTTGTGAGATTCTCGGATTTGATTTACGTGGATATGTCGGTAGAGAAGCCTCCTGAACCTTGTAACTCCCCACTGACTTAAATCAGAGGCAGATGGTGAGATCTGTCTGCCTGCCTAGCTCGATTACATTCATTGAAGCTCGATTACAATATACTCGCTGTAGTTGACGATGAGCAGGTGCCCTCATTAGCACGACTGCCAGGGCTTTATGGAAGGTACGCCGATCCTGCACGTGATGGTCAGTGAATCAACAACATCAAAGCACATTCAATATTCAGGAGCCTTCCATCTGTCCTGCCCACAGCAAGATCATGCTATGGCTTGTAAGATGTCCAGCTAGGGTCGTCAAGTAGCAATGTACAAAGAGCGGTTCTATATCATGATGCTCAGCAGAAAGCGCGAGGATTAACGAAGAGATCTGAGAACAATTATGGCGATAGGTGTGCAATGCGCGCAACAACAATCGAATCCGAGGATACTCAATACCCATTCGAGAACTGAAATTGCCGGACGAGGAATCTCGCGACTCGGATAGGCCCACGGACAATGCGAATCATAAAAGTAAACACTCCGCTCCTACTGCAGATCCGAGCCAGGATTTCTTCAGTGACTAGGGAGTCAAAGGGCATTCGCCTCGGCCTCATTGTTGTATTCTTCTGAGGAAGCAGTGGCCATTGCGTGGTGGGTCTTGAATGCTTGATTTCCTGCAGTACAATTCTGGTATATCCAATCCCAAATGTGACTGTCCTATCAGAGTGTCTCTACGGGAACAAGTCATGTGAAATAAGTGATCTTCCTTCGTGCATACCTACCTAGGTAGGTACTGTAATTCATGGCCGGTCATCAAGCTTTCATCAAACTTAAGAACCTACCTAGGTATATGCCGCGAAATTTTGCGCACACGACTACAGCACCTTGTCGGCTTCGAGGTTTCAACCCTGCTGCCCGCGCACGCGTGAGTGACGATCGCTATGCAAGGGCAAACGTGGCTTCAATCATTTCACTTTGGGGCCCCGCATTTGTGTGTGTATCGGGTGTGTGTGATTGAATCTTGCATGAAGAATATATCCGATTTCTGTGTAGGTAGCGAGGCAGAATGCGGATTCAGGTTCAGTACGGCACCGATGTATGTCGTCGTATCAGATAGCGGCTCGGACATTTCTTTCCAAGTTACAGTGCTCCTCGGGGAGGTTGCAGTTCGGTGGTGGGGAGGGAGATCTGCAGAGGAATTTACATGAAACATGATCATCAACGGTGCAGCTCGAAAGATCTCTCGGCGTTTGTTGAGCGGAGAACGTGAGTGGAAGCGGGAGTCCGAAATTGCACCAGAATTATGATACTGTAATAATGGAAATCGGGACGCCGAACGGCAGAAATTTGCAACCATGTAGCCGCGGCGGCGGAGCCAGGAACGATGGCCTGATCTTGCCTTTCAGTGTACAGCACCTGGACATGAGGATACGCTGTTGATCGCGAGAATTCTCCGCATCGTCGTCGCAAAGATTGGAGTTTTCAAGCAATTGCCATGGACTGTGTATATCCCGAATTCCATCCTCGACGATGCAAGCCGGAGATCACGCATTCAGATCGTCCCAGGCGCGTGCGGGGCGGAACGCTACTGTCATGTGTCGTGCGTGTGTGGTGGATTTAGGCGGGGAGAGATGATCGTTACCAAAAAGTCCGAGGAAACCTCCATCGGAAAAATCTTGTATTCAACTCGTCTCCTATGTGCGCCGAAACCTCCTCTCATGATTGATGATATTTGCCTTTTTCTCCTCATTTCCCAGCCCGCTGGATCGAAAGGGAGGAGAGGAGGAGAAATAAGCCTCGAACGGGTGGAGAAAAACTCGTGCGTCCGAGATCGCATGCACACATTACGAAAAGAGGAAACCGCCACGAAATCGTGCTTCTCCGCATTGGAGGGAGATTTCCATGGGGCAGAGGCGCACCGAATGGAAGGAAAAAAAGGTGGCACAGGTTTCAGTTTGCAACCGACAGGGATACAGTAGGGTGACCACTTGGGGCAATGCACCCAGTCCTTTCTATTTCATACTGGGATTCACAGATGGATACAGTATAACAATTGCCATCGGGCGGCGGAAGTGGAGTTCTCGACCGCGGCGGACCCGATCGGGCAGATGCCGAGATCATTTGCACCTGGAGTAGTTCATTCGTTGCATTCCAAGGTTATGCATTACAGCATTTGCAACCGACTGGCAAGAGTGGATTCAAGGCAATTCCTTCCTTCTCTCTCCAATATGTTGGGTATCAGCCGCATCGATGATCAAGCATTGGTGACAGGGCGGGAGGCTGGCCGCAATGGGAACGATCTCACGATGTGATGCGTTGCGATGGGGCTTTCGTGTGTACATGTTCGTGTGTTTGGCCTTGGGCTTGCAGTAAAGAATGTGGGCGGAGTTTGGGGTAGGGTGCAGAAGGTGGTGTCGTGAGTGTGGGTGTGGGTGTGTTTGTGCAGGTGGTGTGAGGGTAGCATGCACCGAACGGTAGAGTCCGCTCTCCAGCTGCTGTACCGTACCACACAAGAATGTATGATGATTGGCCTCGGGGGCGGGCGAGCTTCTAGCTGAGAAAGGTCATCGCATCCTACAAATAGTCCCAGATCCGATGTCTGTGTCCGTGTGTCTGTGTATCGTCATTTTTGCCTAGGCTCGTGCACCGTCCAGCACCCAACTCTTCTCGCGCGTAACCCCAAAAGCTGGTGCGCATCATCCTGAATTAATGAATCAATCCGTCGAGCAGGAGCCGCGGTGTCCATCCATTGCCAAGGTCTCCGCGCTCTCTTGGTGGTATTGACAATTTACAGTTGGATGTTCAGGGCGCAGATGTAGTATCGTCGGAAGTGACGATCATGACGATGATGTGAAGCGGGAGACAGACCGGCCGGTTTGCACCTGCATCGGCAATCATCTTTCATTACATCAACCTTTGGCAGGCCCGCTTGCGGACGTTATCGGGCAACGAGAAGACCCTTTGAGATCATCAGACGTCAGTGTCAGTGTCAGTGTCAGTGTCAAACCCCGAGATGCTAGGACCCCGAAATGAACAATCGCAAGATGAGATCTCCAAGACTATGATTAACCTGGGAAAGTAAGAGATTTTTTAAAAACTGCTCAGATCCCCGGACGATGCATGGTGAAATCAAAATGCGCTGGAGTGGATCGGATTGGATTGGACGAAACGGTTTTTCCTTGAAACTCGGTGCCCGCCCGCGCCCTCACATGCCAAAATGCGACCCCAGCGCTAGGCTTGATCCGTGTCTAGTGGGGCTTTCACATGCAGAACCACGACCGGGTCTGGCTGCTCGTGATGATCTGTGATGAGAAGAAGAAGAAGCAGCAGCAGCAGCAGCAGCAGCTGATGGAGAAGGATTGCCCAGGTGGGCTGACTCTGAAGACAAGACTTTTGCAGTAGTCAAGGACGGGAGATATCAATGGATGCGTGGAATGGACATGATGGAGAATAAGCCCAGGCTCGAGTCCATACTAGGCAGTGGAGGCTGTTTCTCCTTGTGACAAACACCTGGGCTCACAACAACCGGACAAAGCCCGCACACAGAGCGGAGCAGCAGCCGCAAAGGCAAAGAGTGCGTTCTCGGCCTTGTACACATCTCCTCACCCCGTCACTGTGATCATTTTATTAGTCTGTGACAGTCCACACTTCCAGCTCCGTCTTGCACTACTGCTAAATACGCCCCCAAAGTCATCTAACATCATCAGCAGCATCATCATCA
This sequence comes from Dissoconium aciculare CBS 342.82, assembly GCF_010015565.1. Taxonomy (NCBI): domain Eukaryota; kingdom Fungi; phylum Ascomycota; class Dothideomycetes; order Mycosphaerellales; family Dissoconiaceae; genus Dissoconium; species Dissoconium aciculare. The sequence goes on from NW_022984951.1 coordinate 109,657, forward strand.
TCATCTGCGGCGACGGCGTCACGCGCGCCTGTCTATGCGAAACAAGCGTCGTGTTCCCTCCACCTTCGCCAGCACCGGACACCGGCCGAGATGGCCTGACTGCGTCCTGGGCTGATGATCTCTGTCGCATTTCCCCAATTCTTCATCATCGTGTGATATCTCACTGCCATATTGCCAATCGCTCATCTGTGTCTGCATTTCCACCCCGTCCCTTGACCTCTTCATCAGTATTGTTGCTGCTGCATATCCTCATTCAGTCTTCCGCGCGACATCGTTCGAAAGCCGACTTCACCTCGGCCGTCTTCTCCTCCCACAAACGCACGCCCGTCGGCTTGTCGGTCCTGGCGCGCGACCATTTACAGTTTGCAGCACATGCTACCTGCATATGTACTACTAGCATAGTTCATTCGCCGAACTTTTGACAGTGGTGCTTGTCGCCGCACGGTGTTGTCCATCTTCGCCCGGGACTTCTCCTCCACCACCACACCCTGACGATCGACAGGCCAAGGCACACTTCCTTAACCAAAGGTGGAGCAGCACAACGCTCCCACGCTTCTGATATACCTTTAGTCGCGGCCCATCACATGCTAGTCCTTTAGATTTTCTGTTTCAAACTCGCCTCCACGCATCTGACAGAACATTTCTACATCGTCACGTTTGGAAGCACTGTACCGTCTGCGTGAAACATCCTTCCAATTTCCATCCAGGACGACAACTCACGGCAGAGGCCATCTCACATTCCATCTCTCACAATGGAGCCCTTGAAGCGCCACGAGCGCGAGCAGAGGGCCTCACGAACACTTCACAGAGACATTCCCGAATTATTCCGAGCGATACCACGAGCTGAACAGGGCATCTCCAAGACAGAGCTCATTAGCGATCCCTCGGCCAGCAGCCAAAAACTCTCACATAACAGCACAGACTCACCTAGGGATGACCTCGTCATCCGCGTACAGCCTACCGATGCGCTTCAGGCTGCGGCTCGATGCTCGACAAAGCAAGTCGGCGATGGTCGACGTCGATCATCAGCGCTATCATCCAACGGCAAGACCGCTAAGGTTGCAGTCCACAGCATGGGATCGCTGACACGACCCGGCGGCGGCTTCATGTCCGGTGCCAATGGCCAAGAAGAATTCCTCTGCACCCGAACGACTCTCTACGCGTCCCTCTGGGACAAGTTTTACCCGCTGCCGGAGCTTGGTGGCATCTACACACCAGATGTTCTCGTCTTCCGGGGCACCGACGGCGTCGAGCTGGCACGGCGGGACCGCTTCTTCGTCGATGTCATCACCGCCGGTGTCGCACGCCATCCGGTGGACCGCAGCGGCGAGGGTGAGGAAGGTTGTTCCTGCGGCGTGAGTTACTGCGACGAGGATCGCGACATCATGGCCTCGAAGATGAAGGCCATCCTGCGCATCGCACAGAGCAAGGGCGTCCAACAGCTCATTCTCGGAGACTGGGGTTGTGGCCCTTTGCGGCATCCCGTCCGCGAAGTCGCGAAGCTTTGGAGGAAAGTCCTGGTTGGTGGTGCTCGACAGCGCCGTGCCAATGCGGAACAGTGGGAGGGCATCCAGGAGGTCATTTTTGCCATCCCCAACAGCGAGCGGGCGCGCGAGTTCCGTGCAACGTTCGAGGATGTCCTCGCTGCCGACTTTCCCTCGGCGACACCCTCCCGATCTTCGAACTCACCTGATGCTCGCCGCCGACACAGCGACGAGGAACTCGAGCAACTCCTTGCCAAGGTCACTTCGCTTGAGCTTCAGATCGATCGGGCGAGAAACGCGTCCCTCCGACAACAGCTTCGCGATGAGCACTCTGCCGTAATGCGAGAGCTCGCACTCCAACGCGCGGAACGATTAACGCGCGACGATTCCGGCCTCTCAGAAGATGACGATAGCGACGCCCTAGATTACACCCTCGTTGGCAAAGACTCGAACGCACATGTACCTTACCACTTCGACACCACCAGCTCCTCGGAAGACACCGACTCCGGTTTTTCGCAATTCGAGGAGATCAATCAATACCAGTTCGGTTCGGCAGCCCGAGACGACGAGCGCGGCGGCCAGCGGCGGAGATTCTCCACCTCGGAGGAGGACGACGATGATGACGATGACGACAGCGACTTCGATGATTTTGACGACAACGATTTCGACTGGCGAGGTTACTATTCCCTGTCGTCTTCTTCGCCTCGCATGACCCCCGACGGCTGGTTCCAGGGGAGCATCGACGAGCTGAGCCAACATCTCTACGGGTCCAAATGCGGGAGCGCTGGAGCCGGCGGCGAAGGTGCTAGAGAATCCTTTAGTCCCCTGCGTAGCCCGCTGCTGGTTCGGGTGCAATCGAACGGGACGAACGGGCCCGCAGTCAATCATGCCGAGGCTGAAGAGGATGCCGCCCTGTTCGACGGTCTGCTCGATCGATTTCAGAGGACCGGCATGAGCTGAGAGCCGATCCAAGGCTATCCTCATTCGAGATGCAAGTTCGTTGGGCGTTTGCTGGCCCTGAGCTGGGTCTTTGTACAAAACCTCTTTCGATTCTTTTTGGCACTCACCACTTTTTCTCGCATCTTCCATGCATATGGTTTGCCAATTTTGAGCGACACAACGTCTTTGTGATATCTTCCCTCTGGACCCGATCACCTGGATCCAACGCACGCCTCGGCCAGCTTCTGTTATCAGCGAAGACAAATCTCAGCATACATCCGAGGGTCCTCATAAGAGTAGAGAACCTGAGGGAGAGAAGAAAAAAAGCACAACAATAATTTGGGGAATTCTCTTTGGCGCCTTAATTGGCATTGTATTCTGCGCAACCGGATTGGTTTTTGGAGCGGCATCTCGGGAGTTCATGTATTGCATTGAGGGCGCTGACTGTTGCCGTTCGCTGGGAGCAAAAAGCGTGTATGAATCTATGGCATATGTTTGGAAAATGATTTGCACTTTCTTGATCTTGCTTGGTTGGGTCTTTTACTTCAGGTTTGTTGATGATGGTGTAATGCTGCATTGCTGTATTGCTCTTCTTCGAGACTGGAATCGTAGACCTCTCCCGCTGGTTCACTATCTGAGTGATGCCGTGAAGTGAGGGTATCGACGAATGTCAAACAGTTGTAAACGAGATGCAGTGGTCCTTTTCGAGTGTAGAGTGATGAGAGGAGATGGATCGGGCGGTCGAGGGGCACACAAACCTAGGGATCGCTGACGAGGCTTTCCGAAAGCGTTGAGCAAAGTGATGCAGTGAGAATGAATCACTATTACCATGGAAATTTCACCCTTTGGTGTACCACCAGATGTCTGCTTTCATGCATGCTGGGCGATAAGAGGAATCCCAACCGAACTCGCATTGTTTCTCACCAAATCTCTGGGTGTAGTACGAGATGATGCTGAGTGCACTAGGGTTTATGCGTCGATTTGGACCAAGGTGATCTTATCAGTCGGGGATGATGATGAGTTCAGTGGCTAGGACGATTCCATCTGGGTGTCTCATCCCGCAATTCGGTTCGACTTTCTCGGACAATAAACAGATATGGAAGGTTTTGGCCGAACAGCCTCAAAGTGGAAGAGGATAGACGTGTAACATTAGATAAGTGGGATTGAATGAGAATCTTGGAAGTGTTGAGGCGGCCAGAAATCCAGCCCTTCTCAATGATCACAAGACTTTTTCTATTGAGACCAGCAGTATTCTAGGCAACATCGATGATTCCAAGGTATATACGGCTATTGACAATCGTCATGTCACCCGTCGAGAGGGTCGGCCGCGGATACTTGAGCGCTTGACATGAAGCATGCGAGTCGATGCGAATCGTTGAAAACGGCTTGTGAGAATTCAGGCCGAAGATGGCAATGCAACTAAATATTTGCTTCGGCTTCCTTCACTAAATCGAATCGCGAAGGGAGAGATGTGCCACGGTGGACAGTCTTGAAACGAGCGATACCATTTGGGCTTGTGTCATCAGAGAACCTCATCGTAGTTCCATTCATCGATGAACTGCGAGGATATGGATCGATGAGAACATTAGGGTTGTACCCTGCAAGGCATCAAAACGTTGGAAGACATCAATGACTTCCGAAATAATCCGTGACGGCGCTATGGGCGATATGTGCCTTCAAGATGCCTCCTCGGTCCTGTCTCAAGATGCCTTTATACTCACTTCTTACCTCCAACGACATGCAAATAGAGATGATCACGCAGAAAGAGCGATTAGTCTGGACACTCGAGTATGCCCAGGCGGTGACTTTGTGTGTTTACGACCTTGTGATTATCCTTTCTTAGGTGGCTCGTCTTCTGTGGTTCGCGTCGAGCTTGAAAATATAGCGTGGGGATGGACAGACGTTTCACGGCCATTTGTGCTCGCGTCGTCATTGCGGTGATGATTCTTCAGGTTCAGCAACGACAACGAACATAAAACGGCCATGGTACCAACGAATCGTCAATGCAGTAGACCGTGGGTTCGGGCCTGGGAATACAAGTTCATGCTCTGTCGAAGATTGGAGATGGCTTGACAGTTCGGCAGAAGCTGACGAAACCGTTAAAATGACCACAGGAGAATGCCACGTGAAGGGAACATGCGCGTAGCCGTAATGAGACGAGCAACATCGAAGAGCCGAATTCCAAAGTATGGAGCTGCTTCGACACTATTTCTCACTCAAATACTTTAGCAGATGTTCAAATGTGCCTTAGCTTCTGGACCGCCAACGGCTGCTGGAAACGGCTTTGGTATATCAATCGCGGTACAGAGAAGCGTCATTTCCTCCCTCTTCGTCAGCATCACCGATCACACGCGTAGGTCGTGGATTATTTATTCGAGATCTGCTGTGCGACGGTGCGATCTGAAGTGACTGTCCTGACAATTATCAACGGGTCCATAATGCTCCAAACATGTGGAGGGTATTTCTTGCTCTGACCGGATAGACGTCTGCCGCGGCAGGGCAGTGCCGCAAGGGACATGCAGTGTCGATGAACCATCTCGACCGCACTACCAAACTGATCACAATTACAGTTCGCGAGAAGCCAGCAGCTACTACATATTCAAAGCTGCAGTGCTGCGCGCGCGAGGGATGGAAGCCGGAAGCATCATCGTCCGCATGAACATGCCTCAGCAGCAATGCGAGGCGAGACGAAAATCGCATCATCGTGCTGTAAACGGTGTCGCAATCACAGAAAACTCGCTCAAGGAGCCACAAGCGCAGAGATCCGCTGAGCGCCGACAACGCGACATTCCGTTGATGGGGTGTTGATGGTGACGGATGGTCGATCTTCCGGCTTCTCTCAGGTTCACGTCCATGGTAATCGCCACCAAGCGGCCTTCATCAGCCTCTCAGGAGGTCACAAACGTACGATAGAGACGTGGATGAGTACACATTCGACTATACAGTAGATTGAACGGACGCTTGTTTCCGTTGAGGTCCAGCCATATCGTGCCACTTCGACGTGATTTTGCGCAGCAAAGCTACTACCGCGCTGTGTGTCGTCGAGGGGAGTCGCATGCTTCCGAGCTTACCAGATCGGTCGGAAACGCGATCTGCCGAGGAGCGTGTGGTGCTAGAGGGACTCCTGTCAGGATGATGACTGCAATGGCATGATGCTCCATTGCGGCAACCCATCCAAGCTCTGAATCTAGGCTTTTGGACGACTAATAAAGTCATGTTTCTTTCTCTCTCCTTCGGGCTCCACGGCTGTCGCAAAGAGCGATGACGACAAGCGCACGGCACACGCAGTTCCCTAACATTTGGAGCGCTTGGCTGCTTCTGAATAGTATCATGCAGATGGTCATGTCTTGGGATGTCTCGTCTGGTCTTGCCGTTGATCTCGGCGAGCGCGTAGGCCCTGCACCAACGTCCGAAGACATGTGTTCATCAGCAGCGTCATATCCATCATCGCGTCCTGCCTTTGTTCGGCCGCTGAGAAGTCGAATAAGGTTCCAGACTATCTAGACCAATCTTAACAAGTGCAGAAGCAGATGAGGTTCTTCCCTAGCGACAGTGTAACACTGCAGTTGACACAAAGAGAGAATTTAGGCTTCGAGGCTGCAAGGCTACATGACCTCAATGAGTTCGACCGGGAATGCATGGACTGTCTAGAGCACCCTTTAAAAGGAGCTAGCTCAAGGCGAAAGCGGCAGGGGTTGACTGAACTGCTTCGTTCTCGGAATGCTAATTTCCTCATGACTTCCATTTAGCCGCTGCCTTGCAAACGTTTGCTTGCATGCACGTGTGCGCAACGAACAGTATTCGATGAGCCGTGTGGAATATGTAGACTCGATCGACGAAGTCGAGAAATTAACTTCTACATCATTTTGCGCAACGACGAAAATACGCCTTTGTGCCAGATGGAGCTTCACGAGAATACGCGCCTGCCAAGGTCAGGAAGAGAATGATGAACAATGAATGATCTCGTCGTCCTACACACAGGACATGATTTGCCGCAACTCTAGACACCGCATCATTCCTCTGTAGTCACTGGACCGATGTGACAAAGCCGTGCCAACGGTGGTCAATAGGTACCCGGAAGACGAACACTTGCATCACCTTACATGCCTGCACGTCGTATGATCCCGAACCTGTCTCCTACCATGCGCCTTTCTTCTCGAATTTATTTTTGTTCTTCAAAGAAGGTGATCTTTGCGGTTCGCAATAGCCCTCTACCATCCGACAGGCTCTGTTGTTTCGTGAGATCCGTCCATCCGCGTCGACCGGGGTGACCGCCGAGCATTGGCTCGAGGGGCAATGGCCAAGATGACGGGCTGAGGGCTGAGCGCCAAGAACAGGAGCGCAACAACGAGCTTCCGGATCTTGGGGAACGCGATCGATATGATGCGGGTCACAGCATCGTACGAAAGGGGAACGAGGGCGTGTTTTCGCGGACGATGACTCTTCCGTCCTTTGCCAGAAGAAATGCTCATTTCTCTGCCTTCCTCCAAGCTAGACCCGGAGCAGGGCATGGCCGGGCGACGACGCGACGTGCGTGTGAGATTGGGAGGCAATTTGGCGCGCTATTTGATTTTCCCCGGGGCGGCAAACGCCTTGCTGCAAACGGATTACAGATTCTTCTGTGATAGTTCGTTTTTACTGTACGTACCACACGTGCCTATATCCCATCTATGTCATTTTCTGTGCGTGGATGTCCCTGACCGAGAGGCGATTTTCGCGCTCAAAATATCCATGCCACATCCGACCAAAAGGGTTCCAACCCCAGAATTCGGGGCGAAGGTGAGGGTCATGCAGCGAGCGTGATGGGGAGAGAGAGAGGCAATGAGAGAGACGTTCGGTACCTACCTTCGCCCGGTCTTGGAGAATGACTAAAATTAAGTAACCGTCACGTTAGACTTCTTCCGACTCGCTCGTGGGACTGCACCGGGGCGGGTAGGCGGATTCTTTTTGTCACGCTCTAACACACACACACACACACACACATATCGCTACCACCACACCACCACTGCAGCCAACCACACACTACAGGGCGGGCGCCTCCAAGTCCGGCCCTCTCTCGTTCCTTCGCCAAAGAGACTCGTCAGTTCAGAAAATGAATAAACACCTGCTCGTTCGCCCATCTCATTGCTCTTGCGACCTCTCTCACCAACAACACATTCGTTCTCTCGTGTGACTAGAGCAACTCAAATATCCTTAATATCTCCAACTACTCCTACAACCACGACTTTATCAATCCACCATCAACAACATGAAGTACTCCACCGCCCTCACCATGGCCAGCGCCGCCGCTGTTGCCGCTCAATGCCCAATCCGGGGCTGTGACTCCGTCTACGACGAGCTCACCGACGTCTGCCTTCCGCTCGCCAATGGCAAGCCCGACTTCAACGCGCCTTGCAATGGCATGCTCGCCATCCAATACCAGTGCGCTTTCGGCCCCGCCGCCGGCCTCGACCTCGTCAACCAGCTCTTCAGCACCACCAGCACCGGCAGCGAGCTCACCCTCCCCGCCTACCAGTCAAACTCCACCCAGCGCGACTGCATCTGCTCATCGCAGTTCTTCAACGCCGTGAACGGCTGCTTGGCCTGCCAGAAGGGCCACGGCGACCAGTCCGCCCGTGACGTCACCCCCTCCTACATCTCCTCCGTCAGCTCCGCCTACTGCGCTGCCTCCAGCACCCCGACAGTCGGTCTCGCCGACTACCTCGCCGGTATCCCAGAGCCCACCAGCACCAACACTGCTGCCACCTCCGCCTTCTCCGACCCCATCGGCAACAAGACCGCCGTCTCGCTCTACTACAACGCCCCCGTGACCGGCACCAGCGTCTACCTCCTCCCCACCAGCACCGGCGCCGTCAAGACCTCCAACGGCCAGATCGTCGCCACCGCCACCACCAACAACGCTGCCGCCTCTTCCCCCACTCCCGCTGCCGCCCAGGGTGCTGGTTCCAAGGCCCAGGTCGCCGGTGCCGCCGGTGTCGTCGGTCTCGCTGCCCTTGCCTTCCTCTTGTAGATGAATTATACCCAATCGATGTACTAAGAACTGAGACGGAGGAGCGACGAGTGTTAGTGCGATCTGAATCTCGAACATTCAAGGTTGAGTGCGAGGTTGATCGATTCAAAGTCTTTTTTATTTTCGAAACTTACAAATGAGAGTCCCGTTTTCTCCTACAGAAAAAGGAGTTGGGAAATAAAGGAAAAATTAATCTTCTATCTTTTTCGTCCAATTAATTGGTTTCGTCCTCGATATTTCTTTCTCTGTTCTTGGCAAAGTACGGCGGATCGATTCCACTTGTACGGTATCATGTCTGTCGTAGATTGTAATCCTTTATCCCAAAGAAATGCAAAAATTTGTGCCCATCTTTCTGTCTGTCTGTCTGTCTGATTGGTTGTTTCCCACATCTCATCATCGTTCGTCTTCGTCGCGTCTCATGATGAAATCTCCAAACTCACGGCCTCGAGATCAGTACTAGCATGTGGCGATGTCCGGACATGTCTAGTACTGGGTAGGTAAGCATGTGCGACCCACATCCGCCATCGCAGCGAGAAGGTTTCCGTACAACGAATGACATCCTATCGAGAATCCTACGCGAGGCTCATCCGGTATGCGACATGTACCACTTTCTGTGATAGGCATCAGGTGTTACACACTGCGTGCGACGACATGCTCTTTTCACTTAACACAGCTATCGGGGCTGTGAAGTCCGTCTCTATCGCTGTGTCTCCCGATATGACTTGTACAGTGGGTCAACGAAGGCAGGGAGAAACAATGTCGCGACCCTCGAACATCGATCGTATGATTTGCACACTTGCAGCATACCGATGGGCTCCGGGGCTGAGAAAGAGGCACAGACTGAGCAAACCACGTGCAGGCCGAGAAGTCCTCATCAGTCTTTTCCAAGGAGCGGTTTGTCTATTTTATTTTGTATGGATATATTCCTTCCTTAACGTATTGATGTTCCTTTGATCCATGGATGGACGGATCAACTTTTAGGGTATTCGCTCTCCGTGTTCTTCCCAACGTTCCCAAGCCATGGAACGTTATTCACTTTTCCCTCTTGATATCCTGCGCGTGATGCGACTGCCGTCCCAGACTTGTCTTCCGCTCCAGTCGACCGGTTGTCTTGACCGCAGTTGTTTTCCGTCTCATCGCCCTCCATGACATCCCGTCCAACTACTCCAGACGCTCCTTCCTCAGCGACGGCACAACCCGCTCCTCGACCCTGCGCATCAGTTTGTTCGTCTGCTCCGCCAGACTCAAAGTCAACACTGTATGCGGCAGGATCCGTGCCAGATGCGCAAAGAAGCCCTTGTATACCGCCAACGGTCCCTCGGCCTTCACCGTGCGGTACAGACAATCCCATGCGCTAGCGTACAAGTTACCCGTCTGGTTGTACATCCGACTCATGACCGTGTCCGGCGGGTGCATGACGACGCAGACGACGACTCCGGACGCCGCTGAGCTGAGGAGATGCAAAGGTGCGCCGTCGGACAAGCCCGCGTGGGTGGTGAGCATGCGTTTGGCGAAGAAGTAGGTCGGCAGTTGCACGCTGCTGCCGAAACCTGTCCGGACCATGGCGGGTCCCACACCGCGCCATAATCCGCGGATTCCTTCTGAGCGCCAGATTTGTGAGAGACCATCGGCGGCGTTGCGGTACTGATGCTGTGTTCCGACCGGTAGAAAGGGTGAGTAGGACTGTAGGCGGGTTTTCACGAGGAAGAATGGGCTACCGAGGAAAGCGCCCAGGATACCGGAGGAAGCACCGGCGACGATGTTGATCGGTAGGCTTTGCCGTTGCGCTGAGGTCGCAGTGGCTGAGGAGGAAAGGACAAGGTTGTTGAGGGTGGTACGGATGGGATCGTAGAAACCGAGTCGACAGCCATTGAGCGTCATTTGGTAGATGTACTGCGGATGAGCGTCAGATGTCAGCCGCGACGAAGTACGAGATCTCCAACTTCTTAGGATCTCATCTTGAATGTCGGGTACGTACTGCGCAGCTGAGGCCTCGTAAAAGTCCCTTGAAACCTTCATTTGAATAAATCACCGAGACGCCGTGGAGGACGCCTCGATATAATCGCGGAGCATCGCGCTTCGTCTGAAGTTCACCCTGCAATTGAAGTCGAATTTTGACCGTCTCGAAAGAGTGCGTAACGGACACGGCGCCACAAGCCGCAATGCCACCAGCAATGAAGGATCCCACCGTCGTCGACATTCTGGCACTTCGAGGAAAAATGAAGTCCGGGGTTGAATAAATGATCTGGAGCTTTCGCTCTCCGCTGATCAATGAATGGTGGACGCCGAACCCTGGATCGCAATGGTAAATCACCTTCTCAATGACTGTTTATATGTGCAATTTTTTGTATGCAAGATATTGTGGTGCGGAGCAGATATGTCGACAAGATACTGGCGAGAGGTTATGTTGGCGAAAGAGAAAAATGAATGGCGAGCTGATGTGAAAGGTGCGAGTCAAGATGATATTGCGAATATTTCGGAGGAGAGGTCGGAGGAGCCGTCTGCGCTTAGCCCAATGGCTGACGGTGCGGTCAGCTTGTTCTTCTGTAGTGGGAATGACACCTTCGCTATTCAGTGAGCAATGGAATCATTCCAAAAGTCGCTATCGCAGAACAAAAAGGAACGACGTGATCACTCAAGTCCTTATAGTGGCATATGCTATCGGTGGTTTTTTCTGTGGTTCGCATTGGCTTCCCATGGCCGTTCCCGTACCTGTTGGCCGTTGTACGGATTTCGTCTGCAGCTGCCACAGCCAATAACAGCTGAGACGTGAATCCCTGTACACAAGTACAGACCCTGAGCTCCAGGCTTTTTTATTGCTGCTCTCCTTGGCACTCGGGTGACGAAATTTACAGCAACGCGTGTAATAAGCACGTGTCTCATGCCCGCGGAGCACCCGACGCACATGCAGCAGCACAAGCTCATTCACTGCCGTTACTTTTGCTGCATTTCCACTGGTTTTCGTCGCGAAACCTGCGCCTTTTGTCAATCCTCCCATTGACGTTACGCGACGAGGACGATCATTCGAACACAAACCATGGGCACAAACGACCTGGCTTCACATCCGGTGGCCAAGGTTCAGGATGTCATTGGCGCATTTCGTCCCACACGCCTCTTCAAAGCGCCTGCCGGCACGAGCTACACTTCAATAGATTTCGATGACAGCGGCGAATTCTTGCTCCTGTCGCGTACCGATGCTACGATCCAATTGTTCAATACATGGGCTGGTGCTCATGCGAAAGAGTTGAAATCACAGAAATATGGCAGTGCACTGGCTCGTTTCACACATCACAGCACTTCGATCATCTACGCCTCAACCACCGTGGACGATGGCATTCGATATCTCTCAATGCATGACAACAGCTTCATCCGCTACTTCCGCGGCCACACCGATCGAGTCACCAGCTTGAGCATGAGTCCGAGCGACGACAAATTTCTCAGCGCCAGCTTGGACAACACCGTCAAGATTTGGGATTGTCGATCATCAAACGCACAAGGATCGTTGAACTTCGAGTCCGCGTGGCTCACGGCCTTTGATCCATCTGCGAGTGTTATTGCCATTGCGAGCCCGCTCGCGCAGACGGTCAGCCTCTACGACATGCGCAACTACGATAAGCTGCCCTTTGCGACTTGGGACCTTCTCGCAACCGAACGTCGATTGCAGCAGTCGCATGGACAGACGCCAGGTGCTGGTTGGACCGGTATGGAGTTCAGCAACAACGGCAAATTCCTTTTACTTGCCACCAACGGTCCCGGTCACTACATCCTCGACGCTTTCTCCGGTGACCTCCTTCACTACGCACACCGGCCAAACGGCTCGGACCCGTCACATTATGCGCCTGGTGATGACCTTCCGTCAGCACCTGCTGGAAGCAACGGCAGCTCAGGTAACATCACGCCAACATATATACAATCTTCCGCATGCTTCTCACCAGACGGTCGCTATGTGGTCGGCGGAAATGGTACGCAAACTGGACTTTTGGTATGGGATGCTATGGGCCAGGCAACGACCAAGGGTGGTGAAGAAGGAAGCATAACCGCGCCCATGACCGACCTGCCGGGCCCACGGCATGCGAAGGTGGTCGCGTATAACCCGCGACATAATCTACTAGCAAGCGCGGATCGGGATGTTGTGATGTGGCTTCCAGATCCGGATATGATTTAGCCGGCCAACAGTCTTATGTTTTATTATTTGCTTCGTGCCCATCGACAGGACACCACACTTCTGGTGGAAAGGAGTTCTCGCGCAGTACAACTGTGGGTCATGGGGGTTTCGAGCTGCGTTCAAGCGTTGGCGTTTAGGCGAATGGGTAGAAATGATTCATCTCGAAGTCATGGACAACTGGTGCGATGGATTGATCATCTCGCTCTATCTGACGATCTGGATTGCCATAGGTTCGTGGGAATTTACCGTGGTGTGATACCAGGTCGCAATTGTGCGTCGACGTAGTACTTCGCTCGAGGTCGAAGCTATACCTAGGTAATCACTAATCTGCACGAGGGTACTGTTATGAAAGGTAAATACACCGCACGCAACATGCCCGATCTCCGTCGCAGGTCTTGCAATTAAGTCGTCTACCAAATCTCAAAGTCGACCAATGCGATCCACCAAGTCCGTGGGGAAGGCAGTGATATTCAACAGCAGAAAGGACGACAACATGAAGGAAACACGTCGCCGACTTCTCAAGAAACTTGGTTTCAGTCGGTTCATTATCAGGCAAGCTCAAACATGCACTGTAACCATAAACTGTCAACTCGGGTTGTCAATGCCAACCCTGGGGTTAATTATTCGAAGACTGGCAAGGACGTCGCCATGCGCACTGTATCGATAAGAAGCCGCGAAATGCTGGGGTACTAAGTAACAAAATTGATAGGAGCAGCTGCAGCAGCAGCATGCGGCGCTTTCGGAATTTGGCTACAACGATATTTTCGCGTGGCATGTGCAAGTGAAGCACGCGAGGAAAAAGCTGCTACTACGTTCCTGCTGTTTGGTGATGACGATGCGCCTAGGGATTGACTTTCTTTCATCAACGAAAAGTCCATAGTCTTTGTTCATTATTCTTTGAGTCTGCACGAAAAATACACCGATCGCGTACCGCTTATCCGTTAGAGACTCACGAAATTGATCACATTCGCCAATCACTCATTCTTACCTGACAATCATGGACACTTTTCTCGGCTTACCTGTGGCTGTCAAGCTCAACCACGCGCCAAACGCGATCGTATACGGTGTTGTCCGCGAAGCTGTGCCAGATTCGCATCTTACTCTAGGAGGTGGTATGTGATCATTGATATAGTATCGAACAAATGTGCAACCATTGACTGACTATCGTGCGCACGATTGATAGTATTCATCCCGGAAAGTGGTGCAACACGCGACCACTTATCCCTCCCGTTAAACGTCATTGAAGATCTCAATGTGCTCGATCCGAATAGTCTACCGCCCGGCTTCGTTCAAGCGCAACAGCAACAGCAACAGCAACAGCAACAGCAACAGCAACAGCAACAGCAACAGCAACAGCAACAGCAACAGCAACAGCAGCAGCAGCATCAAGTACAGCACACGCAACAAGTGCAGTCGACGATACCATTGCCCTTTACTGATGCCCCCTCCTCATCGATTCCGCCTCCCATTGCCGCTCCACCCCAACGACCACCCATAGAGAGCTCGTCACAGAGTTCTCAACTTCCGCCCACAGCAATCGCTAGTCGGCCATCTAAATCGACTCACGTACACGCACACCCATTGCCAGTCGCCGCCGAATCTCACGACACGAAAGGAGGAGAGGGAACACCACAACGGCAACGTCCAGCATTCGTGGACCCTGCCATACTCAGCTTCGGCGCATCGCCTGTTAGAGCACAGAACACCACCGCACGCAATGACTTTGAGACGCCGATTCGGTCAATGCTCGCTCGAGCTGCGCAGAACCTGCCCAGCCCAAGCTCGCCCTTCATCGGCGACATCAGCAATGTGCCACGTCAAAACCTCACTCAGAAACTCGCTGCTGCTGCCGGACAGAAGCCTCGACCAATCGTGACCCAGCAAGTCAGTACTAAGCCTCCAGCCGCCCAACCCGCAGAGCTTGCCTCCGAAACGATAAACACCTCCACTGCGCGAGACGCGAGTCTCAAGAAGAAGTCTAAGAAGCCGAAACGGCGGGAACCAGCTGTGGTTGCAGTTGCAGATCCACCGCCAACAATGAATACCGAAGTCTCACGGAATGGAAATGATATGAATGTCAGCGTCAAGAGAGGCAAGGGCTGGCGAAACACTCCACTGCTTCAGCCGTCTCCCCAACCATCTACGGACGCACAAAGCTCTAAAAAGGGTCGGCGAAGGCGGGATCAAGAGCAAGAGTTCGCGCAAGGTGACACTACCGATATTCAGGACATGGGCGACTTCGATTTTGAGGGCGAACTGAAAAAATTCGACAAGAAGCAAGTTTTCGACGAGATCCGACAGGGAGATACCACTGCCGATGAGGATCGTTTGGTGAGCCATAATCGCATTCATCGTCCGGGCACATATGGTGGCAAGAACCTGCATCCGACAGAGCCGGTCCTGAGCCCCAAACTGCCAGTCAAAGCTTCAAACGATGCCGGTAGTACGAGTGATGCCGACACCGAGCTCGACTTTCCCAATGGTCGTTCCTCGTCTCGGCACTCCAACACACGATCTGTTCTTAACAAGAAGCAACCCAGCAGGCAAAACAGCCAGCATGTTGATGCTCGAATCGCCCCCCATGCATTGCTCCCACTATCCGCCACCATCTCGAATCGGTCATCTTCTTCGCTTGTCAGCCGGAGCAGACATGCATCTTCCATGGCTGCGATCTCACCCCGGCCAGACCGGTCGAACACACCTCCGCTTTCGCGCTCAATCACTGATCTGGCAACTGCAGCACCTGAAGCGTCGCCCGAGCCACACTTTGTCATCCGTCCAGACATGGGAATCTGCCCCACACTACTGCCAGGCGCGCTCGACGCTCTCGAACTCGCCGCGGTGGAGACTTTCGGCTTATCTGTTGATGCTTTGACGGAGTCTGCTGCGCGCTGCATCGCCGAAGCTGCCATTCATCTCGCCGAAGACAACAATCGCCGCCGGCCATCGCGTACCAGCACTGTTCGTGGTAGCATGACCTCCAGCACCATTCTCAACCAGCCTCCAGCTTCATCTCCTGCTCCTTCCGCCACACCTGTCATTGTCGTCCTGGCAGGAGATCATGCGGTCGGCGCACGTGCTCTAGCTGCGGCTCGTCACCTTGTAACACATGGGTTCCAAATCATTGCTGCCGAGACTGTCAACTCGACAGCCGAGACAGTCAATCCTCAGCGCCGAACGCAAACCAACATTCTTCGCAAAATGCGCGCAGCTGGCGCTCCAGTGCGTCGCGGTCGTTGGGCGCGCGCCGAAGAGTATATTAAGCACCTACCTGGTCCGCCTACCGTCATCATTGACGCTCTCCTTGCTGGCACACCGGTCGCATCAATCCTACAGAGCGCTCAGCATACCCCGCTGGCCGCTTCTGCTGACACTTCTTCGACTCAACATACTGAAGTTCGTGCCATGATAGACTGGGCGAATCGCAGCCGAGCACCTGTTCTCTCAATTTCAGTACCCTCTGGCGTGGACGGACTCTCCGGACTCACGACCGTAGTTGATGGCGAGCCTCTTGCCATCCGTCCTGCTCGAGTTTTAGCATTGGGTGCCCCGCTGAGTGGTTTGCTCCGCGCCATGCTTCTCACAGGAGAGCGATGGCCAGTCTCTCTCGCCGACGTGGGTATTAACATTGCCCTCAGAAAGGAGGAGGGGTTGGCATTTGTGGGTGGCGGAGGTCGCCGGAGGGCTGCAGCATGGACTGTGGAACTGGAGGTTGCTGACGGCGTCGATGAGGAAGAGACTGCGGAGTCGAGAATCGGTAGAGTACGGTAATATCTGATATCGCTTCAATCAATATCAATTAACCGATGGAAACTCCCATGCTGGTAGGCCTTTGGGCAGCTAAATTGCATGATTGCCAAAGCTCTTACAAGCATGGCCGTCTACACTAGTACCAGTGCTCCCTTGGTGACGTCAAATGTGATGCTTTCTTTGTGGTCAAATCAATACATTGCATATATGATGTGCGAGCCACGCAGCGCAAGTTTGCTGCCTTTTGAGCTTCATGAACAAATTGACAATTACCACCACTCCATCTCTGCCGTGAAAATGACTTTGGATACATGTTTGAGGAGGGTAGGAAGTCCTGCCGTGTCCCTGAAGCCGGTCGGCCCGTGGCGGGGTGTCATCAGTCGGCTCGGTAAGCATTGTGAGCGTCACTATCGGGGTCCGTGAACCTTATCGTTGCGAGCTTGCTTCAGCAAGTCATCGAACAAGCATATTCTCACCAACTGCATTTGAACTCGCCGCAGGCACTGCTGTTCGCCATTTAAAATTTTGACTCGGCTGACGCGCGACGCGAAGCATATGCTTCCATCCATCTCCGTCGAGCACTCGACGCCAATCTCGAGTGGTCCATCGCCAAACGATCGCAAGCGGAAGCGACAAAGTCGGACAGAGCCATCTCGCAGTCCCTCCGACCAGAGCACCATTCATGCTCTATTTTCTACTCAACAAAAGCCGAACGTATCCTCTGAGCTTTCCTCGACGATAAACAAACGTAACAAACCCGCCGAGGCCGCCCCGACTACCACGCCACCAGGGTGTCTTTCATCGAAAGACATGTACAGCTTCCCGTCGCGATCTCACAACGCCAATGCCGCTTCAAACAATACCGTAGACTTGACCAGCGAATCGCCTACTACGTCCCCTGTTCGCAGATTTAACAATGGTGTCCGACCTGCTGGCAGAGCTGGTCTACTTGCCCATGGTGGCGCCAAAAAGCTGGTGGTGAAGAATCTCAAAACGAATACGAGCTGGGACAGCAAGGCATATTTGGAGCAGATTTGGGGCCAACTAGATGTGGCTCTGGGGCTGATTTTCACGGAGCGGCACAACAATGCGAGCAAAGAGGACTTATATCGTGGCGTAGAGAACGTTTGTCGGCAGGGAGGTGCCTCAACTATATTCACACGACTAGAACGACTATGCAGGGCACACATGGAGCTCGTAGTACGCCCGGCTCTACTCGAAGAAGCGGGAGCGGAAAACATTGCGTTGCTACGAGCGGTTTTGGAGCAATGGACTCGCTGGGCTCAGCAGATGACCACGATCCGCGCCATCTTCTTCTTTCTCGAACGCTCATACCTCCTCTCCTCCAGCAAACCTACAATCGATCAGTTGGCCTCTCAGCTTTTTCGCGAGATCATCTTTCAAAACGTCACTCTCAAGGCAAAGATAGTCGACGGTGCATGTGATTTGGTCTCTGCCGCCCGAAGTCAAGATCAGGCACTGGACAAGGATTTATTCCGACAAGCGGTCGCTCTGTTTCATGCACTCTCGACATATACCTCATCATTTGAGCCTCGATTCCTGAGTTTGGCGCAGGATTACATCGTCGCTTGGTCGGATCGGACGATTACTGAAATGACTGTCCCACAGTACGTTACCCTTGCGGGTGAGCTCATCGCACGAGAGGTGGAGCGATGTGAGGAGTTCGAACTGGACAGCAGTACAAAGCGTGATCTCCTGATCATGCTTGAAGACCACATCATTGAGCGCCAGCAGCAGGCATTAATAAAGGAGGAAGCACTGGCATCTCTTCTCGATAACAATGCCATTGCTGAGTTAGCCGGACTGTATGATTTGCTTGAACGTCGAAGATTGGGGGAGAAACTCAGCCCGCCATTTGCGAAATGGGTCGAATCCACAGGAACCAGCATCGTCTTTGCGAGCAATACAGACGACATGATAATCCATTTGCTATCACTCAAGCGAAGACTAGATTTGGCATGGCGGACTGCGTTTCAGCGAAACGAAAGCCTCGGCCACGCATTGAGGGATGCATTCGCGACCTTCATGAACAAGACAAAGAAAGGTGACGCAACCTGGGGTACAGACAACACGAAAGTGGGCGAGATGATTGCAAAATACGTCGATCAGCTCCTGAGAGGTGGCGCCAAGGCGATTCCAGATGTATTGACGGCACGGCGGGCATCGACAGCCGCTGCTGAGGTTCCTGCGGCTGGAGAAGAAGACAATGAAGACCCCGACGTGGACGAAGACGCAGAGGTCAACATTCAGCTCGATCAAGTTCTCGACCTGTTCCGATTCGTGCAGGGTAAGGCTGTGTTCGAAGCATTCTACAAGAAAGACCTCGCCCGCCGTCTACTCATGGGACGAAGCGCGTCTGCGGATGCGGAGCGCAGCATGCTTGCACGACTGAAGACGGAATGTGGCAGTGGCTTCACACAGAATCTCGAACAGATGTTCAAGGACGTGGAGCTGGCCCGCGAAGAACTTCAGTCGTACAAGCAGCGCCTAGAAGATCGCATGGACTATGAAAAGGGCAAGAGTCTCGACTTGAGTGTCAATATCCTGTCTTCTGCCGCCTGGCCAACGTATCCCGACATTCCAGTTGTCATTCCAGCTAATGTCAAGCGCGCCATTGATGGTTATGAACTACATTACAAAAGCAAACATACGGGACGTAAGCTGGATTGGAAACACGCCCTCGCTCATTGTCAAATGCGTGCAAAATTCAACAAGGGCGTCAAGGAGCTAGTTGTGTCGAGTTTCCAAGCTGTTGTCTTACTTCTCTTCAACGACATGGGCGAGGATGAGCAGAAGCCATATTTGGAGATTCTCGCCGAGAGCGGGCTGCGTAAGTGTTTCCCCCATCGAACACGATGTACTCTGATGTAGAGCGCATTTGCTGACATTCCCACAGCCGAAGCCGAAGTCAAACGCACCCTCCAGTCCCTCGCCTGTGCCAAACTGCGCCCACTCACCAAGCATCCCAAAGGAAAAGATGTCAACAACACCGACACCTTCTCCATCAATCTCGGCTTCGATCATCCGAAATACCGCGTCAAAATCAACCAAGTCCAACTGAAAGAAACCAAGGAGGAGAACCAAGAGACCCACATGCGCGTGGCCGAAGATCGCAATTTCGAAACCCAAGCAGCGATTGTCCGTATCATGAAGAGCCGCAAGACCATTTCTCATTCCGAATTGGTCGCCGAGGTCATCAAGGCGACCATCTCCCGCGGCGTGCTGGGTGTGGCGGATATCAAGAAGAACATCGATCGCTTGATCGAGAAGGATTATATGGAGCGCGAGGACGGCAATATGTACTCTTATGTGGCGTGATATATTTCTAACGACGCTGATGAGGTATGATTTTGAAACCGATTCAGGAGATATCATAGTCATGGGAGAATGACTTCATGTAAAAAGTACGCCCAAAGAAGTCTATGTCGTGTTGTGGAAATTTACTAAATGTACAGTAGTGCAGTTCGGACTGAGGTTTTGCCCAAATTGCCAGTTTCGCCCGTTATTCGCTCCAGGCGTTTCCGGTTGAGCACTTAAAGTATTCTCTTCCTGTTTGAAAGATTACTTCGAAATGAGATTGGTGTCTTGTTCCAGTGTTGTACAGGTGCAATGAATCATGGTCATGATTCGGATTTCGACTCTTGCGCCTTCAACGCCGCAATCTTGTCGTCGATGAGGGCAATTTCCACTTCGACATTCAAAAGCTTCTCCCGCAGAAGGTTGGCATGTTCCTCGTCGTTCAGAAGCTTCACAGGACTCCATTTGTTCTCCGTCATTCGTTTCCAAAACCCCTTCTTGGCCGTATCATCGAGGGGCCGCGGCGCCGTCCATCCGTTGTAGAAGTACTGCCCACCAGCAGCGAACATTGAGAACGCGATCCCCCCTGGGATCACATGTGAGCGACCTCGCGTCACGAGCCCGACCAGAGCAGCAGAAACGCCCCCAGCGATGGCACTGGCTTTGATCAGGTCGTTCGGATTGAGGTCTCCATTTCGGAGTGTTGATTCTCGGACGATAGTGGTGCGGCAGAATGAAAAGGCTGTCCCTAGGATCATGGGTTGTACGCTACACGCGACGGCATATGTGAAGCCGTTGGGTACGCCTTGAACGATGCCGGCGAAACCGCCCGTGAGAAATCCTAGGCCACCGCATGCACCACCGAACTTTGCAGCGGGCAGAGCGTAGGTCTTGAAGGGATCGGAGGATGACGCTTCCTGTCGACGTTGCTGTTGCCGATCCATCGTGTATGGATCCCGATGGGATGCTGTAAACGACGCGTGGAGTGGATGAAGCGTATTTCACTTCACACTGACAGACTCAGGAGATATGGCTTGCTTTGGAATTGTTTGATCGCATCTTCGTTCCTGCCAGGTATTTTCAAAGGCTCTTGATACTGTTACAAATCATCTCAATCTTCGACGGAGAACAGTATTGCATTTGGCGCGGGCAAATATCGTCCCTCCTTGTAGATGAACGTCGTTCCTCTACCTGTGTATGCAACGATACTCCATGACATCGAAGCCGCGTCGATCATGCCCTTGCAGGATATCATCCCAATGCGGGTGCGGGCTTTGCTGAGGTCAAATTTTTAGTTCCACCCGTTCAGCGGGATCATCCGCCACTTTGGAAGCGACAATTTCGCCGTGAGGAGCACTAGCAGCATTTTGGGTGCAGCAGCGCAGAGGACCACTACCCATCACCACCACACACTACAATCCACGACATCCTCGCTCTTGCGAATAGCGACACGGGTGACCACAGCGCCCGCCACATTTACCGCCCACCGAGATCACCACTACATCCCGGCGTGAAGCAACTTCGCGCCTCTACCACCACGCGTCGCATTTTCGCGTGGTCCACACACAACCGCAATCATGGGTACGCACACTGCAGTTGTTCGCCGACGAAATTCTCCACAGGCGACGATGATGTCGAAATGCTTTCTACGAAGACTCCCACGCTGACATCATGGCAACAGCTCCCAAGAAAAAGCAAGAGAAGATGGCCTTGGGCGATTTTCTCAATAATCAATGTATGCGCAACGATCCCGAAATTCATCGCTAGCAACAGCAGCCCGATCAATCTTCCTCGCACTTTGCAGTCACCTCGAATCCATGAGACTGACATGAGGATATCACAGCCCTTGGTTCATGGGCCGACGAGATGGAGACGCAGCCCATCCCTGCCGTTCCTTCGTACAGCAGTGGCCCCCGCGACGCTCCGGGCGAGAGGCGTGCCTTCACTCAGCCATCCTGGGGCGAGGCTCGCGGACCACGTGAGCCTCGTGGCGGCGACAATTTCGGCGACCGCCAGGCGAGTTACGGTAAGAGACAGTGGTTCGGACACACTACATCAGAGCGTGAGTTGACATGGAGACAGAACCACGATACCCAACACGCGAAGCCGTGGAATTTCCCACCAAGCCTCCGTACACTGCGCATCTCGGCAACCTCGACTACAATGTAACATCCGTCGACATTGAGGGATTTTTGTCGGACTGCCAAGTGACGACTGTGCGCATTATGGAAGACAAGGTTGATCGAAAGCCCAAAGGATTCGGATACGTCGAATTTGCAACACCGGAGGGTCTCCGTAATGCATTGGCGAAATCCGAGTCTTCATTCATGGGGCGGAACATCAAGATCAGTGTTGCGGATCCA
Source organism: Dissoconium aciculare CBS 342.82 (assembly GCF_010015565.1). Taxonomy (NCBI): domain Eukaryota; kingdom Fungi; phylum Ascomycota; class Dothideomycetes; order Mycosphaerellales; family Dissoconiaceae; genus Dissoconium; species Dissoconium aciculare. The sequence goes on from NW_022984951.1 coordinate 131,686, forward strand.
CGTAAGTCTTCCGAAATGGAGTCTTGAGCCGACAAGCTCTGTTGTTGACTGTTTGTGCAGCCAAGGATCGCCCTGAAGCGTCCCGCGACTTCTCCGACTGGACTCGTCGTGGTCCCCTTCCGGAACTACCACAGAACACCCGTCAGCCATCAAACCGGGGCTTCAACAGGAGTTTGGACAATGCTTCCGATGCTGGAGGCGAGCGTGCGGGACCTGGTTCACGCAAGCCGAGTTTCTTCGAGAACGATGGTAAAGTACGCGACCTCGGAAATTGGGAGCGCAAGGGTCCATTATCGCCCCCACCTGGACAAGCCCCGCCAAACCGTGACGGTGGCCGAGTGAGAGAGGGTGGACCTCGCGAACGGGAGGGTGCAAGCTGGGGTGAGGGTCAATCAGACGCTGGCTCGAGGCCCCCGCGGAGAGAGTTTGAGGCCCGTCCTCATGTCGAGCGCGCACCGACCGCTGCCGAACAGGACAACCAATGGCGATCGAAGATGCGCCCCGACGCACCTCCTCCTGCCGCTGCTCCTGTGGAATCTACACCCACGTCACCAACCCCTGAAGCACCCAAGGAGCGACCGAGACTTAACCTAGCCAAGCGAACCGTATCAACAGTTGACCCCGATGCCACTGCATCGGCGACGGACTCGAAGGCCTCGCCGTTCGGAGCTGCCCGTCCCATCGACACAGCGACCCGTGAACGCGAGGTCGAGGAGAAGCGAGAGGTCGCTGTCCGCGAGAAGAAGGAAGCTGATGACAAGGCTCGCGAAGAAAAGGCCAAAGCCGATGCTGCCAACCGCACCACGCGTGCCGATCGTGCGGACCGAGGTCAGGCCGAACAGGATGCTGACAAGATCACGTCGCCAACTTCAGATGCCCGCAAGGACAACCGCCGACCTTCGCGCCCTGTCAACGGCGGCCGCGGTCAATCCAAGGAGAATGGAGATGTCCCTCAGCAAGCCCGTCCCAGTTTCAAGCTGCTTCGCCACGACCCAGAAGATGGCGAGGAGACCACTGCAGAGGCTGGTGCGACAGACGGCGTGGATGCATCCGCGAACGGCAACATCGTCCACGACAAGGCGACTAAGCCGCAAGAGCCTGTGGTGCCCGCTGGCGGAGCGCCCGATGCCGAGACCACTGCCGAAGCCCTGGAGGACGATGGATGGAGCACTGTCCCCGCCGGCGGCAAGGTGAAGAACAAGGGCCGCGCTGGTGGCCGCGCCCTTGCATCCTAGACATGACGTTCCGATTATGACGATCCATCTTACCTTATTCCCAGCTTCGAAAAATGCTCACGCTAACGGCTGTATTTATCGTATAATGAACGCGGGATGAGGAATCCCTCTTTCTTCGAGAAAAAAAAAATGAAAGCAGAAATCACACTCTCCTCCCCCTGTTCTCTTTGTTTCGTTGGGCACGAATGGGTCATTGTGTCGCTGCACAGAATGGGGCGTTCGAAGGCGTATAGCGAAGAGAGGTCTGCATAGTTTGAGAACTGATTTGATGCTTTTTCCACGCGCAAGGTCTTTTATGACATACAAGAGAAGAATATTCAGAATGAAATTTGACGAAAGGATTCCACTCCTCTCCCCCTTCTCTACCCATCCCCTCCTCCATTTTCCTTCGTTCATCCCGGTTGGTCGTCAATCCTGTCAAACCTTTGGATGAAGATTGCATATCCGGCAGTGTCTTACAACTCCCAGCAGACGGCCATCATGCTCTCCATCCACGCGGCTGTGCCAATAATGAAACGGCCGTCTACGAAGATCATCGACCTCCCAGAGACGTGCATATGCACATGCAGCGCGATCCCATCCATGTGAAATATACGCTGATGACCAGCCGTCTCTCCAGGTCGGGTGATTTCCTCTCAGACGAAGATCATTTCCCAGATCCTTCCATTGCTGACATACATGACCAGAGGACGTCCGTTACAGCTCGTCTCCACGAGGCGAGTGAATGGTTGGGTCAATCCGTCGACCAGATCCCAAAACTGCCGCATTCAAGTCGGAACATTACCACGAATTGATACATGTACATATATATATATATATATATATCCATGTACCCAGGCACTATACACTTGCAGCTTGTGCCGCTCGTAATGAGGAAAACGTTACGTACAACCATCGGAGTATTCTTCGCTGTTTTGAACAACTCCCCAAGCCCAGCACGTGTTGTGATATATCAACATGATTCTCGTTCCGCGAGCGAATCATCACTCGGTCCAATCTCCGCGAAGGACTCGATCAAATGAGATGATATTCTTCGCCATCGGATCGTTTGATATGTGCGTGACATGTATAATGTGTGTCATCAACACTGGTGCACAGTATTGAGGCAATTATGGCAGGGTCACGCAGGCATTCGCATGTGAAATAAATCGCGCAAGAGAACGGGCGGGCGCCTCCTCTCCACCCGTCCCTGCTCGTCTGCCCTGCCCTACTCACGATATTATGGTCGAGCAAATGAAGATCATCACACATACACACACATATCTTTCCACTATGAGGCATTTAATGTTTCCCATGTGGAGGGAGGCGACATGTATACAACATAGTAAATGTGATATATCATGGTATATCATGACCTCGTGCCGCAATCCAAAAGCAAAGAAATAATCCATACATGCGAACATGGCCCTCGCCCTCTCCCCACGGGGAAGAAGGGACGTGACGAGAGAGAGAGAGAGGGTTGCGCAATAATTCCCTCCTCCACCTCCACCACCAGCACCATTACCCAGAATAATGACAACAACAAGATCACATCATTCCTCTCGCGCAACCACCTCATGGACGGCCGCTCTCATCACTCGCTTTTCGATCCCCGATCGAAATACACACACATATACATATACATTTCATCCGGATCTCCCCTCCTCTCTCCCTATCCTTCCCATCCCCTCGAAAGGGCAAACCTTCCCTTCTCTTCGGGACGGCGCCGCCATAGACGAGGAGGACATTGTCCGACACTCGGAGCTGCTGTGCTTGTCTTCCAAGTTATGACGGAAGAGCATGGATCAGGACAAGCCATGCAGCGGTGGAGCGACGACAGAGGGGCCCTGCTGACGCTCGAAATGTCGCTTGCCACCATCGCGAGGACTCTCGAGATCTCCTCGTCCGCGCGTCGGACGCGGCATCGTGATCGCAGAACGGCTCTGGGGGCGAGCTTTTCACTTCAGATATGCAGAGGAAAGCAACATGACGAGGTTGGTCAGATTCAAGGATGAATTTTCTTTCTTACTGTTTCGTCTAGTCTTTCATTACGTTCCCTTCTCTCTCTCTCCTCTTTTCCAAGAGAATTCTTTCCGTCGGTCGTTCATCATTACCATCATAGGCCCATCTCGCCATCCTGGTTCGCCAGGAGTTTTGAGCGCGGGCTCCTTTCCCGTGACGTCCCTGCGCGTGGGTCACTTCCAAGTCCTTCCAAAAAGTCGCAACGCTAGAAGAAAAGGGTCCAATCTTTCCTCCTTTCCCGGATCCACGCCGTCCGTCACTCGCAAAATCCAAAAATCCGTCCAAAAATGACCCCTTTCCCCAAGAATCGTACAGCCGCGGACGAGTACCCGACGCAATGCAAAATCAGAAAACCCGTTCCCAAGGAAAGACCCCCCTCGCTGTGAATTCGCCAAACACCTTCCAGAAGAAATAAGCAAAGCCGAGAAGATCCCGCTCAATACGCACTAACCCCGACCCAGCGCCGGGGCACCGCCGGAGAACCGCCGCCCGATGCGACGACCGAGGACGCCGCCTCGCGCGGAGGGAGCCAGATCTTCGCCCGGCCCGCGCTCTCCAGTTTGCCCAGCCGGCGCATGTTCATCTCCATGACGACGATGCGCAGGAAGTCGCTGTTCTCGCGGACCTCCCTCGTGCGGGGCGCGTCGGCGGGCGGGGCGCCGAGGAGCGCGCGGCCGGCCTCGGAGTTGGGATCCGGCGAGGCGGCGGCTGGACGGCGGGATGACTTGGCGGCGCGGCGGGACTGCTGGCGGGAGGTGTAGGTGCGCATCTGGATGGTCGCGGGGGGCATGTCGTCGGAGGAGGACTCCTCGGCCGCGGCGCCCTCGAGGAGGTAGGGCTCGTGCAGGGCTTTTTGGAAGGGCGCTTCTTGTTCTTCGAAGGTGAGGGGCATGGGGTTGAGATAGCCCGGGGAGGACTGTTTGGCGGATTTGCTGGTGGACTTTGAGGAGGAGGATTTTTGGCTGTGTTCGGGGGAGGCCGGGCGGACTTCGGAGGAGAAGCGTGGGAAGAGGAAGGGGTGGGACCAGAGCATGTCGTCGAGGTGGGCGGTGGAGGACGGATTGCGGCTGGGTGGTGGTGAGGTGGTGGTGGTGGTGGAGTTGTTGTTGTTATTGTTGCTGCTGCTGCTGCGGAGTGACGAGATTGAACTCAAGGCGGCGTTTTTCAACGACTGCAAGGAGAGGGTGAGGTTGGATTTGAAGGATGACGAGGATGTTGCTTTGCGAGTCTTGGAGGGTTTGCTCCGTAGGGACAATTGCAGCACATCTTCTTCCTCTCCCTCCTCGTCGTCGTCCGACGGAGGCGCGAGCGGATGGTTTAATGGGCATTCCTCCACCGCGGGCACCGAGCGCTGCTTGTCCTTCCTCAGCGTAGAAATGGATCTCCGGCTCCGCAGGGAATCGGGAGTCGCAAGGCTATTGAATGAGAGGACTGATCGATCATCGGCCTCGAGCGATGGCATCGATTCGCTCGAAGACGAGCGTACATTGAAATACCCTTCCTCGTCCAGGCCGCTCGGCCGTCGCGACTGCCCGATGCTCTCGTCATCGTCATCGGCGTCCTCGAGCAGCATGCTGAGGTTCGGACTCCCATAACTCGTAGACCGCAGGGAGTCGTCACTCTTCCAACTGCTGACCAATTCCTCAATCGACACGGGCGGTTCCTGTTCGGGGCGCCGTCGGCGCCGTTGCTGCGGTCGTCGCGGTGGGATCGTGGTCATGGCCAACAGCGCCGCCACCGCGGGCGGCAGCGAGTTGGGATCATGCGTCGAGCGGCCGGTTTTCATGCTGCTGCGATCGCTGCTGTTCCGACCACCGCCGTTGACAGTGCGACTCCGACGGGGAGCCATCTCGACGAAATCGCTCGCGTGTTTCTGGCGGGAGTGGGAGATCTGCAGGGTCCGGGCGGAAGGAATCGCTACAGGCTCCGCCTTTGCCCGCAGAGGTGAGATTTCCGGGCGGGCGGGCATGGGGGTGGCATGTGTTTTCGACATGGTCGTCGTCGTCGTCGTCGAGGTTTTCGTGGTCGTTGTCGAGATCGCCGCCGGAATGGCAGAGTGTCCCATAGTTGTGTGGCAAGTCGATGGGGCTTCTGCGGCGTCCGCGTGCGGCGGCGACGTTGGGTATTTGAAGAGTCCAGACATGATGACCATTTCGTTCGGTAGCCGGACCCTCGTCGTCAGGACTAGTCCCGGATCGAATTGGGGTCTGGGTGAGCGAGCAGGAAAGGATGCAAAGGGAAACAGTGCGCGTGTCTTGTGTTTGCGCCTCCGAGCCCGCACTTGCTCCCTCTGGACGCTCCCTTGTCCGCCAATCGGCGCCAATGTTCGCAGGCCGGCGTAGTGGTTTTCTCCTCTGAGATGATCACCAGTTACCAAGAGCTGCGGCCAAAGCCGCCTGTCAGGTCCGGTCGGATCGAGTGAAGTGTGTGGACCCAAGTGCTGCAACGGCGCGTCGGGACGAGTTTGAAGTACGTAATACCGCTGGGAATTTAGGCTCACAGGGCCCGGCTGATCGGTCTCACAGGGTCGTGAGGTGCAGTGCGTCGACTACCGGGCAACGCTGGAGGGGTTGACTGGCGTCCGAATCGGGCTGGGTTGACCGTTGTATGGTTCCTGGTTGTGGTACAGAATATAATAAGAGATGGAGGATTGGAAAGAGGAGAAGAAACAGATATGTCTTGGATTAGAGTGTAGGACAAGTAACCGAGAGTCACTGATAAGAAGCCATCCATGGATTACAGGAAGATGTGTGGGACTTACTACCACGTAGTGCTGCTGCTGCTGCTGCTGGCTGATTACTATGATAGAGAGGGAGTGATCGGGTCGCTCGGAGGGAGTCGCGGTGGAGAGAGACAGGACCTCTTCGCGCTGACTGACGAGTGATGTGTCCGTGTCGGTCGTGGAACCCGCCAGAGATGGAAACAGAGAGAGTGATCACCTGTTCCCAGCTGCAGACTGAACCACGCATTCCTGTCGGTTCTGCAGAGGAATATACTGGCGGTGTGGTAAGCGGACGGGAATGGATGGGTTATCTCCGGGTCCCGGTCACCGTCTATTTCCAGGTGCCCAGGTGTCGTTCCCTTCTTGGGACAGCGCGCCGCGGCGGATGGACGGATGGATTAGAGATGGATGGGCGGACGGCGCGGCCAATGTCACCTTCTTCACACGCCTCTCTCTCTGACTCCCTCTGATTCCCTCTATCTCACGAAGAGGACACACACTCCGTTGATGCGTAGTTCGTATGTCATCCTCACAGCCTCATCTAGACCATTCTCGTTCTCTTGAATGATCTCAAACCTCTCGCCAGCGTGCTGAGTACAGAGGAAACAGTCGTCACCTCCCATCCGCTTGTCAAGACAAGCCGGGCGACGATAAGGACGGAAACGCGTCGACGCCCGACGCCTATCATCAATCAGCTGCCACCTGGGCACATACATATACGCTGGCCCGCCGCCCGCTGCACCTGCGCTCGTGCCTTGTTCGTATCCCAGTCACGCTGTAAACAGTATATATTACATATCCATTCATTTGGATGACGGTGTGCGTGTGCGTGTGCGTGTGTGTGTCTTTCACCTAGCAAATGCCGAAACATGTGGATTACAATAATGCCGGTGCCACAATTGCCGTTGCGATCTGGTCCTCCCATCTAATCTGACTGAGAGGGACTGACTGATCGGACGTATCCGCGACGACGACTCGCGCGGCCACCCGCCTCCATATGATGTGGCAATCCTTCCTCGTGGCGGTCAAAACAATATAGTAGTCATGTCAAGTACTGCAGTCTCCGCGTTCACCGTTTGCGACAGTACCACAATGCAACATGACCTGCAGCGCAGACTGCCAATGATCTGATGCGCAGTCAGCCTCGCGCCAGACGGAAGAGAGTCACAGTGGCGACGAGAGGTGCAGCTGAGAACATGCGTCCGCCAGCGACATACAATCGCTGCACGCGACGAATAGAGCAGAGAAGCGAGAATGATGCATGGGGAGTGAAGATCTCTACGTCAAAGCCAAACCTTGAAGGCCCCGGGATGGTGGTGGTGGCCTCGAACCAGGGGGGCGGAGTTTTTCTTCAGCTGAGGAGCCTGCCAGTTCTGCTTCGACAGCCCTTCTAGCTCCCGAAACACACACCCACACCCGCACACACAGGCACAGGTGCCTTCGTCGTTTCCTCTCTGCAACGATATCCCGGCGAATGATGGAAGGAACAGACCGGATGCGCAGGCGACGGCGGTCGAGATGCCAATGCAGTAGTGCTTTCCAAGGTTCTTCTAGAGACGCGATGCCCCGATTGGCGGGGGGGGGGGATCCCAGAAAGAAGACCTCTCCAGCCAGGCTCCAGCAGCTTTCCACCGTCAGATCACTGGGCAGCCCGCCAATGGCATGTGATCTGGGTAATGATGCAGGCTGATTACCTTGTGTTGATCTCTCGTCAACCACACCCCGACAGGCGATCACTTGCACCTGCATACGGACGAGAACGATGACTCATTTTTGTTCCGTTGTGCATGTTTTTTCCCATCGTGTCTTCACGAGAGAGGCTACATCGGCGGGGTTGATTTTTCTCTTACGTAGATGGGGAAAGCATCGACCAGTTTGGGATTGGAAATTTACTACTGATGGTGTTGGAGGAACACCGCTTTCTCCACAGTCTCGGGTGAGACATGGTGGATGTACTGTATTATAATAGTCAAACACGAGATGGATGTGCTTTCCCCTCTTTCTCTCTCTCTCTCTCTCTCTCTCTCTCGGCACGCCCAGAACCCAGGGTCTTCGCAGTACCGGCTTTCTCGTCCACTACTGTAGCTGAGGCGCCATAGGAGGAGGTTCTGAAGGGACAACAATTTCGGATCGCGAGAACACCAGATGACGCTTGTTACATATCACTAGAGAACGTATGCATATCCGTTCCTACACGATGAACATGATCCCACTGAGGCGCGGTGGCGATTTCCCTTGCGACCGGTGCCGCCTGCAGTATGCACCATATCCGTGCATGTACCATTTCACGAGAGAGAGACAAAGTGAGAGAATGAGAATGAGAATGAGAGAGAGAGAGTGTGTGTGTGCGTGTGCGACAACGACATCACAATCGGGCATGACCTGGGGTTGGCTGGAGATAAGGTTGCAGGCTCCAATAGCTTAATCCGGTACCCGATGACCGAGTTTCACGGTACAAATTGTCCAAAATGTACTACTACTACTACTACTACTACTACTACTACTACTACTACTACTACTCCTGCTGGACTGTTCCTGTACGTAGTTGGCGCAACTCCCACAGCAACGTGGAGATGGAGTACGTACATCGGTGTGTGTGTGTGCTGCCACCTTTTGCCCTGCCTGCCTGCCTTGGTCCTTCAGATCTGGCTTTTCCTCCTGCACGTGATCATCTGGCTGCGAGACGGTCAGGCAGGCAGGAAGGCGGAGTATGAAGATGAGGGGGCGATGAATGCGCAACATGCGACATGCGACATGCGACAGGTGGGTGACCGGTGACCGGTGGGATCTCTCGGCTATGTATGTGAGGGCAACACGTCAGTCGGACACGCGACCACGCGGAGAGAGAGAGAGAGAGAGGAGAGAGGAGTAGAGCACCGGGGCAATTCCATCCGGGGGAGCAGCACGTGAGAGCATCATTAGTCTCGTGGTTGTTCTATACGGTACCTTCGCTTCTTCCCGTCTCCTACAGTAGATGTTATATGCCTTTCAAACAACGCTTGCTCTCGGCTCAGTCTGTCCCCTCGAGAGAGAGCGAGAGAACCATCAAGATCCAAAGCCGAGCAGATGCCGAGTGAAGGGTCCCAAGAGGCGTTCACACTAAGTAAATGACATTCATGATCATAAAGTCACGCGAGCGGTGCCGCGCTCGTGCCCTTTCACATCTCATCTCGTCTCAAGCGAATGAAACTCTCCCTCCCAAGACAACATCTCTAGCTGGCGCGCGCGCGAAGGAAGCATCGAGCGAGGGACAGTAGAAAGAGGGGACAGCAACCATCGACTATGCCAAGGCCAAAGGCAGGAATGAACGAGATGCGATGGCGCTATCTGGCAGAAACGCCTGCATAACTGTAATAAGTATAGTCTTTCGCGCTCACAAGAGCAACAACACATCACCTCTGTCAGGATCTGCATCTCGGGAAGAAACGTTTTTCGTTTTGTGGGTCTCCCGGCGAGACGGTGATCGTTTGTGATGGGACAACCATATGCCATCATCAAGAAACATCATCCCGGGATGATCTCGTGCGGGGACGCGGGAGGGGAGAAACATATGCGAGACGAACATTACAAGGTGAAAGAAAATTGTGGAGTACATGAACAACCTTGGGCGTCAATTTGCTTCGTCTATTTTCAACGACCGACCGATTGGAAAGGAGAAGACTCCGACGTCGCAGAGAGAGCGAGAGAGAGGTCTCAAGCGTTCCATCCCACGTCCTTTCCAACACGCTCCCACTTCTGTGAAGAAGAAGAATAATGCGGACGGGATCGGGCTGCTGTGTCTAGCTGAGGGAGAAGGAAATCTCTTCTTTGAGTGGTGTTGCATTTGTAGAGACCACCTCACCAAGACTACCGCTGAGGACTAATAAATCCTCTCCTCGTTCTCTGGTAAGGTTTTGCACCGGCCGGGACGATGGCGAAGAAGTTCGCGTTTCCGTTGGCTCGATTTCACCACTGTCTGTGGAAAAAAACTCGGCGCAATAGTCCAGATTCTGCTCTCTTTCTCTCGTTCTCTCTGTCTCTCTCGGTGCTATCGCGGAATGGGTATATCATGACAAGTTGGGGGGATGTAGAGATAAACAAATCTTCTCCAAAATGGAAAAGGGGCGGTTCGAATCTCGCTGATGTGTTGACGACGATGACACGCTACTATCTTGATTACTGCGGCGAAGACGGGGATTTCTGTGCCCAACTTCAGATAGTACCTAGGTAAATTCAAACATCTCGGTCAATTGTTACGATGGTAAATCGACGGAGACATATCCCTCACGCAAGGCGCCGGTGGGTTTGAACTCCCACAGCCTATCTATCTACCGCCATCATCATCATCACCATCCATCGCATCTCCTCTCGCATCTTTGACGACCGGCACCAGTGAAGTTCCCTCCAAACATGCCTGAGGGGAAGATATGGCTATGACGTTGTTTCTTCGCTTGCTACCACAGTGATGGTCCACCATCCGTGCGCAATGGCATCGCAATTCTTACGCACACACATCGACTGATGATCCTCTCTCCTGTAAGGGCGACGGTTTCTCCCATCGTCACGATGATTCAACAACTGCGGTATGAAATATGTAGGCGGTTGAATAATGTCGAACGCATGCTGTAGTAGAGGCGAAAGGTCTCTCCTCCTCCGACCCGTTGTCGTGTAGACACTTCACTGCATGGCACTACACGCGACAGTCATCGACGGCGGATTAGCAGATAAGAACGACGAGGAGGAGGAGGAGATCAAAGTAGAAAAGAACCCTATTTTCAGTGAAGGAAACGAATTCGTTGGCGGCGGCAAGGTTATCAACAGAACCACTTTGTATTTCTCCCCTGCGCCCCTTCACAGTGATGATAATAAATAAGAAGCACTTTCTTAAACAAAAACAAAAGGTCCACAATTTCTTCTTCAGACGTGCATATCGTGAGGGAGGGAGGGAGGGTTTTCCCTTCTGGAAGGATTCCTCCGATCGAAGAAATCTCCCTTTTGGTGATGATTTTCCGCCTTCCGAGGTTCCCATCGATGCGAAGTCTACCTACCTACCTAGGTACCCGTGTAATAAGTATTGTAGGTCCGTCAACCGACATCATCCCCACTCCCGGGGGGAAACAACGTCACCTGTTACGGATTTGCCGCACGTCGCGAATCACGACCGTGGCCTTTTTGGGTCTCTCGGGCCTGCCTTACATGAAAGAAAAAATAAGAGAGCCGGGGCGATCTCCGATGTGCTTTGTTTCGAAACGCAGATCGTCATCGTTTTGGCCCATTCTGAACCGGTTTTCCTCCTCCTGCTCCTCCTGCTCCTCTCATGTAGAAATCGATCGGAAAGACATATTCGATGAAAGAAAGAGAGAGAGAGAGGAGAAGTTGTAGGAAATGGGCCTTTTGTGCTTCTATGTGTGCTTTTGTGTGTGCGTGCGTGTGTGTGTGAACAAGGAACGGCAGGACACACGTGCTTTCCGACGAGCCAACCCGGACGCAGCGGATCGAGATCCCTCGCCTGCTGGTTTCTTTCTTGGAAAAAAACATTCCCGTTCCGAAAGGGTTCCGACGTCATCGCAGTAGCATTCACGGGGAAAGCGTCACACACACGAAACAGACAGCGCATTGGGAAAGGGAAAGGAAACCCCAAAAGAAAGGGGGGATCCATGGAAGTTTTTCCCGAATCGATTTCTCCCTGCTATACACACGGGCCGGTTTTCGTTTTGGTCTCGCCATGTCCCGTTCTCCTCCACAAGAGAGAGAGGCGGGAGAGAGAGAGATGAACAAATAAATCACTCCTGAAACCACGCGCGATGATCCAACGAGCAGAAGAGTAATAAGCAAGTAAGCGAGCAAGCAAGCAAGCAATGGGCCAGCCGTGAAAGGCGCGCCGCCCGGTATAATGATGCAACCGACCAAATCAACCCAACCCAATCAATCAAACCAACCAATCAATCAATCAATCCTCTCTCTCCCTCTCTCAGTCCAAAAGAGAGAGTGGGAGAATAGAAGGAGAAGAACAAAACACCGCCTTTTCATCAACATCATCGTCGTCAACAAGAATAGCAAGAGAAGGAGGAGGAGGAGGACAAGCCCTCATGAACCCCATCCATCGTCCAAAAAAACAGAGATCAATACGTCTCCCCGACGACGCCCTCGTCCTCCGTCGACCACGCCACATCGCTGCCCACCCGACTCCCCATCATCATCGTCATGCCCCTCCCCGCCGGCCCGTCGGGCTCCGCGAGGGCGTGTTCGCGCACGCGTTTGACCGCGCCGAGGTGCATGCCGTTGGCGGTGGCGGGGCGTTTCGACAGCGTGGACCTCTGCTGCTGGGATTGGACGTGGGCGTAATAGGCCGCGTCGCCGTCGTCGTTGTCGTCGAGCTCGGAGTTGTCGGTGTAGGACTCCCAGTTTTCGCTGCCGCCGCCGCCGCCGCTGACGGTCGTGCCCGTCGTGCTGCTGGCGCCGCCGTAGCCGCTGCCGCCGGTGATGCTGCTTCCCGCGGTGCCGCCGCTGAGGAGGGAGGATGTCGTGCTGGTTTGCCGGGAGGGTGGGGCGACCGGGTAGTCCTGGCGGCTGTTGTTGGTGTTATTGTTGTTGGTGTTGCTCGGGGGCCGGGTGGAGGTGGTGCTGTAGGAGTCGTAGGAGCGCGGGGGAGGCGGGTAGTGAGGGTGGTGGGAGTCGTGAGGGTGGTGGCGGGGCGGTTGGGGTTGTGGATGTTGATGTTGGTTGTGATTCTGATGTTGGGAGATCGACGAGTGGAGGTAAGAGTTGTGGGAATGTGTGTAGGGATCGTCCGAGTCGACGTGGCGGACCATGCTGATGTTGCGATCGGGGTCGGATCCGTTCTCTTTATTGTTGGGGTGGTGACCGGTCATGGGTGTAGGAGTATCCGGGAAGAGATCCTTCATCTTCGGCGGGGGAGCCCGAGGAGGTGGCATCCGGATGGTGCCGTTCATGTCGTCTGGGCGATGTCCGATAGCCGTCTGACTCCGTGCAGGATGTTGCCGGCGCTCGGGAGAGTTGTTACCGTCTCGAAGAGCGCTCATGGGTAGTCTCGAGGCGCCAGGGATCTTGGACGGGCTGACTTTGGCGGACGAGACAGGGACATTGGATCGTGCCAGATGAGAGCCGGCCATCGAACTCGTCGCGCCACTCCGTACCATAGTCGGGGTCTTACTTCGTGGTGGTGGAGGGCCGCGAACAGTACCTGCCCTGCTCGCTGGCGCACCACTTCGGCCAACGCTCTTGGGCGCCTCCCTCGCTGGCTGAAGTGCGCTGGGGGTCTTGCTTCTCGGCGGTGGCGCTTTGGCGACCGCTGCTGCTTCGAGCTCGTCGAGATATCGCTCACCGTGGACACAGAAGGGACGTCCATACTCATCCTCCCAGGCCTCGAGGGTTTTGCGCAATTCCGCCTCGACCTTGGGTAATTCCTTCGTGATGCGTTTTCGCATCTTTTCCTCTCGTAGCAATTTGCCCGGGTCACGCTTCTCGCCTTTTTGGCCTTTGGACGTCAACCGTGATGCATCTTGGCTGCTCTTCTCAAGCTCCTGCCGATCGTTGATGATGCTGCGGTGCTTGTCGATCACCGCCAGGATCGGGGCGCGTTGTTCTTTGAGGGTCTCCAATCGGGAGATTTCCTGCTCGTGTGCAGAAAGGAGCGCGTCAGAGTATACATCTGAGAAGGCCGGAGTAAAGTCCAACATCTCTTCTTCTGAGTAGTACAGATCATCCCATAGAGCCTGAAGCTTGAACCGCGCATCTTCGACAAAGATGTGGAGGTTCTGGCGCTTGAGTTCGTTGAGTCGTGATAGCTCATCCTCGAACTCGTTGATCTGGCGCAGGCCGCAGCCGCGATTGGCCGCGAGGAACTGCTTCCGCTCGCTCTCATCTACTCCCAACCTCTCCCATAGACCGTCCACGGTCGAACGCAAGTCCTTCAGCTTTCGCTCTCGCTGTTGCTTCTCGGCCACGAGCTTGTCGCGCTTCGACACAAGTCGCTTGAGATCATCCTGGTGGAGACCCAATTGTTCCGGCGCTTCGCGTGCGTGCTGTACGATCTGGCTGTCGACCTGGGCTTGTGGGACTCCCAGCTCTGACCATAGATTGATGATTTCATCTGCATATTGTGAGACGGCCGTGATACGTCTGTTGTACTCTTCGTACACTCGCGTGAACTCGCCGTCGAGTTTTCCGACGTATGTTGGAGAGAGGTCAAACGACGGAGGGATTTCGGCGTTCGGCGCTGTTGGTGGAAGTTTGATCTTGACGAACGACGGCTCGAGGTGCGACGCGTAGGATTGGAGAGCTTCGACGAGCTTCTTCACCTGCTCGAAGCGTTCCCGATGAAGTTTGGATATCGCATGATGCTTCTCCTTCAGCCTTTGTATGCAAGTGATCAATGGGAACGTGATCTGTAGACCGTCCGCCTCCTGCTCGAATTCGCTCTGTGGACGTGAGTCGTCTAGGGAACGCTCCATCTGCCGGATGGTTTTGATGAGGCTTTGCGCCTTTTCGGTGAGCTCATGTTTCTCTTTGGCGACGATGTTGAGCTGGTTGTGAAGGGTTTCGGAGAGGGCGGAGAATAGCTGTGATGATGATGCGTGAGCTGTGTTTTGCGGCAAAGGCCAACCATCTGTTTGCGCGCGCGCAACTCACCTCGGATTCCCGCGAGTCGCGCTCATGACTGGGCACACCGATCTCGTCGAAGAAGCCATGCAGACGCTCGATGATGGTGGTGACCTGCTGCGACAGGTAGCTGGTGTCCATGGCGAAGGAGATCGTTCAGCTGCGAGCAGCGCAAGAACCGATCAAATGACCATTCAGGGTCGCCCGGGAAGGGGGGATGGATATGCGGGCGGCACGATGAGATTGTTTGGTACTGATGCGCGAGTGGGTTCCGGCTGGATCTGGTGATGGAGGTGATGTGATGTGATGCGATGCGATTGTGGTTGTGGTTGCGGTCGGAAAAAACGCTGCAGGTGAGCAACGCGAGCCAGAACAAGAAACAACAACAGCGAGAGAGCGGTGGGAAGCAATGGGGATTGATGGGCGTTTAGGTTGTGCAAGAGATGTGTATGTACACACAATAATAACAAGTACACGGAAGTTGTTGAACGTGAGGCGCGGGAACGGGCTATCGTCGAATGATGTATGTCCTGTATATACAACAAGCGTACAATACATGGCAGATCCACGCGCCTCGTCGGTTGTTATATGCCGAAATGCATTCACATCACCGAACATACGCATCCGATACAGGCCTGGGGTACACACAGTACACACATCACATCCAATCCACAACGGTTGTTTGATGTTCTCCAAGTCGCTAAACCTTGTTGGGTCGGACATGCCGTCTCCCATAGCAACGGTCATGCAGTCCGATGAAACTTGGAGCGAAACCTCACACCCACATGACGGAAACCCCCGCAGTCGGCTTACATAACCCACACAAAACCCACACGAAACACACCTGGGGCAAGCTCCAAGCTGGGAGTTCTAGAGGACCGACACAGGACTGTAGTTAGTAGTAGTAGGAGTAGTAGGAGTAGTAGGAGTAGTAGGAGTAGTAGGAGTAGTAGTAGGAATAGTCGGAGGAGTAGTAGTAGGAATAGTCGGAGGAGTAGTAGTAGTGGGAAGATGAGTAGCAGGAGTTAGTGGGAGGAGGAGGAGTAGGAGTAGTAGGAGGAGCAGCAGCAGTAGTAGTAGTAGTAGTAGTAGTAGTAGTAGTAGTAGTAATAGTATTGGTGGGAAGAGGAGTGGTAGGAGTAGTGGTAGTAGTGTCACGTGATTCAGACAAACCCTTATTATATCTATCTACTGGAGATCTGGAAATCGTCGAGAAGCTGCCTGAGGTCCGACCATCTCTGAGAGAGAGCTGCCTAGTATATACCCCATCATGAGCAAGTTTCGCGTGAGATGTGCAACTCATAATAATAATAAGTGACGAGGTAGGCGCGGCCAGCTGATATATACATACCTAGGCATACGGAGGTGACGATCGTTTACAGGCGCCATGTTCGACAGGTCACGTGGCTGTGTGTCTGAGAGGAGATGTTCCTGTCGGCTGTATGTAGACTACACAGGTAGCTTTACATATGATATACTGTAGCTGCCTGGTGTTATTACTACACCTCTCAAGTCCGGAAGTGTGAGAGAGTCATCCTGTCCTGTCCTGTCCTGTCCTGTCCCCGTCTGCGTGATCACCACCACCACCACCGCCAACATCACCCTTGAACATGTGAACATGTGAACATCCGCCACCCGACGCCTCTCATGCCGTGACTGGATCCATGTGGCCCGGTGTCGGTCGGGGAGGGCAGAACATGAAATCCACTGTGTGAGCAAATTGTTGGCCTCCCTCCCTGATATCATCCTGTCATAGATATATTGAAAGAAAAAAATCCCTCCCTCGTCTTCCTCCTTGCGCATACATATATATATATGTATATATACATCTTCTCATCGTCGTCCTCATCATCACGAGATCAACCCTATATCCACCTGTATACGAGACCCGATCCGACAAAACCATGGAAGAACATCACCACCCGCCGAGTCCTCCCTCGACTCCCGACGCGGCCGGAAATGCAACGCTATCGGCCCTCATCAACACCGCGACCCGGAAACACCACACCGACCTCAACCGCCTGATCACCACCCGCCTCCCGCTCTCCCTGCCACCTCACCAAACGACCCCTCTGGTCCTCTCCCGCGGCCTGGTCCCCTTCCTGCGAATCATCCTGCTCTTCGAACAAGAATGGGAGCTCCTGGCCCGGCACGTCGAGCACAACCTCAGCCACCCGTCCAGCTCCCCGCGGTACAAGGACCTCCCGCCGCAGGCCGCCCTCCACGCCCAGGAGCTCCGCACGTGGATCACCGCCCTCCGGCCCGAGGGGCTCGTCCGCACCCCGCGCATCAAGTCCGACCTCCACCACCTCCACCGCGTCGCGGGCAAACACGCCTACGCCACGGTCCCGCTGGGGGACCCCTGGGCCGACCGCATGCGCGCCCAGGTCCGCCGGAAGCCCCACCTCTTCATCGCCTTCGCCTGGGTCTTCTACATGGCCATCTTCTCCGGCGGGCGCTGGATCCGGGCGCGATTCGCTTCCGTCGGGCCGGAGTTCTGGCTGGAGGGACGCGCTTCCCCCTCTCCCTCCCCTTCTTCCTCCAGCATTGCGAGGGACGACGGGGGATCGACGAAAACGACGACGACGACAGAGTCCCTGCCCGGGTTCACCTTCTTCTCCTTCGACGGGGAGCAGGACGGGGAGGATGTCAAGGCCGAGTTCAAGGCGAGGTTGCTCGAGGCGGAGACTCTGCTCTCGGAGGAGGAGAGGAGGGAGGTGGTCGAGATGGCGCGGGAGTTGTTTCAGCGGAACATCCTGCTGGTCGGGGAATTGGATCGGATGTTTCTGCGGGAGAAGGCCGTGAAGGCGGCCAGGGCTATGGCCCCTTCCGCCCTGGGACTGTTCTTACTGCTCGGGGTGCTCCTCGCGTGGTTCGCTCGTCGCTGATGTTCGATGTCACATGGGGTTGCGGTCGATCTCATTAGGGTTTGGGTTGTGGAAATTCAAACCAACCCTAACGATGAAGGTATCCATGGATCCATCCCATCGCCCAGCACAACAACCAGTGCGACAGTCCGAGAGACTCTCGTCTTACTCAAAGCGACGGGTGCACACACGGTCTAGTCTCGAGCTCCGCTGCCGGAACTATTCTCGGAGGATATGGAATCTTACCAATCGACCACGACCAGCAAAGCGACGGATCGTCACGACCTCACAGCGACGAGGGGACAACACCATAAAAGCCTCCCGCTCTGATTCTTCACCGACCTCACTCCGTCTTCTTCTCCCTCCCTTCCACGCCCTTCCCCGATCAATCCTCCGACTTCAACCGACCGCTCTTCTCCCCAATGACCCCATACCCGTTCGCCCCGCCGGCGCCGACCTCGCCCTCGAAGCCGCCGTCCTGCACGAAGAAGTCCACCTCGTCGATGATGTCCCACACGACGTCCTCCGCGACCTGCTCCTTGTACCGTTCGCCGATCCCGCGCAACTGCCTCCCGGGGTTCCACCCGCGTGTGGTGGACGACGAGGTCGCTTTCGTCGTCGCCATATCTTGCGTCGCCACCCCTTCCATCCCCGGATCGGACGACGATGCTGGGTGCTGCTGCTGCTGGGGATGATCCACCGGGACAGCAGCAGCGGCTGCAGCAGCAGTAGCACCACCGCCACCAACAGCAGTCGCCGTCGCCTTCGCCGTCGTGGCCCTGAGATGCGACGGAGGACACCAAAACCCGGAACCCGTATCCCCGAAATTCACCTCGGCGATCCCGCCGAAGAAGCACGACACGGCCGGGAAATAGCCCACCAGTCCGTCGTCGAAGCCCTCGCGCGCGCCGCCGCCCTTGGCCGGCGCGCTCGCCGGCGGCAGGAACGCGAGGAGGTTCTCGAACGCCGTGCCGACCAGCTTCCCGTTCTTGTACACGCGCATGGCGCTGTGCGGCAGCGTCCGCAGCGAGGGCGATTCGTGGTTGGGGTTCGGCGCGGCCTTGATCCCGTCGCGTTGGGCGGCGCCGCCGGAGGAGGAGGTGGGCAGGTTGTTCAGGTTGGTGGTGCGGTCCGAGTAGATCTCCATCGGCTTGGAGGCGACGTGGTCGAGGACCTCGAAGTAGCTGTTGCCCTTGTAGGGCACGGGGATGCGGTCGCGGATCACGTCCGCGGGCTCGGTGCCGGCCTCGGGCGCGGACGAGGCGTGGTCGAACCCGTCGCCGGCGTCGACGGCCGGGTTGTAGACCCCGCTGACGATCTTCTGCTGCAGGGAGAGCGAGGGGAGCTGGATCTCCACGCCGATCACGTCGCCTTCCTTCACGTGTTGGTCCTCGGGCGCGAGGGTGATGGTGGTCGGTGCCGCGGCGGGGCCTTTGACGGAGGGCTTTGCTTTGGCCTTTTTGGGATGGAAGAATTTGCCGGGCCGGCTCCGGTGCATCGTCTCGAACCGGACGTCCGTCACCCCGTAGCTGTACCCGTCGAACCCGACCGGCGCGTCCAGCGGAGCCTCTCGTCTCGCCCATCCGAATCGCACATATGGCTGCGGACCTGTCTCTCCGAGATTCGGGCCCGCCGCCGGCACGCCGCGGTGGATCTTGACCTCGTAGTATAGGCTCCCCTCCCGGGCACAGACATTCGAGCGAGCCATCCTCCACCCCTTCTCGTTCGTAGTGATGAGCGCGTTGGTGGTGAAATGCATCCACTTGTCCGCGTCCTCGAAGCTCATGCGCGCGTAATGCGGCGGCGGCGAGGTCGCGCGATAGTACTGCTTGTGGGGGAAGAGGGGGTCGGCGATGGCGCGGGAATACCGATAGCCACGCTTGTTCTCGGCGAGGTCGATGGGCTTGTAGAGCTGTCGTTCGCTGTCGGGCATGTACAGCGGGAACGGCTCGTGGGACATCATCGAGTCGTCCTTGGGCTCCTCGAAGTCCTGCGCCCGCGGGGGAGGCACATTGAATCGCTGGGGTGATGGGTATGTGTGCGTAGCGGCGGCCTTGCGCTTTGCTGATGATGCCGTTGAGCCATTGGCCGCGCTCTCGCGCTTCTTCAACGAGTCTTTCTTTTCCCTCTGCTCGCGTTGGATCGGCGCGGCGTGCGGAGCTGGGGTTTTCGACGGCTGGCGCGAGGCTGGGTTTAGCGGTGATGGTACGGTGGGCGCATGCTCGAGATCCCCAACCGAGAGATGCAGAGGTGACTGCGCGGCTCCTGGCGAATCGACCATGATGTGTCCTGGAAGTGTGTGTCTTCACAATGTCGTGATGTCGTCCAGTCGAGATCTCCAGGACCACGCGACTTTCAAGTGTCGTAACGACATGTATGCAGGCACAGCTTGTTCGGCGCAATAAATTTGACGAGGGTCCAACATTGGGAAGAAAGAAGGTCGGCCGAGCAAAGAAAAGCGTCACGCTATCGATAAGAAAATTATTGTCTCGTGCCGCGCCATGCAACTCTCCCATAAATTCTCCCGCGAGATTTCACAAACTGTGACCAGAAGCTGCGTCGAACATTCGGCAGTCAAAAAACTTTTCCAGACCGGCCTTACGACACACGCGGTTTTCCACCCAGAGCGACGATGCCCAAGGCGGCACGTTCCAACTCGTCCGCCGCCGCCGCACGGCAGGACCGGCGCCACAACCCCCTCAGCGAGGAATATTCCCCCACAGCAGCGCTCAAGCAAAAAGCGGGCAAGAAGCGGAAATCCATCTCCGGCGAGGACGAAAAGAACCAGGAAGGCTACGTCGGCAGCAAAGCGACACGGAGGATTCTAGATCTGGGGCAAGACCTCGCGGCCGAGGACGCGGCCGAGAGACAATCACACGAGCCGGCCGCGAAGGGGACATCGGCGTTCTCATTCGAAAGTCGCTTCCCCGAACATGACCCGCTAGGGCTGGGAGACGAAGAGGACGGCGGGGCGGAACTGGGCGAGTACGACGACGGCGACGAGGCGTGGGGATCGGAGGAGGAGGAGACGGAGGAGATCGAGGTGGACCCGAACGATTTGGAAATGTTCTCGCGCTTCAACCCCTCCTTCGACCCCGCGACGCTCCTCGAGCCCCACAAGGACGACGACGACGACCCGCATAACAGGAAACAACACAACAGCGAAGGACAAGAGGGCGCGGGCACGAGTCTAGCAGATTTGATTCTCGAGAAGATCGCCGCGCACGAGGAACAGCAGCGATCCGGCGGCGGTGGTGGCGGGGGAGAGATCCCCATACACGTCCAGGGCGGAGGCGCCCCCGAGGACGCCGTCGAGCTCCCCGCCAAAGTCGTGGAAGTCTACTCCCAAGTCGGCCTGCTCCTCTCGCGCTACAAATCCGGGCGTCTGCCCAAACCGTTCAAGATCCTGCCGACGCTGCCGCAGTGGGACATCCTCGTGTCCATCACGCGGCCGGACAGCTGGACGCCGAACGCGACCTACGAGGCGACCAAGATCTTCACGTCGTCGCGGCCGGCCGTGGCCCAGGCCTTCTGCACCGACGTGCTGCTGCCCGTCGTGCGCGAGGACATCCGCGAGTCCAAGAAGCTCAACATCCACCTCTACAAGGCGCTCAAGAAGGCGCTCTACAAGCCCGCGGGCTTCTTCCGCGGCTTCCTCTTCCCGCTGGCGGGCTCGGGCACGTGCACGCTGCGGGAGGCGACGATCATCGCGTCGGTGCTGGCGCGCGTCTCCATCCCCGTGCTGCACTCGGCCACGGCGCTGTACCGCCTCTGCGAGATCGGCGCCGACCAGATGATGACGGACGTCGAGAGCGCCGGCGCCTGCAACATCTTCATCCGCACGCTGCTGGAGAAGAAGTACGCGCTGCCCTACCGCGTCGTGGACGCGCTGGTCTTCCACTTCCTGCGCTTCCGCGCCATGCAGCAGCAGCTGGACGACGCCGCCGGGGGCCGGGACGACGTGAGCATGGCCGGCGGCGTCGGGAGCGCGGGGCGCAACGGCGCGCTGAACCAGAAGCTGCCCGTCCTGTGGCACCAGTCGCTCCTGGCCTTCGCCCAGAGGTACAAGAACGAGATCACGGAGGACCAGCGCGAGGCCCTGTTGGACCTCCTCCTGATCCGCGGGCACCGGCAGATCGGACCGGAGGTGAGGAGGGAGCTGCTGGAGGGCCGGGGGAGGGGCGTCGTGGCGGAGCAGGACACGGGCGACGGCGGTGATGATACCATGGTCGATGTATGATCGTTTCGATGAGGTTTGCTAGGTAGAGAACCTTTTTTTGAGGGGGCCGTTAATGATGAAGCCCAATCCCGTCTGAGCAAAATCGCCTTTTTCTTTTCTCTCTCTCTCTCTCTTCCTGTCTGCTCAGAGATCGGAAGAGATCGAAATGATTCGAGTTCGACGCACTTCCACGCGTGCGTTCTTTCACCGTCGGCCCACATTCTCGCGTCCTACTGCCCGATGCGAGAGAGAAAAAAAGGGGAGACATCATCCGGCGGCCACGGCCGGCAGCGTCCGGATGCAACCGTAGCATAACCGGCTCCGCTCCGGCGCCTGTCCGTCCAGCGGCATCTCGCACAACTCGCAGCGCAGCTCGGCCTCCCGCCACGGCGCGGCCTCCAGCTTGGCCGTGGTGCGGACGACGTTGGCCACGATGGACGGATACTCCCGCTCGACCGAGGCGAAGTACTGCGCCATGAGGTCGTCGATGGTGGCCCGCCGCGCGCTCACCGTGGTCGGCTTGACCGCCGGCCCCGCGACGATGAGCCCCTCCGCCGCGGCCCCCAGGAACGCGATGTAGGCCGCGATCTCCGCGTTCAGCAGGTCGCGCAGCGGGTGGTAGAAGGCCACGCCGTGCGGCGACTCCCCGTCCGCGATGAGCCAGGGCAGCGCGAAGCCGCGCCCCTTGGCCGTCTCCGCCAGCGTCTTCTCCGCCAGCCGGGTCGTGCTGTCGGGCTGCAGGATGGCCTCGCAGGAGTGCGCCCGGGCGTGCGCGACGAGGAGCCGGCGCTCGAGGAGGTCCCGCGCGTCGGCCTGGGATGTCGCGGACCCTAGGGAGCCGAGGAGATGCTGGAGGCGGTCGGCTGGGGTCGAGCCGGTCGGAGCGGTCCCTCCGGAGTCTCCTCCTCCGCCTCCCTCCGATGATGGGACCGACGACGGGAAGAGCTCGCGGATGCCCGCTTGCGTGAGGACGTCGGAGAGGGATATGGCGGAACACTCGTGGCCGGGGTACGCCCGCTCCAGCCGATCGAGCATGGGCGAGCGGCCGTCGTGGCGCAGGTCGACGTCTCGCCGGGAGTCGTCGCGGACGTGCACGAGGAGCAACCGAAAGCCGGTGCGTCCGGTCTTCTGCATCTGGCGGCCGCTCAGGTGATGGTGGAGGACATGCAGCAGGGTGATGGAGCTGGCGTCGAAGGTGACGGGCAGGAGCAGGCGACGCTGCTGGCCCGGGTCGGCGTACCGGACGCGGAAACTCTCCATGCGCTTGACGATCTTGGTGTGCACATATCGGCTGAAGCACGATTCGCAGAGGGGCTCGCTGCGGACCGTGATGGCTGGGTCGACGGTTTGACAGCGCCGACAGAGGGCCAAATCGATGGGGTTTGCGGCCGAGCGTCGAGCGGGCATGATGGGAATTTTCTTTCTTTCTTGTTTTTCCTTCGCGATGTTGTGTTTCACTTCTCCACCTTTGCGAATGTAGGAGATGTTTGCGCCGAGAGGTGCGAGGATTGTAACGAGTAGGGCTCTTTTTTTTTCTCTCTCTCCAGCTCTTTCAATTTGATGATGATGATGGGAGTCACCCACCCGCATGAGACTTTCCGCCCGAAAGCGAGCCCTACAGTCATCAATGGTTGACCCTCCCGCCACCCAAAACACAACTCACGCTACTTCGCCCTACTGGACGTCCAACCGGGTATTTAATACAAGACCAGGCATTCACATAGAAGTTCCCTAGTATGTCTGGGCAGAACGTTACATGATCAACGAGATCTTCAATCGAAACCTGTTCATCTACAGCTTACCCGTCTCTCCTACTCAAATTTTCCAACCTGGGATATGCGAGCTCTTCTTAGTACTGTACTGTACGCATGTATGCATGTATGTATGCGTGAGCGTTGAGGACAGACATCCCGGGCGAAGAACGATGCCCACCGGGCGTGGGTGAAGAATCTTGGTCGGTTCATCCGCCTAATTATTAACCATCGGCTGCACATCTACGGTACATCTACAGCACCACCAGCACCACCGCCGCCGCCGTTGGTTTGCGATGCAGGTCGTGCAGCTGGACGCGGGTAGAAGTGCATGATTAACGAGGGAACCTTTTCACTCTGAGACGGAAAAACAATCACGTGCTATGGACCAGGAATGTCGATGTTGGTTTGCTTGCTTGCTCGCTTCTGATAAGTTCGGACTTGGCTCCCGAGGTACAGTAACTGTGTACGGTACAGTCTTTCACAAGCCACTTGCCTTGCTCTTCGTGAGAAACTTTTGCAGGACAGTCGGTCTTGACCTATCCGTCACTGCGTCAGGCTTGGCGAATGCTTCCCTCGCCCACGCCTTCATCGGTGCCCAGTCTTTGATCCCGCGCTTCAGAACTCTGCTCCCTTGCTTGCGCCGAGTCGGTGTGTCTATCTCGTGAAATGGGCGGAGAAGGGGAATGGACGACTTGGAAGTTGAACAAAGTAAAAATAAAGATGCCGAAATGATGTTTTCGTACGTACTGGGCTGTACGTGCCTACCCTGGACCACGTCGCGGGCTGTGATCTCTTGCCAGTCGTTGACCGGTCGTCCTCTCGTCCTCGCCAGTCACGATCGCGATCCCGATCATCATGGGATCACGAGGTCGTTTGTTTATTCTTTCAAAGGCCAACGTCCGTCGCGGATCTACAGCGTATCGTCATCGATCAACACGACACGACAGTTACGTGCCGCGCCGGTTTCGCGCGCCACCGATGAAAAGCCGTTGAGGGCGTTTTTTTTTTCGAACAGAGGGCGGGTTTCCGATGACGACAGGGTTCCGGAGTTCCGCCGTCCGTGAGAACTTTATCATTGTTATGGGCACAGCGGGAGAAAAAGTTATTGGCCGTTTGGTTCTCACCGACCTAGGTACAGTACTCACCCGGGCATGACACTGTCGGTGCAGTGCAGGTGATCGCCTTCAATCATCGGCATCTCAGTGCCTTGTCGCAGTTGTACTCATAAGACAGATTCTTATTTCTCATTTTTGTACCCACAACACTATAGGATCTTCCTCCGAAGACTGGGCCTCTCATCCGTCATCATCTCCCTGTAATAAAAACCATCATAAACCACGATTCGACGCCGAGGTGAATCCCAACAACCCCAAACCCCAACGTGATGGTGATGGTGGTGATGATGATCCCCACGATCCCGAAGAATCTCCAAACACCTGCCCTCGGACCGAGCATCCGAGGGCTCCCCAGAACAGTCCAGTACAGTACGAGAGTGCCCATTCCGCCTCCAACCCCACCCGCGCTGTAGAAACCATACTGGAAAAACGAAGCACGGAGCGCACCGGTCTACATGTTTTTTTTGCTTTCTCTTCTTGTCATTAGTCCTGTGGTCGATGCCGCTTGACTTTCCCGCCTGTCCTGTCCCGTCCGTTGCTTGTCAAGTTCTCACTCGGGAGCCCCCCGAGCGTTGGGGAAATCCCTGACGAGTGGCATGCAGGTTGGCTGAACTACTGCGGCTATACATATGCTGCATTGTTTCGTTGTATCCTTTGAGAGTGGGATGGGAATCGGCATCGGCATATGAGGAGTGGCATAGACACAGAGAGAGAGAGACAGAGAGAGACAGAGACGGAGAGATCCCCCATGTTGACTCGCCGCATCCTCATTATACATACATACATACGTACAGATGATGTGGTCATTGGAGATTTCGTCGCGTGTAGGGCAGTTCCGTCTCGTGTAGGGCTGGCTCTCTCTCTCTCTCGCCTCTTCTCGCTTATTATTATTATCATTATTGTTATATACCTAGGTACCACTCATTACTGATGGACGCTACGATGACGATGATACTGCATCCGGAACCATGGGAATCGCTGCGGAAGTGTCGCCGGGTGGTGGGATATACCTGACGTACTATGACCTACTTATTACTATGATTGCTTGGGTGGGATACACCTACGTACTTATGTATGTATGTATGTATGTATGACCTGCTATTTGCTATTGTAATACTCTCAGGTGGCATCCGTATGGGACTCTGTCGTTCTTAGCGGGCGCTCGGTGAGTGATGATGATGATGATGAAAGAAGTCCGCGATCATGTGTGCCATGAGCCGAGCCACGCCAAGCACCACTACTGAAAAAGAAGAATCAAGAAGATTTCCTGCGTTTCTGCTGCGAGGGAAAACAAGCCATTGCTTGGTATACTGGAGACTGCTCAGTAATAACAGGGTAGCGATCACAAATCGCACCGTCATCTTCGCCGTCCAGCTCTTCTAGAACCGGTAGACAGCCAGCCAGCCAGCCAGTCAGCCAGTACGCCTAGGTACAGTAGTATAATGCTGCAGTAGTAGTTATTAGTTATTAGTTAGTCCACACGAGATCTATGCGCATGAACGGAAGATGCTCTCTAACCATGACCAACACCACCACCACCACCACCACCACCTCATCCCTTCCCTTCCTTCTCTGTCTATCTCTCTGGCTTCCGAAAATTCCCCGTCCGCTCACTTCATCTCTTCTTTTCTTCTTCTTCTTCTTCTCCTCTCCATCACATACCCGCCGTGACGATCTTTTCTTCTTTTCCTCTACATCATCGTCCAGCCAGGCGACTGGGGACGATAAGAGACACAGTTTGCTCCAGCCAGCTGCGAAACACTGGTGCCCTGATCATATCCCGGACATTGCCGCACACGTACCGATCGTTGTTAAAGGGAAGCGGATAAAAAAAAAACGCTTTTGTCTCTATTGGGTCCATCTATACCCATTGGTCTCTTCCGCCGCCTTTCTGCAGACGGCGCAACCACCGTTCCACTCTCCCGAGACATTCGCACACACCTCACGCACGTGGCGACCGAACCTGCGTTCTCGTCACACGACACGGCACATTCGAGTGGACTCCATCCCGCATAATAATACACACTCAAGAAACCGTTTGCCCTATCCGAGATCGACATTCATAGACCAGAGACCGTACACCACATCCGACACACACGGGCCTGTCTTGCCCTGATACTCGACCGGGGACGACATTGTTTCCCACTGCTTTTCAGCCTTCGAGACATCCCCTCCGCTCATCCACCTCCGGCCGTTTTAGGGCTTCACCGGAGCGGCGACTGGGCGCACCACGTCCTGTATGCATCATAGGCGCAACTGTCACCTCGCATTCCCTCGACGCGCGGCTGCGCAGTCGTACGACGAACGTCTGCTCTCCACCTGAGGCGGCGTGCCAAGTCCACCTCACTCCCTTCGGACGGGCGCCTGGCGACCTTCGCCATAGCCAAGACCCAGCACACGCGTCGCTTTTCGCTGTAGGAAGCGATCGCATCAACCACCGCAGCCATGGCGTGGGAGCACTTGAATATCAACAAGCCGCACCTGGTGTACATCATCCTCGGCGGCTTCACCAGCCTGTTCATGTTGACGTCCTCGGTCATCAAGGAGCGTCTATACATCGGCGAGGCGACGGTAGCGACCATCTGCGGCATCATCTTCGGACCCCATGCGGCCAACCTCATCGACCCCGGGACCTGGGGCAACACCGATCAGATCACGCTCGAATTCGCGCGGATCGTCCTGGTCGTGCAATGTTTCGCCGTCGGAGTCGAATTGCCAAAGGCGTACATGGAGAAGCATTGGAAATCAGTCGTCCTGTTGCTCGTACCCGTCATGACCTTTGGTTGGCTCATCACCTCCTTATTCATCTGGGGCCTATTCCACAACAACCTGAGCTGGTTGAACAGCCTGGCCATCGCCGCTTGTGTGACCGCCACCGACCCGGTCCTGGCCTCGTCCGTGGTCGGCAAAGGCAAATTCGCCAAGCGGGTGCCCAAGCATCTTCGTGACCTGCTCTCCGCGGAATCCGGATGCAACGATGGCATGGCCTTCCCTTTCATCTACCTGGCGATATACATCATCCAATATCAACCGGATACCAACGAGGTCGCGCTCCATTGGTTCTGCTTTACGGTCCTCTATGAGTGCATCTTTGGAGCGATCTATGGGGTCGCGATAGGATACATCGCGCGTCGCCTGATCCGGTACGCGCACGAGCGTGAGCTCATCGACAGGGAATCCTTCTTGGTGTTCTATTTCGTTCTGGCCTTGTTCTGCGCGGGATCCGGATCCATGCTCGGCCTGGACGATCTGCTCGTGGGCTTCGCAGCCGGCGTGGGGTTCAGCAACGACGGTTGGTTCACGGAAAAGACGGAGGAGTCGCACGTTTCCAACGTCATCGATCTCCTCATCAACTTGACCTTCTTCGTCTACTTTGGCACCATCATCCCGTGGGAGCAGTTCAACAACGGACACTACGGCATGGACGTCTGGAAGCTGGTGGTCCTGGGAATCCTCGTGATCCTGTTCCGCCGCATCCCGATCATGATCTTGCTGAAGCCGGTGATTCCAGACATCAAGACCTGGCGTGAAGCTCTCTTCGCCGGACATTTCGGACCGATCGGGGTCGGAGCCATCTTCGTGGCCATCCTCGCTCGCGCGGAACTGGAGCACAAGGACACGACCCCTCTCGCGGAGCTGCCGCCGGAATCTGAGCCGCATTCGGAGACGATCTATCTCGTCTGGCCCATCGTCTGCTTTTTAGTCATCGTCTCGATCGTCGTGCACGGCTCGTCGATTGCGGTTTTCACCCTGGGAAAGCATATCAACACGCTGTCGTTGACCATGTCCTACACCCAGGCGAACGATGCCAACCACTGGACCGATCGTCTGCCGCGGATCCAGTCCCGGTCGAGGACCTCCATGTCCTTCGCCCGATCGGACACTTCCTTCGACGAGAAGTCGAACGTCCCGATGGGTCAGATGCCGTACGGTGCACCCGGGACTTTCCTGCGACGGCAGAAAGAAGACGAAAACCCGAGTCGTGTTCAAAGTCGTGCGTCGTCCCGCCATCGCTCACGCCGCAGTCGAAATTGGGATAGCCATGGACCAGGTGGACCTATTTCGCGCTCAGCTTTCGGCCCGACACATCGTTCGAGTAGTTTAGATCCGCCCAGAAGTCGGGCGGGTTCTGATACGCCAGCGACCAAATCAGAAAAGCCGGCGAATGATAAGGGTACCGGAGAGCGGAACCAGGACCAAAACGGTGCCACAAGTCCTGGGGAGGTGTTTGAAGAAGGACACCACACCGTATTTGAAGACGAAGACGGAAAGGTGCTCGCAGTGGAAGATCAGCACATGCCGGATGGACCTGACCGCGAAGAGTTTGAGCGGCAGGAGGCTCGTCGATTAATGCGTAGCGCACATCCCAACGCCGGTGCCGCAAATGAGACGAGCTCCGATGATTCCAAACCTGGCAGCAGCCATGATCGGTCGCCAAAGGATGAGAAATCACCTGAGCCGGAGAAGGAAAAGACGGAACGTCCTGCGAATGGCTGGAAGGCCAGTCTGAATAAGATCCCGACCCTGGGCCAATGGATGTCTCGCGACGAGGCCCGAAAGACGGCGGGGAAGCCGACGCAGAAGCCCGCCCGCGGTCCCGCCCGTGCTTATCAATATGGCAAGACGATCATTGTGGAGGATGAGGACGGCGAGGTCATCAAGAAATACGACATCCCGACACCCGGAAGAAACGGCGGCCAAGCCGACCCCGCCAAAGCACAACATCGGATAGGACAGATGAGCAAGATGCTCGGCCTCGGGGCCAAGCCCGACGATGCTCAACCCGGAGGCGCATCAAATCCAGACGCCGCTGCGAAACCCTCCGACCAAGCCCGCGAAGGGAAACCCCAACCCGGCGAGGACGACGACGATGCGCGACTCCGGTTCACCATCACCACCGGCGGACGCCGCATGAGCAAAGCCGAGTTCATCGACAAGATCCGCATGATGGACCCCAAAAGCCGCGTCGAGGCCGTCGAAGACAGCAACGCCCCCGAGAGGGTCAAACGCGAAGCGCGCAAGGACTACCGCGAGCAAGTCTCCGCCTCGCACTCCCGAGACGCGAAAAACCGCTCCTCCGGATCCGGGAAAGTGCCCCTCGTCCGCGAAGGCGACGCCGAGGAGAAG
>NW_022984951.1:162321-231499 GCF_010015565.1 Dissoconium aciculare CBS 342.82
AGGAGGAGGAGGAGGAGGGGGATAGATTGACGCTCTCGGGGAAAAAACTTCCCTCCCCACTTCCCACAAATCGTACATAGAGATGAAAGAGAACATGATTTTCCAGAAAGAGATGAAAGAACCTTCAGTTCCAGTTGCAGTTCCCCATTTCATCCTAACCCCCATCCCAATAAAGGGCGAAGAAGCAGGAGATTCCTCCGGTCGGTTTCTTTTTTCCCTTACTCCGCTCCCTTGTTACTACTATCACTATTATTACTCGTATATCTATCTCTCCCATCTTCCTTTCCCCGTCACGCCACGCAGCCATGGTGTTGTAAGGGGGAACGAGAAAAGCAGATTTGTGCCTCACCCAGGTTCGCCTTTTGGTTGGTTTTGTTTCCCCCCCAGTCATGGAGATGGAAGGACGGGCCCGCCTGAGTGCAGGTGAAATCATATACAAACCGACGCGTGAGTAAGTAATAAGGAACGAGGTGATGCGGGTGGGTGTCTCGGGGATGTTCCGGGACTTGCACTTCGCGAACACACACACAAACACACACACATTGTTCTTCTTCTCGATCGATTCTTGTTTAATTGGAGAAATTGGACAGAGAGGGAAATAGCCGGTGGGAGAGATGGTGTTGTTTCTTTCTTTCCATTCGAGTTTCCTTCCTTCCTTCCGGGAGGGGAAGATTTCTGTGAGAGAGCTGCAGTGGCTCTTCTCTTCTCTCCTTCTCCTTCTTCTGTACTACTTCGGCTTTTCCCCACCGTTCCTCGTGTTTTATAGAAGTCTAAATGATATGTCAGGGGAGAAGGACTGGTTCGCATGGTTTCCTTCTTCGTGGGGATCCACGGGAGCGACGATGATATAGCGAAAAACAACAACAACAACAACAACAACAACAAAAGGGTATACATAGATGTCCACATCTCGCCGCGCTTTCAAACTCAGCAATTTCCAGTTTCCCACCCAGATCTCTCTCTCTCTCTTTCACACACACACAGCCATCTTTTTCTTTCCTCTCCTCATCATCATTCAGACCTCCTCCGCATCCCACTCCGCCGCCACGTCCGCCCAGCCGGAATTCCACCTCGCGCCTTCGCCCTCCCCGCACGTCCGGAGTTCCCGTGCCTTGCCCGCGTCGCTGCGCCAGCATCGGGCGGTGAGGTCGTCGCTCACGGTGACGAGGTCGCCGGCCACGCTCCAGACGAGCGACGTCACCTCCATGGTGTGTCCGCGCACGAGCGCGGTGCCGCGTTGGTGGATGGGGAGGGACGAGAGCTGGCTGTTGGCGGCGAGGAGCGAGGTGAAGGAGGAGGGGATGGTGGTGGTGGGAGCGGCGGGTTTGGAGGCTGAGGAGCGGAGGGACATGCGGGGTGCGGGGAGCACGGGGAGATCTTCTCCTTCGTCTTCGTCGTCGTCGCTGTCCTCGTGGCGGCGTTCTTTCCGGGCCAAGTGGCGCTCGTCGGTGGGGAAGAGGATGGGTTCGTGGTCGGCGCTGCCCACCGCGAGCATTTCGCATTGGTCGTTCCTGGCGGGCCGGAGGGCGGCGCGGACGTAGAAGGTTCCGATGCGGAGGGACGGGTGCTTGAAGCCGTAGAGTGGGGCCAGTCCGTTTATGGGCTCGTTCAGCATCCGCTGACGAGCGGGCTTGGAGGACATTTCCGGCACGCTGCCGAGGGCGAGGTGGTTGGCCGAGTAGGCGTAGATGGTCGCATCGCGGCATACGGCGTATAGTCGAGCGCCGTCGCCGGAGAGGACCATGGAGCTGATGCCGTGATTGCGCGTGCGACGGTGGAGCTCGGGGACGGGAGTGCTGGAAAGCGGGACCGGATTGCGGCGGCCGAAATTGCGGATGTCCCAGACCTTCATCGATGCGTTGGCGTCGCTGGATGTGACGATGAGATGCTCACGGCCATGTGGCATGTGCTGGAATGCGGTGATGGAGTAGTTACTCCTCGACTCTTCGGCGTTTGGTCGGCTCGTGTAGCGAAGTGCAGAGGCGATGTTCAATTGTGCGGTGCTGTATCTGGTGGCGGGCTCTCTGTGTCCATCCGCATCCACTTGGTGTTCGAAAGAAGTCCGCAGGCTCTGCACACTGGAGTTTCCAGTGCACCGGAGATCCCAAACTCGGACAGTACCATCTCTGCTGCTTGTCGTGATCAAATTCTCCTCACGAGGGTTGAATCGTACTTGTTTGAGACTGCTGTTGTGACCTGATAAAATGCAAACAACTTGCTGGGTATGCATATCGATCAGTCGAGTGGTCTGATCGCCACCAGCAGATGCTAATAGATAGTCGTCGGGACTGAAAGCCATGTCCATGACGGAGTTATTGTGCACCTGAAATTCGACATGGATTTGTCTAAAGTCCGACTCTGGAGACGTGTCCAACAGTCGGATGCTTCCCCCTTCATTGCCAATAGCAACGAGCGAATTTGTGTTGCAGCTGGCTGAGCAGACCGGTAGACTTGAACCAATAAAATCTTGAACATCATTCGGAGTGGTCATGAAATTTGCCGCTTCTGCCCGATAGTCTGCAACATGATCGACACGTCGAACACCTCGTGAGGTGGCATCGAATCCTCCAAAACTACGTTCCAGTAGTCTTCGTGAATTCCCATTCTTACGCAGACAGCGAATGGGAGTTGGGAAAGGTTCGAGTTCTCGGAATAGATCGGGAAGGCCTTCTGCATCGCTGAACGTGGGTGAAGGAAGACGAACATCGCGTCGAATCTGAGGTACTCCAGCAAATGATACACGCTTGAGCGGCGAAGATTGAGGAGGCGAACTCTCGATGTCGAAGCAAAGCTTCTGGCGTTTTGCAGATCGTGGTAAGGACTCCGCGGGGTCGCTTCCAAGGAAATCGTCAGTGACCTCTCCGGTCCGTCGACGGTTGATGCCATTTCGAGTAATGTCACGGAGCTGTCGGCCTGCTTTACTCGGTTGCGTGTTCTTTGTCGAGGACGATGTTCTCGGCGTGAAGAACTTCTTGAACCTTTTGGGAGTGACCGTGGGAGGCTTTCTCAGCTTCTGACCGCTTTCAGTTGTGCTCCGAGGTCGTAGTGGCGAGGAATCGAAATTCTCTTGATCGTAAGCGATCTGGTGGAGCTCATATTGGCTGGATTGAGACGAAAATGCTGGCATTTCATCCATTGTGTCTCTTCCCTGTACTAATATCACGTTTGACTTCAATGGTCAGATGTGAGAATACCAGGCAGTAACAATGGCGGTTTCCACAGCATTCAAGCACGAATTGGTTGGTGACGTTGAGATGGACCAAAGCGGCCTTTTAATTGAAAAACGCGAGTCGCGCTCAGCTCAAGTCGCGTCGCCCAATTCGACCTTGGGCCGCGGACCTTCGCACGGACATCCGCGACGTGCTTACATAAGTCCATGAATCTCACGGTGGAAAGGCTGGGGTGGCGGGTTATACCGAAAACGGCATGGCCCGTGAAGCTCGAGACGAAATTCTCAAGGGCTCTGAGACTTTTTTATTGTAGGGTTTGCGATAGAGGTTGCAGCCGATGGGCAAAAATTGAAAATATTCTGCAGATTGAATCTTCCGCCGCCGCAATCTTCAGACGGATTGATCAATCATGGCGCCTGTCAAGAGAAAGGCGATTGTCGAGGATCGGCCCAGCAAAAAGTCGAAGTCCACAGATAACAAGGAAACCACAGCGCAAAGGAAGCCTGCTGTTAAATCCGCGAAGCCGGAAAAGGCATCCAAACCGGCCGAAGATGTCAAACGGCCAGAACTCAAATCGGTCCTTCAACAGGAGGATCGGGCATTTCCTCGCGGTGGTGGCAGCATATTGACACCGCTGGAGCACAAGCAAATCAGAGCGGAAGCAGAACGAGATGTGCTGTTGGAACAGGAAAATGGCCAACTCGACGCCGACGAAAACCTGTTCGACGACAAGAAAGACATTGCTGCAAAGAAGAAGCGCAAGGCTTCGCAATCAGGTGGAAAAGGGAAAGAGAAGGGCGAGCCCAGTGGTCACCACATTCAAAGTCTGAGCTACAAGACTTTGGTGGTTGGCAGCGTGGTGCTTGGTCGGGTCACTGCTATCACGAACCGAGACGTCGCAATCTCACTGGCAAACAACCTCACTGGCTTCGTTCCCTTGACATCTATCTCAGAACGGCTCAACACTCGGATTGAGAAGTTAGTTGGAGACGATAAAGAAGCAGAGCTGGAAGAGGAAGAGGATGACGACACTGATGACATCGATCTCAAAAAGTTATTTCATCTCGGTCAATGGCTACGAGCAACAGTTTCTGCGTCGGGCAGCGATGCGGCGGAAGGTGGTTCAAAGAGCAAGCGACACATCGAGCTCACTCTAGACCCGTCACAAGTCAATGGTGGCCTTGACGCGGACAATGTTGTGGTCAACAGCATGGTTCAAGGTTCAGTCAGATCTGTTGAGGATCACGGCATCATTATGGATCTGGGTCTCTCAGACTCCAGCATCAAGGGTTTCATCGGCAAGAAGGAGCTTGTTGGAATTTACAACATTGGTGAAATACAAGAAGGACAGGTTATGCTCACATTGGTCACTGGCAAGGGAAGCGATGGCAAGGTGCTCAAATTGACACCCAATCCCAACTCCTTCTCGGTCGCTGGTGCTGGAAATAAGCTACAGGCTG
Organism: Dissoconium aciculare CBS 342.82; assembly: GCF_010015565.1. Taxonomy (NCBI): domain Eukaryota; kingdom Fungi; phylum Ascomycota; class Dothideomycetes; order Mycosphaerellales; family Dissoconiaceae; genus Dissoconium; species Dissoconium aciculare. The sequence goes on from NW_022984951.1 coordinate 166,952, forward strand.
TCAACGATGCACCGACCATTGATGGATTCCAGCCGGGCACAGCAATTGACATGCTCATCACCGAGTCAAGTTCGAAAGGTGTTGTCGGTAAGATCATGGGTGTGCTCGATGCCAGCGCAGATGTTGTTCACTCTGGCGGCTACGACAAGAAACAGGATTCCGCGACAAAGTACAAGGTTGGAACCAAGACCAAAGCGCGCATCATCTGGACACTCCCGAAAAGCGACGGATCGAGGACTGTCGGAGTCTCATTGCTCGAGCATGTGCTGACATTGACCCCGCCTGTGTCCAAACTCATTGTCAGCCCACTTGCCAAGATCAAGACACAGGCAGTGCAAATGGACCAGCAAATACCCCTGTCGACAACCTTGGAGGATGCCAAGGTTGTTCACGTGTCCCCCGAGCGTGGTGTTTTCTTATCGCTCATCCACAAATCTGGCAAGACCGAGGAAGAACTTCGTGCTTTTGCTCACATTTCCCAACTCTCGGATCAACGCGTGGAATCCATTCTTTCCGAGTCCGGACCTTTCAAGATTGATTCGAGGCACAAAGTTCGTGTACTCTCCTACAATCCCATCGACAACTTTTATTATGTGTCCATGAAACCTTCAATTCTGGAACAAACCTATCTGAGAGTCGAAGATGTTCCCGTCGGCGAGATTGTCCGCGGCACTATTGAGAAGCTGATTCTTGGCGGCACAAAGGGTGTGATTGGTGTGCTAGTCAAAATCACGGATCACATCACAGGTTTGATCCCGGAAATGCATCTGAGCGATGTACAAATGCAACACCCAGAGAGAAAATTCCGCGAAGGTCTTCCTATCAAGGCTAGAGTCCTGTCTGTCGATCTTGACAAGCGACACGTACGTCTGACAGCGAAGAAGACCTTAGTAAATGCCGACAACGCATCCGCGATCTGGAAAGACTACCAAGATCTCACACCAGGAATGGAAAGTCAAGGCACAATACTCAAGCTCACACCCAGTGGTGCTGTTGTGCAGTTCTTTGGCAAAGTGCGAGCGTTCTTACCAGTCGCTGAAATGAGCGAGTCCTTCATCAGAAGTCCCGAAACACATTTCAGGCTAGGTCAGACGGTTAATGTTCGGATTCTGACGGTGAATCCCGATGAGAGTGAAATGAGGGTATCTTGCAAAGACGACAGTACTCTTGACTCAGAGCAGCAAGCGAAGTGGGACTCAATTTCGGCAGGAAATCTTGTTAGCGGCACAGTCACCGAGACGACAGCGGACACCGTCAAGGTTGACTTGGAGAATGGTCTGCACGGAACCATTAAAATCGGGCACCTAATTGATGGCTCTGCGAACAAAGCCGAAAGTGCATTGAAGCGAACCAGGATCGGACAGAAGATGTCAGATCTTCTCGTGTTACAGAAGGCTACTCGCAGTCAGATCTTGACTTTGAGCAATAAATCAAGCTTGATTGAAGAAGCAAGATCGGGCAACCTCATCACCCAATTTTCGGACGTCAAGCCTGGAACTAAAGTCCGAGGTTTCATTCGAAACATTGTTCCAGAGGGAGTCTATGTTGAATTTGCTAATGGCGTGGTTGGCATGATGCCGAAAAGCCAAATCCCACCAGAGATGCTTACCCAGCCTTTGTTTGGTCTCCGTACCGACCAGACTTTGTTGCTGCATGTCATCTTCATCGATAACGAGCGTGAACGGTTCTCGTTGAGTTTACGAGAGCAGAAGGGAAAAACTACCGCATCAACATCACAGACCGCTGCGTCCGAGCCAGTGCAAAACCCAGCCGACGAATCTATAACCTCACTCGCCGATTTCACGTTGGGCAAAGTGACCAAAGCGCGTATCTCGTCCGTGAAGTCGACACAGCTTCAAGTCAGACTTGCAGATGGTATCCAGGGTCGTGTCGACATTAGTGAGGCATTTGATAGCTGGGATGAGATCAGCAACAAGAAAGCGCCTCTGCAAAAGTTCAAGCAGGACGAGATCATCGATGTTAAGATACTCGGAATCTTTGATGCGCGCAGCCATCGATTTTTACCAATCAGCCACAGATCAGGGATGCATCCAGTCTTCGAGCTCTCTGCTAAGCGATCTCGTATCGAGAACAACGATGAAAGCCTATTGACCTTGGATTCGGTGGCCGAGAATGCATCCTACCCAGCATTCGTGAACAATCACGGCAATGGCTTCATCTGGGTCCATCTCTCACCAAACATCAAAGCACCAGTTTCCCTCATTGATGTTTCTAATGATGCCGGAGTATTGCAGCAGCCAGTCAAACACTTCCCTGTCGGAACTGCTCTGTTGCTCAAAGTCAAGAGCGTAGACACAGAATCAGGTCACCTCGAACTGGCAGCAGACGACGATTCTGTGGGGCAGTTGACATTCTCCAGCATCTCCCCCGGCATGATCTTACCCGCCAAAGTCACAACCATCTCAGAGCGCTCTATCAATGTCAAGATTTCCGATGAGGTCATGGGACCCGTTCACATGACCGAGATCAGCGATGACTACGACAAGATCGACATTTTGCAGTACAATAAGAACGACATTGTACGGGTGTGCATCATCAGCGTCGACCCCCACAATAAACGGGTGGTCACGAGCTTGAGGCCGTCGAAAGTTCTCAGCTCTAGCCTACCGATCAAAGACGCCCACATCACGAACGCATCGCAACTCAAAGCCGGCGACATTGTTCGTGGTTTCGTCAAGAAGGTCGCCGAGAAGGGCGTGTTCGTCTCTCTCGGGGCGAATGTCGATGCCATGGTTTGGATCGCTGACTTGAGCGACCAGTATGTCAAGGATTGGAAGAGCATTGTGGAGATCAACCAGATGGTCAAGGGTCGTATCGTCTCCGTCGATTCGACCGGGAAATTCATCCAGATGAGCCTCAAGCCATCGCAGGTCGACCCCAGTTACAGACCTCCTTTGCAGATCACTGATCTGGAGGTCTCCGCCATCGTCACCGGAAAGGTACGGAAGGTCGAGGATTTCGGTGCCTTCATCGATATCGACAACACCCAGCCCAGGCTTTCCGGTCTGTGTCATCGATCTGAGATGGCGTCCAAACCGGTCGCCGATGCGCGCAAGATTTATTCCGCCGGAGATGTCGTCAAGGCAAAGATCTTGAAGGTCGATGTCTCTAGCAAGAAGATCAGCTTGGGTCTGAAGGCGAGTTACTTCGAGAAAGCTGATGATGTTGACGGAGAAGATGATATCGACGAAGACATCGCGGAGGATGACGATGATGATGACGAGGACCTTGAAGACAGCGATGGTGGGATCGCGATCGATGCGGCTGACGACGAGTCGGAGTTGGAAGATACCGAGATGGCGGATGATGGCGTACCTGTGACCACCTCAGGGCTAAAGACTTCTGGATTTGACTGGAGTGGTAATGGTCTCGACACAGAGGCTAACGGAGCAGTCTCGGAGTCCGAAGCGGAGGATACGAAGACCAAGAAACGGAAAAAGAACAAGGCCGAGATCAAAGTTGATCACACTGGTGATCTCGACAAGAATGGTCCCCAAAGTGTCAGTGACTTTGAGCGGCAATTGCTGGGCCAGCCGAACAATTCCGGCCTGTGGATACAGTACATGGCATTCCAGCTTGAGTTGAGCGAAGTGCAAAAAGCACGAGACATTGCCGAGCGAGCCCTTCGTTCTATCCACATCCGTGAGACGGAAGAAAAGGCCAATATTTGGATCGCATGGCTGAACTTGGAGGTGGCATACGGCGACGATGACAGCGTGGAAGGAGTCTTCAAGGAAGCGTGTCAATTGCAAGATTCGTTGGAGATGCACCAGAAGCTAGCTTCGATCTACATCGACTCGGGCAAGCTCGACAAAGCCGACGACATCTTCCGCCGCATCGTCGCGACCAAGAGCTTCCGCGCCAGCCCCGACATCTGGCTCAACTACGCGACATTCCTGATGGACAGCCTCCAGGCTCCCGATCGAGCCCGCGCCCTCCTGACGCAATCCCACCAGTCCATCCCGAAGACCGAGCAACGTCCCCTGACGGCCAAATTCGCCGCCCTCGAGTTCCACGCCAAGCACGGCGACCCGGAGCGCGGGCGTACCATCTTCGAGGGCCTCATCACCGAATGGCCGAAATGGAGCTCCGGCTGGGACACCTGGGTGGACCTCGAGCGGGCCCGGATCGAGCGGGCGGAAGGCAACGAGGCGAAGAAGGACGCGCGGGAGAAATCCCGGGCGCTGTTCGAGCGGATGGCGGCGCAGAAGATGAAGAAGCGTCGCGCGCTGTTCGTGTTCAAACGCTGGTTGGCGTTCGAGACCGAACACGGCTCCAGCAAACAGGCGGAGAGGGTCAAGGCCCTCGCGGCGGAATTCGTGCAGAACCTGCAGCAGGGCGGTGGTGCCGCGGAGGGGAGGGAGGAGGATGATTAGAGTCGTGGGTGTGACATTGCCCTGTCCCCTTCTTCTCGACTCTGTGATGCGAGGGATCGTGTCCTACGTCATTTCACGATGGGATGATTGTTGTATGTTTTTGCCGTGTACAAGTACATGTCATGGAAACCTCCTGTGTCCAATGCTGTTTGTCAACGTGTGGGAGATCATCGGCGGCTTATTGTTTCTTTGTTGATAGGTAGTAGCCTGGCGAAGATGCAGGCGTGTGGACTTCATTGTGTGTACAGTATCCACAGTATCCACAGTATACAGGAGGCCGATCCCAAGTTCCTGGGAATCAAAGTGTGGAGAAGATGGCGGCGGACCGACCGACCAGCCGGCCGGGTAGTTCCGATGGCTGGCGCGGGCGCGCGCAGGGGGGAAGCGAGACTGTTTCCCACCAGTTCGAATCCGGGTTTGGTCTCGTTTGAGAAATGTCTGGCGGGCGGTTCATGCGGCTCTAGCCAGCCAGCCCTTGTTCCTCTCCTCCCTCTCTACTGGGCTTTCTTTGGTCTGGGACAATTCATCCTGTATTCCTCCTATCTGCGACATAGCCTGCAGCTGTAGCGCCGTCGGGAGAAGGAGGGAATGTGTTTGATGTGCAGCCCACCTTATACCGTCATATTCCTCCGATGTGCATTCGATGGTGGACGCCGGCGATGGTGGTGGGCTCATGCACGATATGCCCATATTGCGCAAATTTATAGCACATTGGCGGCGGCGGCGGCGCATATAATAAAGGAGTACCCAGGTAGGGACAATTCCAGATATCGAAGTGATCAGTGGGCAGGGAATGGCCTGGCACAGCAAATTAGATTTACCACCAGGACAGGACAACCTGGCACAGCCAATTCCGAAGAGAATATCCCCCTTCTCTGTACAGCAAGTCCACCCACTGCAGCTGGCTCCGAATACCACCGTGTCTCTTTGATTGTGATCCTGCCCTTTCCCTGACGCGCCAAAGAATGTCCGCTATAAAGCATTTCTGTAAAACAGTAGAAATCGCAGTGAAGCTTGATGACTGACTACCAGGGTATCGTGAAGCGACCACATAACTTTTTTTTCCCGGGGGACCTGCTCTGGCTTCACCACCACCACCCAGCCATTTCTCCCTCTTGCCTACTCCCTCCTGATCGCGCGACCACCCTGAACACCACCAACACGCCGACACCACCATCATCAGTCGCCCGCACCTCGCTCTTTTCTTTACTTTCTGCTTTGTCCGCAACGGTCGATCGTGCGAGAGACCACTACGAAGGAATCGGGCGCTACCGTTTACAGACCATCGAGCATCGCGCCAGTTGCGACCAAACCCGTTCCTTCTCACCAACCTCTCCTACCACCTGCAGCACCAACATTTCCCTAATTTTGCTCAATCGCATACGGCGGCTTCATACTCGGATGATGGATGTCTGACGTGGGCTGTCCACGAGACCATCACGAAATTATACCTGATCGACAGCACTCCACTCCACGAGCGGTAATTTATGATTGAAACTGGTGATCTACACTCAGGAATGATCTCGTGATCGCGTCGACTGCGCACATATCAACCTGCTATCCTTTCCGGAAAATCTGTATGAATACCATCGCTACGGACGACATTGCCAACGCCTGATCGCATTCCCTACCACCCACCACGACACAATCGCACCGTGGAAAAATTTCCGCCATCGCAGTCCTGAGCGCATATCACCAAAATGACGCGACCGGGCCTCGTTCGGGCCGACACTGTCGACCTACAAGACACCGAGAACCCCACCGCCTCCAATCACCAGAAGCATCCACAACCGAATGGCATTGCGCCGCACCAGGCCGCCCAGGTCCAACATGCCATGGAGGAGCGGCATTCGGAGGAACAGAGTCTCGACAATGTCTGGAGAGATCAGGGCGAAGAAGATGCAGGAGCGAACGGCGAGCAGGAAAAGACGAATGGGGAGGAGGACCATGGCGAAGCAGGAGAATCGGAAGGGGAAAGCGAGGACGACATGATGGACAGGATATCGAGCTCGCCGAGCATTGACGATGGTGGGTTTTCTTTTCATTCTTCGCCTCCGATCACCGTGTGGCCGTCGTTGTCGCCGCGATCCTGGCCGGCTCGCTATTCTAGCTTGTCGGCTGGCACATCGTCCGCTTCGACGCCGACTCGCGAGACTTTCAACCAGTCCGCATGCAACTTGTCTTCGTCTTCGTCGTCGTCGCCCTTTGTCGAGTCGCCTCGAAATCTGCCGCTACATCCGTTGCGATCGGTCAGAGGTAGCGTGTCCTATGCGCGTTCACCTACGCGGTCCGAATCCTTTTCGGGAGAGCAGCGGATGGCGTGGTCGCCGGCATTGGGTGACGACGAATTTCTTTTTTCATGCGAATATCATCAGATGGGTAAGTATGAGACCGACCGAGGACGGTCCCTGGGACTTGACGACGAGGAGCCACGACGCCTCTGCAGTTCACACGACATGCACATCAATGGGAGAGAATCGTATCAGTCGAATTTCGCCGAATCTGCAGCTAGCAAATGCGAATGGCACTCAGCTTTTCAGGATGCACCGAACCAGATCGACAGTCCACCCGGCGAACCTCCAAATGCTTCGTTTACGAGCTGGATAGATGGTAAATTCGAGCACCTGTCTGTGATCGATCGACATGCCAATTCCCACAGGCCAGCGCAGATCGATACACTAAATTCGAACCCGTTCGACAATCACCTGTCAGACTCGGCCGGCGACCCTGTAGAACAATCTGATGATAAAGACACTTTCCTTGATCCCAATGACCGTTTGATCGACTCTGGATGGGGTGGCGAATGCTTACGTGACATAGAAGATATCGACTTTGAATTCGTTTACGCCCTGCATACATTCGTCGCGACTGTCGAAGGTCAAGCGAACGCCACGAAAGGCGACACCATGGTCTTGCTTGACGACAGCAATAGTTATTGGTGGCTCGTTCGGGTTGTGAAGGACAGCAGCATTGGTGAGGATCTGCTCAACCTCTACTTCGTGTTGAGTCTAGCTAATGCAGTCAAGGATACTTGCCTGCTGAACATATCGAGACTCCTACAGAGCGACTCGCCCGCCTCAACAAGCACAGAAATATCGACGTAAGCGAATGCCTATGGCTACTGCAAGTGAAACGTACTAATAATCCATCTTCAGCTTTCGGCGACGATGCTCAGTGACAACTCGGAAAAAACAAGGAATCCCCTCAAGAAGGCGATGCGCAGGCGCAACGCCAAGACGGTGCAATTCGCTGCACCCACTTACGTTGAGGCTTCTGATTATGATTATTCGAGCGATGAAGAGGGCGAGACGACTGAATCCTATATCAACGGGGCGCAGGCTGCGGCAGGTACGCAGCAGGCGACAACCGAGGAGGCCGCCGCTGTCGAGCAGAAGGAGGCACCCGCAGAAGTACGAACCAGCACATCGTCTAACAGAGCTTCGTTCGATCGCGAACAGGCTGCCATGGCTGCCAGTGCGCTTGCCGCTGCTGGTGTCACTGACGATGAGCCACAGCTGTCGCCTAAGCTGATAGACAAGACTGGTATGTTGAGAGATTACGTCCGGTGTAAGGACCGCGCTAACATCCGCAACAGAGGCTGCACCATTGAAGTCCCGAAAAGGAACTCCTCGGAACGCCGACTCCTTCCTCAAGGACGACGGCAGCGAAACACGAAAAATCACACTTACGCCCGGTCTCCTTCGCGAAGACAATGCGCCTCTCAAGTCACCCACGGAAAGCACTCGTACCGCTAGTATGGAGAGTCTGACCAAGGTGTCGACATTCGAGAGTGATGGCAAGAAGGACAATGAGAAGAAAAAGAAGGGCGGTATGCTCAGCGGCTTCTTCAAGAGCAAAAAGAAGGACAAGAAGTCCAAAGACAGCGGCAACGACCTCGATGAGAAGGTGTCCCTCGATATCGTTCGCTCGTCATCGACATCGAGCGATAAAAATTCGTTCACGGATCGTACGGCCAATGGCCAAGCCGCCCAGAACGCGGCTCAGGGACGAATGCAACAGACTGCGTCGACGCCAGCGGCACAACAGCAGGCTCAACCGGAAAGCGGCCAAGTCTTCCTGGCGGAGCTCCCAGGCTCCGAAGTCGCGCAAGAGATGGCCACAGGTCAAGAATCATCCATCCGTGCCCCGCCCAAACCTCTCACCGGTATCCTCAAGACCAGCAGCGACAAGCCGAAGAAGGCGAAGAAGGCGAAGAAGCGCATGATGTTGGACGACTTTGACACTCCGGCAGAGGAGTGCAGAAACCCCTTCGAGGACGACGAAGACGACGACGATGACGAAGAGGGGGGACGGTCAGGTTCGAGGACGTTCATGCACGGTACCGAGATTGTCCACATCCCGATGCCAGGCGAGGGCGACAAGGAGGACAGCGAGGACGATGACGACGACGACGACAGCGAGGACGACGACGAGGAAGAAGAAGGCCCCGGCGGTCTCACCAGCCCCCTCCGCGCCGCCGAACCCATCACCAACACCACCGCCGCCGCTGCCGCCGCCGCCACTACACCAACCCCCGAAACCACCCTCGAACGCAAACCCAGCAACCCCACCGACCGCGCCGCCACCACCACCCCAACAATCACCAGCCCGACCCCCGGCGGCGCCAACCCAAGCCGCACCACGACCCCGCTCCGCAACCTCATCAACCCGACCGACAGCCCGATCCCGGCGCACCTCTCCCCGCCACCCCTCACCACCGCGCCCAGCCCCACCGCGTCCACACCCTCCTCCCAACAGCAGCCGTGGAACGACCACTCGCTCCGCGCCTGGCTCGAAGACGGCCGCGAGGTCCGCGACATGCTCGTCATGATCCACGACAAGTCCGGTGTGACCCCCGTGGCCGACAACCACCCGCTCATGGCGGGCCTGTACGTCGAACAGCGGAAGGGCGTGCAGGACATGATGGGCCAGCTGGACGGGCTCTTGGGCGCTTATTTGAACCGGAAAGGGGTCCGGTATTGAGAAGGTGCCCTCCTTCCTCGCCTAGCAGGTAGAAGGGGGAGGAGGATTCGTTTTGACGATGATGGTGATGATGGGGGAGTATGAGAGTCGAGGGACCCTTGTGTGTGTGGTATCGGTCGTTTTATTTACGCTCTTTTTTCCCTTCTCTCTCTTTTCTTTTTGGTCTTGTATGATATTTATGGATCCTCATCATCATCATCATCACTGGATTCACTTTGCACTACCATGTCATGTTTTCGTAGCGAGTTAGATTCGTGTGCGACCTTAGAAGATCACGATACTACGGAAGTCAGGCATAGCTCCGCTATGTATTTGTAAAGCTCCATCGTCGTGGTTTTCAATTCAGTTATCTCGCTATCGAGAGGGGTACAAGTGAATGGTCTATGTCACGACCGTTCTGATCTCGCTGAGCGAATCTCCCCTCGGCAGTTCCAATGGCGATTCGAAAACCATCAACGCGCAAGTTCAACGTCAGATCACCACTTGACTGCCCGACCTTCAGGCTGACTGCTTCCTCCGGTCGACCACGGCTGTCCAGGAACAAAGTCTTTGGCTGGAGGACGAGCTGGTGGAGTTGACCGAACCGCCGACAACGGCGTCGTGACCATGCCAGGTGCTGCTCTGGGAGGTGAACCGTCGAGGAGTGACTCTTCCTTGACGGGCGGGGGTCCCTGCTGTTTTCTCGTACTGCCCGAAGCAGCTTCCAGAGCCTCCAGTCGCTGTTCAACGTCCGTCAGACGGAGGTCCAATGCATGTCGATCGGCCCAGAGATCGTGATTGTCAGCAACAATCTTTCCGATATCGATATCGAGCCTGGCTACATGGTCCTCGCTTTGTTTCGGACGCGTGGTGTGGTCCGGAGCAGGCGAGGCATCCGGAGCGGTCTCGGCGGCGATGGTCGCGGGAGATTGATCTAGCTTGCCGGAGATTCTGGTCTCACAGGATACCATGCGGACGAGCAGCTCTTGTAGCTTGACGCGCTGTGTCCCGAGCTCGGCCTGCGCGCGCCGGACATGCGCGATTGCTGTCGCGTTGGATGCGGTTCTGTCCTCGAGGTCGCGAAGTCGCTTTTCCATAGCTTCGTCGGGAGACGTGCTCTGACTCGTTTTGGTAGGTAGCTCGAATATGCTGTGGCGGAACTGGTCTTTCGATGAGAATCTGATCGACCATTCACATGTTTTGTTCCGATCTTACAAGTCGCTCCCGCTCGGTGTCTCGATTTCTTTCATACAAGAAGATGTCTCGGAAAATCGAAGCAGGAGGTAAATGACTCGCGCACTGGGTGCCGATAATCCTCAATTGATCGAATGTGTAGGTCTTGACGAGGCCGATTCTACTGTCTCGCCTTCGAAGTTGATGTGGTTCGGGCGATGAAGACGTTGCTGGTACCGTGTCAGCGTGTTCTGGGCCTGGATCTGAAAGGAGGCAGCGAACAGGTCGATGTGCTGAGAGAACTGTTGTCCCCATTGGACATGACTTGCTCGTCGGCAAGCGAATCTTTGGAAAGCGAATATCTTTTGGGGACTAGAGAATACAATGCTGCTCCCAAGGTAGTGAGAAGACGATGCATGAAAGTACAGGCGTGTGACTTGGAGAGCGAGAAGGACAATGAGTTCGATTGCGAAAGGTGTCAGAATGTTGCAGACACCGGCATGTGATGTTCGTGATGTTCATGTTGGCAAGGTGGGTGACAGCACTCACCATGTCTCGCATTTGACCGTACTTGCGCTACCTCTACAGTAACAGGTGCAGTTGCGTGTCGGAAGTGTCATCGGGGGACTTGGAATGGCCGACCTGTCACTTCCTTCCTGTGGAGAAGCCGCTTGTGTCATGGTCTGCTCCAGACTCTGATGAAACATTTGCCCAGGCGAACCTTGGAATTCACCGTCCACCTCCATCATCACATCCAAATAATTTCATTCGCCGAGGCAAAGCAAGGCTCGCTCTCCAAACGCATTGACTACGCTTTTCTCCTGAGTGAGCATTGAGCTCAGCCAGCGACGGGCATGCTCTAGCATTGGTGCGCCAAATTTTATCACGATGCAGTCTCGTCCTGACGCAGCAGACCAGAAGATGCGATGGATCTTCTCCGTCCGATGCCGCTCGTTGCGCCAAATCGTATGCGGATCGAGCATCTCCTCGCTGCCATCGTCACTGCCGCTGTCCCATTTCCGGGCCCCGATTCGTGGAGTGCTTTTGAACTCGTCCATGAAGAACTTCCCAAGCCCTTCAAACATGTTCCCATACAGGAAGAGCGTTCCGTAAACCGCAAGTCCCTCCATGCGCTCCGCAAGGCCTTGCGATGCGTCCCTCTCGTCCAGAATCATACTGTCTCGCAGGACAAGTCTACGTCGCCCATCATCCTGACAAAGATATATCTCATTGCGACTAGTGTAGTGATGGAATGACCAGTTCTCGCCATTTGCAGGGCGGCCATTGGACACCCAATCTAGGATGCAGAGGCTGCCATTGTGCATTCCCGGCGACTTGGCCGCGTGGACGAGATAGGTTTGCTGCTGCAGGAATGAACTCTTCTCGAATGGTTGGACTGGGTCTGGCAAGTAACAAATAGCAGCGTTGGGAAATAGATCCACAGTCAATGACTGTTTGCTCAGGAGTTCTCGGCTCGGCGCTTTGAAGATCTTCGTGCTGCCTTGCGTGAGCAGTATCAACCTCGTGGAGGCCTCGACGGTGATTTTGAGATCGACACTATCACCAGCGACCACGCCGCCTCCGTACGCTAGCAGGTAGACTGTGTGGATAAGATGTGCAGGCTCATCGTGTTCGTCATGCGTCCACAGTGGCGCAGGCGAAACCAACTTGAGAGGATATTGATATTTCAATTCCTTGAGCCTTGGAGTGTCAGGAGGCAGCAAGGCGAGATGGACGATACCACCGCCAGGAGTGGATTTTGGTGAGGAGAAGGCAGTGGACATGATTGTCCTTCTTCGAAAGCATTATTGACGACGATGGACCATCGTGCCTGATGATCAGAGTTCAAATCAGAGATCAATCAATCATAGAGCATACTCCATATTCACGGCGATAACAAATAAATATTACATACATTGTTGTTATCGCAGGGAGATGGCTGTCTAGCGCACCCATTGAGAATTGACTCCACAAATGTTACTACAGTGTAGGCTGGAGATCACCCAGGTGTTGCCAGCCTCAGGCATTTCCACCCGCGAAACAAGGGCTGTTAGGTGCTTGTCACGCATCCGACGCGTTCTCTGAGGGGCGCGTCATGCCCTAACAATAAATCACAGCGCAGGCAGCGTACCAATACTGTGTGCCCATACCACACCAATTCGATACATCATCGGCCGTGCTTCGCTGTTGTCGCGACGCCCACCACGAATTCGCGTGCACGCCGCGGTCGCATTCATACAACCTTCATGCCAGGTCGTCTACTGGAAACCATGGCTTCGTCGTCGCCAGCTCCCAGCGCCTCTGGGCCGAATGTCCGCACATCTGGACGCGTCCGCAAGCAAACTACACATTTCACTACTAGCGACTTTTCCACTGGCAAGCGAAAACGCGACCACCCAGATAACGAGAACGATGATCCCGCAAGGGCCGATGAAATTAATGACGACGATGAAAGCGACGAAGATGATGAGGACGACGAGGCGGACGAGGAAGAGCTGCGCGAGCAAAAGAAGCGGTCGCGCAAATCCAAAGGCGCTGCGCCCAAACGACCCGCCCAGAAGAAGCCCAAGACACATAACATCTCGCTGCCCTTCAGAGCTGCCCAACCAGCGGCGCGCAAACGAGCGACCAAGAAAGTCAAAGCGGTTGACTCGGCAGACGCGCAGGCCGCGGGCGGCTTGTATGCGGACATCTTCGCAGGCGACAAACCGTCCGAGGAAATCGTGGCGGCATGGATGAAGGCGTTCGATCGACACGAGTCGCGCGCGCTCGCGGATGTGATCAATTTCGTCTTGAAAAGCGCGGGTTGTGATATCAAGATCACTGAGCACGACATTGAAGATGTGGACGGTGCCACAAGCAGGCTCACCGATATCCAGGATGAATACATGGCATCGGAACCTACAGACTATCCTTTGATCGCCAAGGGTAGAGGTGCGGTGTCTTTCAAACAGAGTGTGGCCGACTTTGTTGTGACTTTTGTCAAATCGGTCGCGGCTAATGGCTTGCTCTTCTCCAATCCCGAGTTGATTGAGAATATCGAAGTTTGGTTCTCCACCATGACATCAGCTGCAAGCCGCTCCATCAGACATACCTCCACTCTGGCATCGCTGAACGTCATCACAGCGCTCTGTGATGTTGCCAAAGAGCTCAAGGATAAATCTAGCAATGCCACGCGTCAAGCCGCGTCAGAGCGCAAGAAGAGCCGGGTGAACAAGGACCGCGCGAAACAATTGGATGCCAGCGCGAAAAGCGCCAGCGAACAGTACGAGTTTGTGGAGGGGCTGATCAAAGATTGGTTCGACGTGATCTTCATCCACCGGTACCGTGACGTGGACGCTGCGATTCGTCGCGATTGTGTGGAGGCGATAGGAGACTGGTTCATGATTATGCCCGATATTTTCTTCGACGGGCACCATCTACGATACCTCGGATGGGTCCTCAGCGATCAGTCTCCAGCGACGCGTGGTGAGGACGTTAGGCAATTGCGCAGATTATACAGTGACGATACGAAGCTCGCGGGTCTCAAGACATTCACAGAGCGCTTTCGATCACGCCTGGTCGAGATCGGAACAGCCGACTCGGACGTCAATGTCCGAATTGCTGGCATTGACTTGCTAGACGTCCTACGCGAGAACGAGCTCCTCCAACCAGACGATATCGACGCTGTGGGTCGCATGATCTTCCACGATGACCTGCGAATTCGAAAGGCAGTAGCTGGGTTCTTCGCCGAGAACGTCAACGATCTATACACATCCAAGCTGGAGAGCCTGGGCGGGCTCGACAATCTTGAAGATTCTTTGCCAGAAACCACAGAAGGCAACTATTCAGCGCCACGGTTGGAATGGCTGCGATACAAAGCTCTCGCGGAGATGTTACAATCATATGACACAGACGACAGTCTTCCTGATCACGTTGAGCGCAGCAAGATTGATGGCGCACTTTACCTGAACGTGACTGGGGTTGAGTCGCGATTCTCATTACCAGTGGCAGTCCTATATCCGAAGATCGCCGAACTTGAAGACTGGCTTGCACTGGCAGGTTATCTCCTTTTTGATCACTCGACGAGGAAAAGCCATCGAGCAACTGACGACGCCCTCACTCAATTGAAGAGCGAATGCATCACGACGGAGACGGAGGAAATCATCCTTCTCGAAGTCCTGAACGCAGCCGTCCGCTTGAGCCTAGAGGATCTTGCGGACAAATCATCGACCTCGAAAGGAAAGCTGACCAAACAGCAGCGTGAGAATTTACAAGATGAGCAAGAAGAGAGCGTAAGGCATTTGATAGAATTAATACCACAATTACTCAAGAAATTCGGAGGAACTCCGGGGACCGCAGCGGCGGTGCTTCGATTGGAGAGCGTCCTCGCATCGACATCACTTCAAAATCTCCGACAAAATTCCTCGACGTATGGCGGACTCCTCGACGATCTGAGCAAGCAGTTCATGTCACATGGAACAGATGAAGTGCTGGCTCCGGCCACCGCAGCAATCTTTCACGCGAGATCATATGGCGAATTGGATGATGTCACAGCAGATAAGCTTGCTGGCCTATGGGAAGATGTAATCAACAATCTGTCAGAATTGCTGAATCCTGCTACAATCGCCGTACGCGGAGCTTCTAAAACAGAAGAACTCCTGGCCCTGGCAAACAACTTACGTCGCACTTTCCGCCTCAGCATGATCAGTGATTGCACGCAGCCGTTAGAGGATACTGGCGTGGCTGCTACGAACACTGCCGCTGGCAAGGAATACCACGGCGCCATCGACTTCCTGATCGATCTGATCCTGCGAGCGGTACCATCAAGTGGGCCCAACCTAGATGCCGAAGAAGCAGCACTCGAGGATCAGGTCGCCGCTCGTGCGGCAGAGGCGGCATTACATTACTTCCAGTGGAGCGTGAAAGCGCTGATAGCGACCATCACCACTGGCACTGACACTGAGATTCCTTACAAAGTCCTCGAAGCTCTGGCTGAGCGGCGCGATGCATACGTGACAAACCTGGCACAAGTCCTAGAAAAGCGAAAACCGTCCGAAGAGGTCTGTGTGGCTGTGGCAGGTTGTCTGTTGGATCTCTACACCGTCTCAAACGTGTTGGGCACCGTCACAGCCAAGCCCGGCATGAGCGATGACTACACCGTTTTGATCATGGATTTCGAATACGCGGACAGCACGATGAAGGTGTTCCTCGCGCTGGAGAAGACCGTCGCCAGACTCTCCAACAAACAACTCGACGCACCCGTCTCCGAGGACATCGAGGACGCCGACGCCGAGCCCATCGACGACGACCCCATGTCTGACATCGAATCCGACGCCGACGACGAGGACGCCGACGGCCCCGCCGCCCAACAGACCCGCGAAGCCAAACTCCTCAAACCCCTCCTCGCCCAAATGCACCTCTGCAAATACACCAGCAAACTCGTCCTCGCCATCAGCGCCGGCGTCATCCGCGACAAGGCCCTCCGCAAACGCCTCGAGCTCAACAAGACGAAACTCGGGCCCAACTTCAAGGAAGTCCTCGCCTTCCTCGACGTACCCAATATGCAGCAACGTCTCCTCAAGAGCGGCGGCGGCGGCGCAAAGGGAAAAGCTAAACCTTCTGCGACCCTAGCCAAGAAATCCCGCCCCGCGCCCAAGAGCAATGCCATCGTCGGCGAGGACGACGAGGACGATGAGATTGAGGACGACGGGCCCGAGGAGGAAGCGAGGCAGCGCGCGCTTCAGGAAGAGGAAGAGGAGGCCATGGGCGATGCGGACGATGTCGAGGAAGACGGCGATGCTGCGGCGGCGGCCGCCGAGGATGAAGACGAAGAGAGTGTCATTGGCGATTGATCCCGAAATTTCTCGAAGAGAACTGTTGCTCACGCGCGCGAGAGAGGGAGGGATATTTAATGTCGGCAATTTTTCTTGGACGGTATGACCTGCCCCCGCCCTGTTTTATTTTAATGGA
Source organism: Dissoconium aciculare CBS 342.82 (assembly GCF_010015565.1). NCBI lineage: Eukaryota > Fungi > Ascomycota > Dothideomycetes > Mycosphaerellales > Dissoconiaceae > Dissoconium > Dissoconium aciculare. The sequence goes on from NW_022984951.1 coordinate 183,436, forward strand.
GAAAGTAAGAGTGGGGACAGCAAGCCCCAAAATCATCATAATCCTGCAATCGCTATTCGCCCATTCCGTCCTTCCCTGCATTTCCCCATCTGTCCTCTCGACCAATGCCTCATTGTGAAGGCTGCTAGCCGTGACGAGTCGAGAGGTCTGGCGAGAAACACCAAAGAGCCATACATGAGGACGATACGCCTGTGTTCTCACCCTCTATCTCTCTCTCTAAAGGGAGGTATGTCATTCCATATAGTCAGAGTCGTCCACGATGGCGTGTTGTAGTGATGGGAATATACCGAAACCCCAGCATAGGCTCGAACTGGCTGTCCCATTCTCTCCGTCGAAAATCCCCCCTCTCCCTCTCCCTCTGATGCAGAGAACCATTTCAACGACCCTCCGTCCCCTCCATCCCTTCTTTCTTTCGCGATCGATCTTGCAAAATGCTTCGTTTTCTCGAGTCCGGCACATATGATTGAGATTTCGGGGATGCGGGATGAGGGAGAAGAAGAAGAAGAAGAGGAAGAAGACGAAGTGGGCATTTTGGGAAAAGACTCGTTTGAATGTTCATGTATTAAATATTATCACCTCTCTGTCTCGCTCGTCGTCGAATCTGTCGTCCTTCCTCCTGTTCCGCTTCCCTTCTCCTCTCTCCCTCTCGATATCTCTCATTTCCCACCTCTCTCCTCCAATCCTCCAGAAGAGAGGAGGAGAAAGCCCAACCTGCCCCAAAAATAATAGAACCCCTCCAACGACAAACATATGCTCTCCCCGAAAAGGGGCGTGAGCAAAGCGGTCCAGAAGAAGAAGAAGAGAGTCTCACTCGCTCCCTCCGACCTGCCGTTCTGAGCGTACTTGCGCGCTCAAAAACTAAAACCAAAATTAATCACGCAAAACATAAGCATGGGCATGGGCACATTCATCATTAAAACCCCGCCCCGCCCCGCCAGGCCAGGCCGGGCCCGGAGCAGCCAAGACAAGATCGTCCAAGACCTCGACGAACCGAAATAAAGTAAAAAGAGAACCAGCAGAGCGATGGGGAACAAGGGAACGAGGTCATCCCTCGCGTTGCCTCGTGGAGAGGACATTCCCCCGCCCTCACGAAAACGCCCTCCTCCCCCTCTCCGCCCGCCGGCGCCAGGTCGCGCGCGCGGCGCCGGGCAGGTCGTCGACGTTGAGGACCTCGGCGCCCTCGCGCAGGAGCACCTGCCAGACGTGGTCGCGCAGGCCGCGCGGCCAGCTCGGCGTGTCCCAGTAGCGCGCCTTCAGGCCGCGGCGGCGGGCCCCGCGGATCTGTCCCCGGAGGAGGTCGAGCTGGGCGGCCGTGAGCCGGCCGCGCCAGATGAAGCCGATGGTCCGGGAGAAGCTCGTGCTGGCGTAGTAGCTGTTCGTCGGGTCGTAGGCGGAGGCCGGGGGGAGGGCGGCGAGGGCGGTGGGGTTGGTGGGGGTGCTGCGGCGGAGGAGGGGTGGCTCGGAGGATGGGGAGGAGGTGGTTTCGGGTTCCCAGAGGCGGTCGAGGGGCGCGTCGAAGAAGATGTCGCGGTGGGTGGTGGAGGCGGTAATCAAATCGAAGGGGGCGTTGCCAGTGCCGACGATGGTGACGGCGCGGGGGTGGAAGGTTTCGCCGTCCCAGTAGCTGAGGTAGTTCTTCTCGCGGAGGGGTCGGAGTTGGTCGGAGACGGAGCGGAAGGTCTCGTGACCGGGGGTTTTGAAGTCGACGAGGAGGACGAGCGTCTGCTGCGGGTCCTCATCAAAGACGCCATGGCCAGTGGTGTTGGAGAATTCCGTCGAGGGGTTCATCTTGTCGAGGAACTCGGTCAGAGGATTGACGTATAGACTTTGGAAAGTGCGGTTCCGCGTGAGGGACGCAACATTGTGGCTGCGAGAGGGACGCGTCAGTGTTTCTTATAATCTACTTCCTCGAGCCTTTTGCGAGAAGGGTAGAGCGATACATACCCGACGAACAATTCGTCGTCGAAGAGCCAGACATCCGCCTCGACGCCGGTGCAACCCCAATGGATCGCGTCGAAGAGCGGTACCCTCCGCCAGTAATCATTGTGCGAATGACAAGGGATGGGGATCACATCCCGTGTCGCATCTGTAGGATACTCCTTCAGGCCCTCGCCGAAATGTCCAGCCGCGCCCCAGTTGGGTAGGAATTTGTCGTCGTAGTCGTCTGCGTCCCGACCAAAGTATTCGCTGCCGAACACGGCCTGTACGAGGTGGACCACTCCACTGCGCGTCCATCAGTATGTGTGTTCCTTTGTCTCCGCCCGAGCAGCTGCGGACAGGCTCTCGCGACTTCCGTCGGACAAGCGGTCCAAGGTATGATGATACTCACAATATCAACAACAGTCCCACAGGTACCACCACCAACAATCTCTTCAAGATGGTCCAGAATTTCGTCCGCCGCCGCGGTCGCACGTCTCTTTTCTTCCGACTCAGAAGCCCATCCGGGAGGTCATCGCGCGGCGCTGTGAAGTAATCGTAGTCGAGGGGTTTGGCGGCGGTCTGATGGACGTCCATGCCCAGCGCATAGAGGATGCGACCGATCATCGTCCGCCGCGTGCGCTCTTCGAGATAATCGGATGCGACGGGGAAATTGGGGAGATCGAACTGCGGGAATTCCTCATCCTCGGTGTTGGAGGAGTAGTCGCCGCGGTAGGAGTTGGAGAATCCCGAGGTGGAGCTCTCGCTGACTTGCTCGAGCAGGAAGCTCTCGCGCGGAGGGATACTGAGGCCGAGTGGAGCTGCCATTCGCGTGTGATTTTGCGAGGAAGGTGGGAGTGGTGGTAGGTTGAGAGCAGCGTTTGTTGGTGGTTGGACCCGCAGGAGCTCCCTCTCTCGCCGTACGTCCCTGTCGCTCGCGACTACCAGGTGGGCGCCCAGTCGCAGCTATTGCGCAGTATGAGCGCAAATCTCTGGCTTGAGCAAACAAGGCCGGTGTTAATCCGTATTGCGAAGAAGATGTGAAGGCGACGTTGGGACATGCACGACCGCCAACTGGTTGTTTGGTTCCTGACGGGGTAAATAGTGTTGTCGGGCGGATTCGGGGGGTGCCTAATTGTCCTCAGGGTCGTGTCCTCCGCGGAGAAGAGTCCGATGTTGGGAGAGATGAAGACGGGAATGAATTAAATTATGATTAGGGGACGAGATTATTATGATTGTTGCTTGCTGAGGATCTTCCAACGACCAAGGCGGTGATGATCCAGAAAGGTAAGTAAGTAATATTGAAGAGAGAATAATAGTAATAATAAGAGCGAGTATGGTGATTGTCACCACCCACCAGTACGTACAACACACTACTGTGGGCACATCAGCTGTTGGACTATCGCGCATAGAGAGAAAGCGGCGGGTGAGAAGGTCTGAGCACCAGAAGAGGTGCGCCAAGGGGGAAAACGGCGACAATCATCATTATTGTTATCATACAGTGATCGCAGACGGCACAGCTACAGCTACACATATGTACACATCTTATGTCTGTCTCTCCATCAAACTTCGTACGAAAGGCAATGCGACACGGAAAACATGGATCCATCCGACCTGTCTCCCCGGCCGGCCTTCCTACATGAAAACCAGACCGACCATGCCAATCCACGGCATAACAACGACGAGGGCGAGACATGTAGATCGAGGGCCCGAGCTATCTACGCTACCATAGATTGGACGGCAGAGTGGAGACTCCAGTACGACAACAATCAATCGATCATCCATGGCGTACAGATCGCAAGCAGCGTCGTGACTAGACGACTAGATCATGTTCACCGATAATGATGATGATGATGATGATGATGATGATGAAAAGACCCTACGAGATCACTCGGCTGATATGCACACAGCACAGGACAGCACAGGACAGGACAGGACAGGACAGTAGTGCATATTCGACAGCCACCCAGTCCAGTGCCAGTGCCAGTGTGCATGAGAAGACGCCATCCATGCAGTAGTCGCAGGTCTGGAGTTCTCGACGTTGAAGCTAGGTCGACATCAGCAGACCGTCAGAGGAAACCTCGATGCCTACCGTATCGCTATCATCATCGCGCCGTCGAAGCGGATGTGGATTCCGTCTGATCTTTCCCGTCGATCGTGTAGAAAGACGGCATACAGGAACATATTTACATAAATACATATATATGTGATACATCCGTAAATAATTCACACGTTGCTCCTTGGAAGCCATTCCCCGCCGTAATGTTCAGACGAGCAACATCGCACATATAAACAGTACCTTACTCATATGCATGTGTAGTCCACTATCGACCGATCGCCTCGTCCACTTCATGTAATAACCCTCATGACCATCTCCCCAGCCACCGCCAAGCTGGAGAAAAGGTCTCCCATCCAACCAAGGGCAGTCACCATCGAATCCCATCAGATCCCATCATCAAATTCCTCCCCACGTCGTCGTCGATCAGCGCGAGGTCGGATGGTGGGTGGGCGGGCGACGCCATGACATTCGCATGATATCTAGGTATGATGGAAAACCTGAGAAAAATACAAACCCGAGCCGGCGCCGGCGCCCGCTTTTTCAAAAAAAAAAAAAGAGCAAAACGGCGGAGCGGAATATCAACCATGTCTAGTAGGGACGCTTCGATTCTGGACATGGGAGACATGCTTAGGTCCATCTCTGGTTTTTTTGTATCCTCGTCACTTTGAGAGGACCAGGGAAAGGCAGAGGGAGAAGGGAAGAAAGAAAGAAAGCGATTGATGGAGGTAAATCTCTTCTCCGACTGGCAGTACTGATATAGAGGCAAAAAGGAAGGCATCTCGCTCTACTGCAAGTCTGATTTCCTCACTTGACTCATCTCCACCGGGACACCGTTTTTGATTAGGTCGAGAATCCCAGTGAACGCTTCTTTGGTCCTCATCTTTTGCTTCCCTCGGAGGAATTCTCCCGCGGCGAGTGAGAAGGGAATGAAGAAAGGAAGAGGCATTTCTAAACCACACCTTCTCCTCCTCCTTCCCTATGGCCTTCTTCCCTCCTTTTTCCCGCTGCATCATATCTCTCGGCCCCGACTCCTCGTCACTTGTAACCATTTCCGCCACAGAGAGGAGGTTTCATTTCCGCTGTGCGATTTATGCATCATAATCATAACAGTCATCATCTTTCTCTTCGTCTCGTCTCGTCTCAGTCCTTCCTCTTCTTTTTTTCCCTCCCCTCGCGCTCTCTCTCTGTGTTATCTTCTGAACGGTGTCGGACGGTCCCATCTAATTCGTATCCATCGCCTCCGCGCTCTTCCCGCGCTTCTCCTTGACCCACGCGACGAATTCGTCGATGACGCTCGGCCAGCTGCTCTCCTCGCTCCAAAAGCTCATGGAGTCGTCCTTGACCGTCTCGAGGGCGAAGACCAGCGTTTGTTTCCAGAGATCCTTATTCACGGCCTTTTTGATCTTCGCCTCGTAGAATTCCAGCCACCACTCTCGCCACGGCGTCGAGTCCGTCCGCCAGTCGAACGCCGGGGTGGAGAAGAGGAGCTTCCAGAACTCCAACGCCATCTCCATCGCCAGGCTCTTCTGCCGCTCCTGTAAGCCGAGGGCGAAGGTGTGGTTGTAGACGGCGCGGAACGCATCGCCGCCGGAGGGGAGTTGCGATCGACGCTGTTCTACTATGGCGCTGATTTTGGGGAGAGAATCGGCGTTGGCAGCGGCCAGGCCATCGACGCAGCCTTGTCGAGTGATGACGCCGAGGGAAGGCGATTGAACGAGTTCGAAGAGTACGAGGGCGCCGACGTCGGTGATATCGATCTTGAGGTCGCCGAGGAGAGTACCGGTACCCTCGAGGTTGATTTCATCTGGCGCCTCCTTGGGATTGTCACGATATTTGTCAAAGATCTTGGTCACGGCGGCGCGATTTGAGCTGGTGTTGCTCGCAACGGGCTGGTTGAAGAAGCTGATGAGACGATTCATGTCAGTTCACAGGAGCGATTGTAACAATTGCAAGACGATTTCAATGCAAAGACCGGGGGCGAGATTTCGTAATGACCAGAGCTGGTGTCAACGCGGCTGAACGGAATCGGGATAGTCTGCGGGAAACAAGCATAGATAACTAGGACAAACGCGAGACTTACGCATTGATCGCGGCACTCAAGTTCCAATTATGCTGTTTCAATACCTTGCCGGCAGTGGTCTTGTCCGCCGCCGTGACACCTATGAATTCAGCCACCAAGCCTTTCTGCTGCGTGGAAGACGGGGCTGGAGCCATCGAAACTTTGGTGTCAGCCTTCCGAATTGCAACCGCAGAGTGGTGCACGCGGTGGGATGAACTGCGCAAAACGTCTGTTTCTATCCAAGGGACGGAATTACAGAAAGTGAAACGATGATGGAAAATCGACCTGCGCGCGCCCGCTCCTCGGAAAAACAATACGCAGTGGAAACGAGTAAAAGATGGTGATGATGTGGAAAGATGTATGTGTGTATGTGAAATGACTAGGGCACGATAACGAATGGATGCGGGCGCGAGTGACGACGTTGATGGACAATTCGGTAGGACGATACACGCGCGGGGTTCGAAATTCCGCCATGAGGAACGCTTAGATAATAATCCAAGGGAAGACGAGGCTCTGCAAGGGAAGAGAACCCAATTCGGGCGGTCCATCTCTGATAACAGTAACATTCCAGGCAGCTGTTCTTCATCTTTCGGGATTGCAACTCACCTTTTGCAGGGACGACAGCCAACTCTTTCACCATTGCCTTTTTATTCTTCTTTGCAGCCGGCGCTGTGGTGTCCGTGTTTGCATGCGTGGTTGTGTCTTGTGTCTTTCGCTTTGCCGGCATCTTCTTTCGGTTGTTGATCGTTGTCGAGTTACAACGTCGGACTCTGTCTGTGTGTAGGTATAAGACGCTGTTCGGTAGCAGACAATTCCAATTCGAAAGGTTTGTGAACAGCCGTGTTGATCGAATGAAGACACGTCTTTCGGGAATGATACACACAATCGTCAATACTGCCGTGCTCGGTACTTGGTGATCCGAACCACCGCAATGGACTCTGCAGGCGATTCTTCGTGACGTGACGTGAGGTCAGTCGGAATGGTGGAGTTGCTGTCTGGGCGCCCGGACTGAATCGTGACAGGAGCGAAGGTGGCAGAAGCAAGTTGGAAAGCGAGTGAGTGATGCGGTGGAGTTGACAGAACGGACATGCAGAAGTGAGGCAAGGGTGATGGTGTCGTCGTTTGTGTCGTTTGTTCGTGACTGAAGAACGGCGGAGACTTGGTCGTCTGGGAGTCCGTTTGCAAACACAACGCGACTTTGAAGAATATATATATATACACTATGCCTCAGGTATGTGTCGAGCACCTTCCCAAACATATCACGGGCATACTCTCTCCTGAACAGAATCACCTAGTGTCCACAGCCCGGGAGATGATATTGATGTGTCGAAGCACCTGAGCGTCTGTAGGTAGGTGTGCAAGTCATGCACCCTAGACAGCCGTAAGCCCCATGAAATGCAAAGCTGCCTACATTCTGAGATCGACGCCGACGTCCTAGGGTCGACAACATGCCGCATGCACTTGTCTCTGACATCTGACATGTGACATTGTTGACACCGGTGCGAACGGGACGGAGATACCAGCGAGTTGCGACCGACACATGCCATCTCACTGCTTCACCAACTCACGATTGTCACGCGTGTTCTTCTCCCTCTGCCAGCCGGTATCATACTGTATATAATAAGTAACAATCTATAACCATTTCTCGCCTGTCCATGCCTCCTACCACCGTCGCCACCCCTCTCGCCATCCTCGCCTCCTTTGATGGCAAGTCTAGTCGCCTTGCGGCATGCTCTCCACCGCGTCCGCCAACGCGCGGAAATTCTCCACCTGCAACTCCGCCGCCTTGACTCGCTCCTGTGCCCAATCCTGATGCAGCCGGCTGACGTGGTACTGCGAGCCCTGGAAGAAGAGCAGTTCGTCGCGCACGCACTCCTTGACGAAGACGCCGCGGGCGTGCTGGTCGACGATGGATTGTTTGTCCTGGTCATGATCAGCAAAACATTTCCCTCGCGATTCGGATGCGAGGAGGAGGAGGAGGGTGGAAGACTTACCGCGACAATCGCATTTTCCACCTTCTCCGCCTCACCGGGTTTCGCCGCATCGCCTTTTAGTTTGATCGTCTGCAGTTTCTGCTCGTTCTGCATGATCCGCTTCTCCAGCTGAGGAATATTGTCCTTGAGGCGATTCCAGCGATCGAAGAGGTCCCTCAGGCTGACGAGGCCATCGCGGACGATCTTCAGGTCCTCAAGCACGCCCTCGTCCCATCCGCGCGCCTCGTTGTCGAGCAGCGTCTGCGATGTCGCGAGGTGCTTGGCCACGCTCTGCAGGCCATCGTTGAGCATGGGGACGTCGTTGCGGTCGATGGCGTAGACGTCGGAGCTGGTCTCGGCGATGCTGAGGATGTTGGTGTTCAGACGACCGTACTCCACGGCCAGGCCTTCTTTGCGCTTGCAGACGCGTTCGACGAGGTTGCACAGGTGGATGTAGAGTTCGGCGCTGCGTCGGGTGCCGGCTTGCGCGGTGTCGAAGGTGCTGGTGAGGTCTTGAGGGAGACTGTCCTCGAGGTCGCGAGGGAGGGCTTTGCCGACGAATTCTTCCTGCACGCTGATGGTGGCTTGTTTGCGCCAGACGGAGAGCTCCTGTTCGGGGAAAGGGATTAGCGTGACGCACAATTTTGGTCCGGTCCATACCAAAACTTACGGTAGGCACGGTCAAGAACATCACGACCAACTGTTCCTCCCTCAGGATCGGATGTCGGACAAGCGCGTTCGTGAATCTCGCCAGGCCACGTCTTCTCTTCTCGATGAACAGCGCATCCGCCACGATGTGGTTACCATTGATCGCGACGCGTTTCGGCGGCAGCAGCGGTAATTGTCGGAATGGGTAGCGCTTGTGCAGGCACTCGAGCAACCAGACGAAATCGCTGTACCGTCGAATCACCTTGCTGTTGCGCCGCGCCGATGCCACCTCGTAGTTGCGGTGCTGGAACAGGAACAGCCCTTCCTTCTCTCCCAGGAGATTTACCGTGATGATCTCCTCCACACCCTTACCAGTAACGATGCGAGGCTGTGCTGGCCGTCGAGGCGTGCTGCCTGTTGCGTCGCCGTGATCTCCGAAGCCGCCTGAGGTGGTGATGGTGCTGCCGAAGTTCTCCGAATCGGCGCCAAAGGACGCCGAGGCACCCCAGCTAGTTCCTTCGGTGTGTCCTGCTGTTGGACCCGCTCCGTATCGACTGCTCGCGAGGTTCTCAGAAGATTCCGAAATGGTGTTAGTCGTGTAAGAGCTGGTGGTCCGACGATTTGAACCGTTCTCGCCATTGGGGTTCTCGACCGGGTGATTATGGTTCTTGTGCAATGCCGGACTACCCCAAGGATCGCTCTCCACCCCGAAACCCGCCCCGAAAGATGCCTTGCGCGGTTGCGGCTGGGCACGCTGCGTTTGCACCGGACTCGACGTCTGTGCTGGTGCTGCCGCAGCAGGTCGCGATCCAGAATGCTGTACAACTGATGCCAACTGCGGTACAGGTAGGCGTCTCCGGCGCTCGTCTACCGCATCCAATCCCAACTCTTCACCCTCCTGTGCCAGTCCGATGAGCGCGAGCAGCACGTTGAACTCGCCGCGTTCTAGCGCCGCGAGCTCCGTCGATGAAGAGCCGCTAACAATGCTCAAGATCTGATTCTGGTCAGCCGGGCTGATGCGGCTTTCGCGGAGGAGGAGACGGCAGTGCTGCGCGTCGACACGGCCAGTGCCCTGTGCGGCGCCATCGAAGGTGTCGATGTACAAGTCCGGCACGTCGGCATCGGCGAGGAGGGTTTTGACCAGGTTTCCGCGTCCGGCGCTCTTCTTGGGAGTGAACCCCCAGGGTGAATTGTTGTCGTTGTCATTGGTGTCGGCGGCGGCGGAGGAGGAGCTGTCTGCAAACATGGAAGAGGTGGAAGGTTTGGTGGGTTTACGGGCATTGTCGTCGTCGAAGAGGGATGCTTTCGGCCGCGAGCCCGCCGCATCGTCGTCGTCGCCGAAGAGCGACATTATGTTGTGGTTGTGATTGAGGTGCTGGTCGTGGTGATGATGATGGTGATGACGACGAATTGAGCTTGACCGTTGCAACTGGCGTTTATACCTCCGAAGCACTCCGATTAGTACTAGTGTAAGTACAGTTCAATGTAGTCACAATGACTCCAAATCACACGATGCAGAGGTTCCTAATATCAAAACGACATATGTGTTCGTGAAAAGTGTCAAAGAGGGTACACACAGCAGATTACGGTGTATTGAACAGGCTGACGATCGCGGTGCAGGAACTCGAGCGTGCTGCTGCAAGTCGGAAAGTAGGCGACACACTACTGTACCTAGTAGTCAGGCAAAACGTGGGCGACAGCTCCACCCCGACCGAACCTGGACTGACCGGCGCGGAGAGTGCACAAATAGCGACATCTTCCAGTCCAGCCCACCCACGACACACAGTCCGTCTGCCAATGCGCGCTTGCAACCACTTTCTGCCAACTTCAATGGGAACTGAAAACTCTATCGTCACCACCATGAAACGGCGTAAACATTCTTCCTCTGCAAGGAGAGTCAGATGAATATGCTTCTGAATGGGAGGAAGAAAATGGTTGAATCTTCGAAGTGTTGAATGTGATTTCCCTGCGGAAGGAGGATTCTGAATTGTATCTATGTGTATAGAACTCCGAAGAGATGAAACAGGAAGGAAGAAGCAAAGTCTCCGCGTGATATGTACGAGATGAGACGACGAGAAATGAGGGTATCTACCAAAAAAAAGAAAACCAAGGAGACATCCGAATGTCCGCCCAAATGCATGCAATGCCCAGGACCTGTCCACACATGCCCCAAAAGATGCCGCGATGCCCAATGCTCCGTCTATGCCCACCAACCGACTTTTGCGTCATATAAAAAAATGCGAGTTTCCAAGAGGAAAGCTCCCCTCCAAAACGCCAACGCTAAATGGAATCACCAAGCCAAGAAAATAAAAGAGAGAAAGGGTCCCTGCAAAATTTAGAGCCTTCAAGATCAAGAACCATCCGTAGGTGAGGACGTCCTGTTCCCAGCGCCCCTAGTCCCGCCAGTGGAAGTAGACAACCCAGTCGGCGACCTTCTCGGCGGCGCCGGGACATGGATCACACGACCGCTCCCGCCCACCGCAGGACTGATATCCTCTGCGCGGGGTGGACCGGTGAGATTGGAGGAGGGGCGCACATCGGCGAAGGAGACGGCCGATGTAGCGGAGAAGCGGGTCGTGGGGCGGGAGACTCCTGCGGCTGATGATGTGACAGGTTCTCCTGGTGTTGCTGTTGTTGTTGTTGTTGTCGTCGTGGTCGGTGCTACTGCTGGTAGTGCTGCGGAAAGGGCAGATATGGGTCGGACGACGTTGTCATCGGAGGGATGACGGGAGATTGCTCCAGAGTCATCGGCGGCTTCCTTCTCGCTTAGTATGGCAGCTTCGATCTGGCGGCCGAGGTGGCGAGTCGGAGCGGGCACGACAATGATGGGAAGCTCAGCTTCTTCCTTGCGATGACCGCGATGGTTTGGGCCACTACGGTTTTTGGGTTGAGCGTCAGAAGGAGAATCGGCCAAGGAGTTGAAGAAGGGCAGCCTGCTGCGGAGGGTTCGCATTGGACTCTCACGAGGCGGTGTGGCAGGTCGAGCTGTCTGCGCCGCGACCGCTTTGGCTTCTTGTACCTCCTTTGGTGGGGAGGTACGTTTTCGTTTGAAAGGGTTCGAGACGGCGTGCCATACGCCCTGTTCGAGGCTTTGAGTCCGTCGAAGCTCGTCGTCTTCTTCTGCAACGTCAGCGAGTTCCTTTTCTTGTAATGCCATTTCACGAGAGTTTCGTGTGGCGTTGGCGCGCGAGTTGCGACTGTGATCGACCCGTCGTCGGACTGGTTGAGGAACATCCGGAACGGTGTCATATTGCACGACATAGACGGTACTCGCTGCGCTGGTCGTGTCTGCTCTACTGACGGGAGTCGGCGCTTGCACGGGTGGCGTCACGCCTCTCCTCGTCATCGAGAATCGAACAGCGTCCCCGCGAGTGATGGCGGCGTTGGGGACCGCCGCTGGAGTCTGAGCAGATGTCGTAGGTTCCGAGCTGGAATATGCCCTACCCAACGGGAAATGCTGAGGCGCCTGGACAGGAGGTTTCGATCGGAAATGCTGAGCGACGCCACTCAGCCCGTGTTCCAGTCCCTTGGAGGCATGGCCGCCGTCGTCGCTGTCGTTGCCGGGACGCCTTCGACGACGACGACGATCACGTCCCCAGCCGCCGTGGTCATTGGGGTCCTCCAAATCGAGCATCTCATCGCCATCGAACACTTCCCGGCCGAGAATCCCATCCTTCTTCTCGTGCCGTTCCAACGCCTCGATCCGATCTACCCATTCCCAGACGATGACACTCGCGGCAGCAGCTCCCACCCATCTCACGTAATCTCCCCATCCCGCGACTTTCGAATTCGAAATGTCCGTCACGAAGAAAACAACCGGAGTGAGGATGGCCACGAGGGACAATAGCGCAATCAGGCAAATGCTGCGCATTTGTGGGTGATAGAATGCATATCGATACTTGGTGAGCGCGAAATAGATGACCCAAGCGGCGTAGAGTAAACCAACGGAAAGTTGAAAAAGATATGATAGTGCTGGCACGGCGTCGACGAAATGACGGCCCTTGGCTGTGGAGCCAATGTGAAACGCATTCAAGCAGGAGAAAAGTGAGTCGAATAAGATGAGCGCAAACCCGATCCATTTGATGAGGACTTTCTCCTTGTGTCGTGGAAACAGGCGGATCAGCGTCTGGACTTGAGCCAGCCACAGAAAGACATCCGAGATGAGGCGAGTGATTTTGATCTCCGTGGATCCCAGCACAGTTGAGCGGATCTCCGAAGCGTCCATATATCCGATGACGTATTGCTTGTATGCCACGGCAAAGGTATCCGAAACCGCGATGGTCAAGGAGATGGCCACGGCGAGCGCAGCGACCTTCTGTAGCCATGGTCGCGTCCCTGAGCCGGCGAAACTGGAAGGACCATTCGCGCCACCGATCATACCATGCCCACTGCCCAACGCCGCCGGAGCCACAGCCATTCCTCCGTATAAAGCCGTTCGCGGCGTCACGACCAGCATGATGACCAATATCCATGCAATCACCGTCGCCGCGGCTATGACAAAGGTCATGGGAATGGTCGAGGCGTAGAAGTCATCGCGAAGGTCGCTGTTGATCATCCGGCCCGGCGAGTTTCCCGAACATTGCGGCTCAAAGGTGACAGTGGTCGTTAATGTGATTGCCGAATCGCCGAATTGTATGATGCCGTTGGCAGGGAGAATGAAAGGTGTACAATGTGGTGGCGCGGTGGTGGTGGTATCGGTGCGCAGGTTCCAAAGCTGACGTGGGACGATTCCGGTCGCGACAGACGTCGGAGTCGGGATGCTTTGTAGAGTCGTGGCCCATATCGCTGTCGGCTGTGCTGCGACAGCAAGAGTGGTAGATATTATGTCCATGTTCTGCGATCCAAGATAGTTGCAGTACGGCCTCGGGGGCCTCTCAGTGCGCACGCGGGCGCTCGTGGGAGCGATGACAAAATCACGAAGGCATCTGATGCGGGTTCAAAGTAGACATGTGGGCGACGATGGCGTTGTTGTGGTGGTGGTTGTTGGAATGTATCAGACGAGGACCAGATTGAGGGAGAGCGACGTGGTGCTGAGAGTGTGAGACGGATGGAAGCGTTTGTTCAGCGGCGACGGTTCAATCATCCCAACTGTTCGACATGGAGACGGGTGTGGAAGTGCTGCTGGGTAGGGTAGGGTAGGGTAACAGGCGGTGGGTGTTGGGTGTTGGGGTGGTATTGAAGGTGTCCTCCACCCAAATCCACTCCACTCCACTTGCCCCAACTTCGAGTCCGGTCAGGGTCAATCACGTGGATTCGGGATGCACACTGCGTTCGGAGGTGATGGGCGGCGATTGGTCCCATCAATCCCATAAGGCTACAGCCTACATGCGACTATCCGTTTTATGGCACATTTCACCAAGCAAGTCCACTTCGGTCCATCCGTAACGTTGAGCATGCGATCATGATACCGCCATTTCATATCGATGCCGTACGCAGGGACGATTATCTTGCCGGGCGCGCAGATATCCGAAAACGACCGACTCGAAACTCTGTCGGGAGACGCATGACGAATTGACCGCTCACAGAGGATGGTCAAGGTTTGAGTCCAACGGTCTTGGGAGGGCCTGGTTCCCTGGCAATTCTCAGGCGAGAGACGGGAGAATCAAGGAGCGAAGGGAGTCTTGGAAGTTGCTTGTACCGATCCATCGCTTATCTCTAGGCACGGCGCAGAGAGTGGGGATGAATGGGAGAGCGAGAGGCTGGTGGGCCACTACAACGGGCGGACACACAGCGCATTTCCCTCTCATCAGGATTCATCTCATGCACTTGGTTTTCTTAGGTGCGTTCCATGGACAGTACAATTGCTCTTATCTTGAGATGAACGGAATCCGTCCTTTGCGATATTCAGGACGGACTTTTTGGATGAACTATCCTGCCTGACTATCCCTTCAGATCAAAAGCTTTTGCGCAAGTACAATAGCAGGACAAAATCGCCATGCAGCGTTTTTGCCGGTCGAATTGGAGTGGGCATCGCCGTTTAAGCGTGGAAGACTTCACCTCCAGTGACCACGTGATCATTCTCATGTTCCGTTCATCCACTACACCATGACTCGGTCGGTATACAGGCAGGTGATCCTTTACCGTCCAGTCGTCACCGATGCCCGGCCGATAATTGTCCGGAAGAGAGCTCAAGGCCCGAATGGCGAACAGCTTCAACAAGGTCCACCCAGGGCGGTCTCCTATGGGGAATTCAGACCTTAAAGTACAGCACCACTTGTATAGAAAGCCCCACTGAATCTCTTCGTACCTGACACGAGACTCCAGCTATGTGGTCGTCATCGTTCTCCTCATGGTATCTAGTTCGCAAGTGAACTTCACCTTACGGGAAAGATATATCCCGGTGCTTGTCTTGGCTGCAGCCAAACTCGATACATTTCTGGTCGGTTTCTTGAGCGATGTTAGGGTTATCATCCTGGAACAAGATTCAACGCGCTACCATCGTTCTTCAAGGCATTGTCGGATCGTAAAGGATGGCTCGACCACAGTGTGGAATTGGACTGGAGAAGACTCGTCCAATATAGCAGACCTCGATGGAAAGTCTGCACGATGTAAATTCTCTAGTGACGGGACAGCCGCAGCCAATGGAAGATTGATATTCAGGACCAGCCAGTCATCGGTCAGCTCAGGGTTCATGTGTATGCAACTCACCTGCATCGTTCATCCCGCACGTGCCTGAGGCGTGGGATCCGTCCACGGTTCGTCCGAATCGCTGACATCAGCGGGGTATCGCGTACATCGGGCGTCGATTTGACGACATGCATAGCAAGGGATTGGTGATGACCTAGGCAAGGGCATTGACCTCTCGAAGTTCTGGCATCGGAAACCACATCGACGACGAAGATACAAGATTGAGTTGATCATCCGAATCACTCTACAAGCTAGTATCGATCACAACACAGATCCATCGTCACAATTCGAATACGGCATTCCCGAGCTGAAGCCAAAGCAAGAACAAGAACAAGAACAAGAACAAGAATCGCGAGTCATACATTCCCGCTGTGCAGAAGAATTCTTCCCAGGACCAAGTGGATCACTCAAAGCATACCCACGCCACGATGTCCACAGAACCCAACCTCAAGACATTGCATCCCTGGCTTCAGGAGAATACCACTCCAGTAGGCTCCACAGGCGGGACTGTGAAGAGCTTCTCCCATGATCTCGGCGACAACGGACCCATCCTCTGCGCGGTCCACGGCTGGCCGCAGAGTTCGTATATGTATGTTCATTCCCCCTAGCGTTCCATGCTTCTCTGCAAGAGATGATGTCCATTCCAACCCCCCAAAAGATATGCCCCAATCTGTTGGACGGCCAACGCCATATCAAAAGCCAACGGCGAAAGAAGAAAAGTCTTCTGACCATCGCATTGGATATCCTCAGGTGGCGCCACGTCCTGCCCTCCCTCCGTCCCAGAATCTCCCTGTTCGTCCCCGAGATCCCGGGCTACGGCTTCTCCAGCCCGCCGGCCGCCTACGACAAACGCACCGTCGGCGCGCTCATCCTCTCCGCGCTACGGACGACCTTCGGGTCCAGCCGGCCGATAATCTGGTGCGGCCACGACCGCGGCGCGCGGATCGGCCACCGGCTCCTGGTCGACCATTCCAATCCCTCCTCCTCCTCACCAAAGGATCAAGACAACACCAACCACAACGAGATCCTGTCCGCGATCATCATCGACATCGTCCCCACCCTGCGCCAGTGGCAGTCCTTCTCGCACCCGGCCGCCAGCCGGGCCTATTTCCACTGGCCGTTCCTCGCGCTGCCGCACGCCGCGGACATGATCCTCGCCATGGGCGGGGCAAACTTCACGCGGATGAACCTGCGGAACGCGCTGGGCGAGAACCCCGCGGGGCGCGCGGGCTTCGAGGCGGACGGCGCGGTCGAGGTCTACTGCCGGCAGTTCGACGACCCCGAGTGCGTGCGGGGGGCCTGCGCGGATTACGCGGCGGCGGCGGGGGAGGACGTCGATCTGCAGATGCGGGACATGGAGCAGCCAGGAGGAGGAGGAGGGGGAGGGGGAGGGAGGAACGTCATCCGCGTGCCGACGATGGTGATCTACTCCGCGAGGAACCTGGGCAGGATGCACGATGTGCCCGGGGCGTGGGAGGGATGGATCGACGCGGGCGTGGAGGCGAGGTTCGTCGGCGTCGGGGACGGCCACGGGCATTATCTCCCCGAGGAGGCGTCGGATCTCGTGGCGGAGAGGATCCTGGAGTGGATCGAGCGGACGGCGGGGGGGAAGGGGGAGGGGAAGTAGCGGGGGAAGGAAAAACACGAAGAGCCCCTTTGGACCGGAGGCGGACGGCAGTGGACGTATCTATGGAAAAAGGATCTATTGGTATTTCGAGGGGATGTTTGTTGTCCGGTCTAGAAGAGGGTGTGGGTATCATCGCGCTATGTAAAAAAAGGAGATCTGAAAGGGGAGTTCGAGACCCTCCCTCTCCTCTCTTTGGGAAGAGGACGACGAGTCCAAGAAAAGAAATAACAAAGGTCGATGAAAACACAAGTGTCTCGTCCGAGATGGCGGGGGAAAAAGAAAACAAGGGACGATCGAAATCCCGAAAGATGGCTCCGAGGTCATGACACCTTGGACGTGTATCCCGTCGGACAGACCGCCTCGCCCCAGCCCACCGTCCACCTCACGCTGCCCATGATGACGAGCATCAAGCCCAACGATCCCAGCACGCTCACGAGCGCATAGGTGTACGCGTGCCTCCTGCGCAGGGCCCTGATCTCCGCCACGAAGGTGCTGACCGTGGTCAGGCTGCCGCAGAAGCCATCCATGACCCCCTGCAGGATCTGGCAGCCGATGCGTCCGCCGCCGGGCAGGCCCATGATGCCGACCCCGACGTGCTGGACGTCGTACGCCATCCCCTCGACCGCGGAGCCGAACATGTTGACCGCGAACGTGCCCAGCGGGAACGTGACGACGAGGGAGTTCAGCGTGCTGCTGGAGTAGTACCGCAGCAGGCAGCCCGCGGGCGCGAAGACGAGCGCGAAGAGGACCTCGCCGCGCCAGGCCTCGCTCGGGGGGAAGATGGCGAGGAGGACGGCGCCGAGCCAGCAGCCCCAGCCGAGGAAGACCATGAGGGGGTCGAGGGCTTTCCGGAGGAGGAGCGGTGGGAGGACGGGGAGGTGGCGCTCGAGGGACTGCGCGAGGTGGGCGCCGACGATGAGCCCGCCGAGGGAGAGGGCGAGGGTGGTGGAGACGACGGCGAGCACGGCTTCGACGGAGTAGCCGCCGTTGCGGTCGGCGGAGTACGTCGGCAGGGGCGCGGTGTCGAAGGGGTGGCTGTTGGGCGTGGGGAGGTCGTTGGACAGGGCGAGGAAGATGTCGCGGGCGAAGGCGGAGAAGGAGGTGAGGCAGCCGCAGAAGCCGACGGCCAGGCCGATGTAGAGCGGGGAGCGCTTCTTCTGCTTGGCGAGCTCGTCCTTGTCGTTGAGGTCTTCCCAGTTCTGCGGTTTCTCGGAGGAGAGGATCGTGCGGGAGACGTCGCGGAAGAGGTTGTGGTCCTCGAGGAGGAAGCCCATGATGAGACTTCCGCCGAAATTCGCCCACACGGCTGGCGTCACGATGGGGGTGCCAGGGTAGAAGGTGCTCCATTGGATCCCGAGCCGTAGTAATGTTCCCCAAATGGAGAAGAAGATGAGATATGAGACGGTGTAGAGAGTGTTGAGGAGTGGCGGTACCGGCGGCAGCTGTTTCGCTTTCCATTCTTCCTCGGACTGCGGTCGGAATGCGCCTGCTGGAGAACCCGCGCTCTTCGTCCGCGCGAGGTTCTCGCCTTTCGAATCGAGTCCGTCTATGACCCCCGAATACCCACCCGAGGACGGCACTGGCGGGAGCGCGGTCGTCTCCTTGAGGATCGGCGCGCGCGAAGCTATCGTCGTCGTTTGACTGTGTGACCGACCATGTTCGGGGTCTCTTTTGCTGAAATTGCGCGCGGGATAGCTCATGTGCGCCTGTTCGCGATAGGAAGGTTCGTGCTCGCTATGGGACGGGAGGGGTGATGGGAGAGCGGGAGCTTCCTCCAGCTGGCGAAACTCGTCGGCGACTTGGTATTGCTGTTGACTGCTGTATCGTTTCGATCTGACCTTGGAGGCGCGACTGGCCGAAGAGACTGGCCGTGATCGGTTGTTCATGGCGGCTTGCTGTTCGAGGGAAGCCATCTGACTGCTGGTGGAAGGCGGTCGCGGCGCAGCGCGGCTTATACGTTGATGGTCGAATGCGCTCTGGCGGCGACTGCCGACGGTACTGGCGGAGGGCGCACGCGGTCGCGTTTGGATAGGTTCCTCGGAGGCATCATGGTACGACTGTTCTTCGGGAGATTGGGTTGACCGTTCCCGGTCGGCCATGGCTGGTACGGTATATGCAGGTCTGCAGGAGGTGAAGATGTCCGGATTTGGGGATACGAGGACTCTCTTCGTGGACCGTTAAGTTGCCCGTTTATGGGTGAAGTGATGATCGCGGAGCCGTCGACATGTAGAGGGAGGAGAATGTCGGCCACGAAGATACGGTTTGTGCTGTTATTATAATCCAATGAATGACATGAAGCTGAAAGGAAAGACGATTGCTGGGTGAGACAAGGGTAGAGATCGCGCGATGAGGAAGATGGAGAACGAACAAACGGGGCTCGAAGCCTAGCCACGATCCATACTCGACGTCGATGAGGTGGAAGGTGAATCGTGTGCGTGCTGAAAGGGCAAAAGTGGTGAGGGAAGTAGAGTGAGTAAGACTCGGAGCATCCAGGCGAGCAGCTCTGTTTACCGTCTGTCCCTGGAAACGCCCATCCATTTCTGGATCCTGGTGTATCATCCAGGCGTAGGGGATCAAGAATGGATGAGAGGATGGAGGATTTACCGGGGCTGGCGCAAGTTGCAACGGTTTTTGGGGCCCACCACTAATTTCTTCCCGCCAATCACGAGGGAGATGCTCTGGACGTTAATCTCTTCTTCTCCAGGGCTGTCCGCAACCTCGGACGTTGCAGGTGGTCTACAGTATATCCGGCGTACTGTATACTGTGTGTATAGGATACATCGTCACTCGTTTCTCATTGAGATATCGTACAGTGGATCTGTACCATCGACGAGTCGGAATGCAGTATATGAGTTGAATGAACGATGCATATGCAGAAGACATTAAAACATCCTAGACCGTCCTGCAGAAATGGCAGCAGTCCTCGTATCCTTATTAATACTAGGTAGGTAAGTACCTAGGCAGGTAGGTAATAACTGTCGGAGGACGCGATTGCAACGCGTGGATATATGCAAGCCGAGCGTGTCTGTCTCGCATGGAAGAAGAAGAATAGATGGCCGTTGAATAGAGCCATCGGATCTGCATTCCCACGTAGATCTCCTACCGTACAGGAGGTATGTGTATATGTATATGCAGAGCTCGTGGATGGGATGCATGAATTGTGATGAGCATTATATTAGTGTTACACGTGCGATCTGCATTGAAGACGGAATATGGTTCGCGACTTCTCTGAGGCGCTCTCCTCGATTCCCTCTCCGACCGGGTTTATGGAACGGGACTGCTTGATGTACAGTTGATGTACAGTATGTGTCATGGCATACTGCGTGGATGCAGACTGTACATCGACCGTACATGACGATGTATGTAACAGCTCCACGGCCATGGAATTCCCCGTGTCCATCGTGGATGGGAACGCTCCCGTTCGACGTCCGCCTTGGAAGTTGCGTGTTCGCGGAATGACGATTCCCCTCCACCGACCGGGTTTGGGAATATTGCCCAGGTGTATTGGAAAAAAGCACCAAGGAACAAGGATGGCGGGGAAGAAGAACGGGCATCAAACGGACGATAACACGGTTGCCGCAGCCGGATCGTTCATCTTACCTCGCTGCATATATGTATATTGCACGATGGTCGTACCGCATGGTAATGATTGATGATTACCTAGGTAGGTACTGTAGATGTGCATCATCATGTGCAGCCAGTATGCCATTGGTGGTGAGGTGAGATGTAAATATCCTGGAGCATCGTCTGGTCTGGGATGGGACCTGGTTGGGCTCCGTTCGTGTGGGGTGATGAAACCCGCTACGGGTTACATACATTGGAGCGGGATCCATCAATTGATCCGAAACCAGGAGGGACAACAGGCGGAGGTTTGCCCGCAGGTCCCGCCGCCAAATCTGGAGGGCTGGCTGGCTGTACCACGTCACGCGCAATCCGGTTGCTATCTGCCCATACAGCAAGTCCAGTACTAGGTAGAAGCTCTTGTTATCGTACTGTATGCCTGACGCCCGACAGCTCTCCTTTCTCCTTACAGCGTGACACTTGCTGGCAGAACATCGGTGACTCTCGCTCTTATATTCTGATCTCCTTGACGAGATTCATAGTACATTGTTCATCTCATTCGTTGGAGGTTCACTTCACGATCTGACTTCGACTATCAAAGCACCACCCGGACTTTAGGCCCACATAACTCCGAAGTTCAACAACACGAGCATCTACACACGAGTGGCAGACCGCCAACACACACACACACACAAGTGCACACATAAGTGCAACCTCTCCTCCTCCTCCTCCCCCCTCGACAAAGAAAGGACACGAGTTTCGCATCCTCCGGGTTGCAGCTTCTCCTACAACGACGACCCACCTCCTCCGTCCACAGGTCATCATGGCGAGCTCAACCAGCTCCACCACGACCTTCCCTCCCTCGGTGCACATCTCCCAACATCCCTGCGTCCAAGCCAAACTCAGCCAGCTCCGATCCGCCTCGACCAACGCTCGCGAGACCAAGGCCCTGGTCCATGAGATCGCCACCATGGTGGGATGTGAGGCATTGGCGAAGGCCTTGACCGTGCAGGCGGGAGAGACGGTAAGCGGTTCGATTCCTTTCTCTTGGACACGATGTGAATTGGAGGAGTTTTCTCAATTCTGACTCAAATCCCCCCCTTTCCACCTCACAGGACCACTCCCCACTCGGCTACCCCTACCAAACAGCCACCATCACCCCTCAGAACATCCGCCTCGTCCCCATCCTCCGCTCCGGCCTCAGCATGATCGACGCCGTGCAATCCCTCCTCCCCGTCGCCGTGCCCGTGCACCACCTCGGCCTCTACCGGGAGAAGACCACGCTCCAACCCGTCGAATACTACAACAACCTCCCCTACCACAAATCCTCCCCCTCCTCCGCCTCCGGATCCCAACCATCGTCGTCCGCGGATCTCGCCATCATTCTCGACCCCATCATCGCGACCGGGAGCACCCTGGGCGCGGCCATCGAGACCCTGCGCGAGGCCGGGGCGAAGCGGATCCTGGCCATCGCCGTCCTGGCGAGCGAGACGGGCCTGGGCAAAGTCGCGGAGATCTGGCCCGAGGGCGTCACCATCTGGGTGGGGGGCGTGGACCGCGAGACGGACGGCAAGGGCATGATCAAGCCGGGACTGGGCGACGTGGGCGATCGGCTGTTCTTGACCGTGGGGAAGTAGGAGCGATGGGACCGGAGAAGGTGGAATTTGTTTTTGAGAATCAAGGGAGAGGGCCGGGTGGAAGCTGAGTGGGTAGGATAGGAGCGGACAGGATAATGAGAAACGGATTTCCGATCGACGATCGAAGAGATGTATCAGTGACGATGAGAATCATGAACAATACCAACCAATGAATTTCATGTCATTCTCGGGAACGCGCGAGGTTGAAAATGTCAAGGAAGAGACGACAGGATTGACGCTGAAATCCCACCCACCACAAAAAAGATGCCGACCATTGTTCGAGGCGCCTTGCGGACATTTCTCCTCCTCGAGGAGAACAAAAAGACCATCAATCCCAAAAGCAGAACGAAATGAGAAAGGACAGTAAAGCCACCATGAAAAGCCGAGTGCCCTTCTCCATGCCCGAATACACGCCGATCACGAACGAACCCAGCACGCGAATCTCGGCCCAAAAGTGAAACCCCCCCAAACTGATGAGATGGAAGATAGGGGAAAGAAAGAAAATAGGGAAAAAAGGAAAATCGAACGAATGTAATACAAAGACGACGATCTAGGGAAGAAAACTGAATTTCTTCGTCGTTTTCCCCATCATGATGATCATCATCGTCGACAAATGGATCCGATCGAATCCTCGTGGAAAATTGTTACAGAAAGAACCCCGCCCGTTCGCCCGCCCGCCCAGAGAGGTCCATGGTCGCCGTGGGGCGAGAAAAGAATAGGGGGAAGAAAGGGGAAGTACAAGGAGGGGTGAAAACATTGAAACGGAGGCCCGTGATTGAGTTTTCTCCCCCGATTCGGCCCCTTTCCTGGAAAACACCATGCTTGCTTGCTTGCTCGCTTTGGAAAAAGTATTGAAAGATGGGACGAAAACCCCGAAGCGAAGGAAGATGACAGAGAAGAGCCGACAAAATGGTCAGAGTAAACAAGGGGGACAAAAGGTAAAATCATGAAGAAAGCATAATAATAATAATGGTTGGAAGTCCTCCATCGAGCAAGCCCAACTTTTTCCCTCCCCCTCCTCCTCATCAAAACGAAACACCGTTCCCTCGTTGTTGACCTGCTCCATTCATTTGTTCCCAACCCGTCCGTCATCAATGTTTCCGAGAGAATTCCATAACCGGAGATTCCACCGCTTAGACCGCGACGGCACGGATTCCGCAATCCAGACAGATCCACCTCACCGGACCTCCATCCTTGGCCGCCCGTGCCGAGAAGGAGATGCTCCCGCAGTGGAGGCAGTGCATGAGGGGTTCGTCGATGGGGGTTGCCGCAGAAGGCTCCGGTTTGGCCGCAGGTTTGGCGCTGCTGTTCGTCGCTGTGGTGGCAGTGGTGCTGATCTGGGAGACGGAGCGGTGGGAATGGTGGGAGCGAGGACGTTGGTTGTTGTTGTTGTTGTTGTTGATGGTGAAAGTGGATTGGTGAGAGTGCGGCGAACGGTGGAGGGAGGGATGGTGGTGGCGGAGATGGTCCGGTTCGAGTTCGTAGTAGGAGTCTTGATGGTCGCGGGCGTCGTCAAAGGCATCGTTGTCGCTGTCGTCGCCGTCGCCGGGATATTCTCCAATCGGTGTCCCGCGTTCGTCGCTCAATACGGTGACGAAGGTGTCCATGCGCGCGAGCATTCCCGGCTGTGGAGGCTGAACGGCGAGATGTTCCGGGTGGTCTGGCGATGTGGGATCTGTCGGGCTGGTGTTGCTACCACCTCCTGCGGCGTTCGCAGATTTCGACTGTCCTTCGTCAGCGAAGTTCCCGTCTCCCGCTAAAAGTGTCGCATGGTAGATTGTGCCCGCCTCATGCTGCTTCCGCCAGTTTTCTGCGTCCTGTCGGATCCGGTCGAGATCCCAAAAGGCGTATGACTGTCCTCCGACGATGTCTAGAGGATTCTCGCCCGAGAGCTGCGGTTGTGGCGAGGGCAATGGCCGGGACGGATTCGCGACGGCGGACGATAGTACAGCCGCTTCCATAGGATCTTGTTCAATTGGCGATGGAGAGGTCACCAACGCTTGCGCGAGAAGCGTTTCGGTGGTCGCGGGGGGATGGATCGGAGAGGATCGAAGACTACTGTCGCTGGTCTTGTAAGGATCTGCGCGGGAGCGCAGTTCGACGGATCGGCGAGAAGATGTGCTATATCGATTCTGTTTGGCCGACGACACAGCCGTACCCGGATATGTGGAAACGCCAGTCCGCCAGGAGATGATCCGTTCTGATGGGGCTTGCGTGGATGCGACAGACATGCGCTTGTCGTTCAAGCTCCGTTGGCTTGTGCGCGTCGCGAAGGATTCTGCGCGGCTCAGCTTCCCACTCCGCTTCGTAAAGATGGATGATTTGTCCCAATCATCTTGTCGTCGTTTCGACCAACCGCAATCTTGCCGGAACACCTTGATCTTGCCCAGAAAGTCGGCGGTGATGATGATATGGCCTGATTTGTGTACCGAACGAGCTGCATGGGCAATTGTGTCCTTGGATTCGCCGATCTTGATTTCGCCATCCGGGCTGTCTGGCATACCTGACCCCCGTGAACCCTGCCGTTCCGCACGACTCAGCAGCATCACAGGCGGGGGATTGCACATATCGTAAACAGGATCCTCTGATTTGCTGAGATGTTGTCGGGTCTTCGTCGGAGCGATACACACCACGGTGGTGATAGTATTATGAGCCTCAAACATCTCCACGGGAATCTTGTCGCGCTTGTCATGTTTGTCGTTTTGAGGGTGATCCAACGACCAAAGATATGCCATGCGATCTTCCGAACCACAGACGACATATTTCCCGTCATCGCTGACAGTTGCACGGATCTGACTGAAATTGTTCTCGCTGCCGCGGAATTTGAGCTCGAGGCTCTTGTCGCGAAAATTGTAGAGTCGTACGCGGGAATCATTGCTCGTGATCAACACCTTCGTCGCTCCGTTTGGACCGTAATGGGAGCGAATGCCGGTAATCTTACTGCCCTTGGCATTGTGCCCTCGTGTTGAGCGCACATGGATTTGCGATTGATATTTCAAGCCTTCCGTCTCGTAGAATGTGCACAGCCCACTCAAGCAGCCGGCCATCGCATGCTTTCCATCCGGCGTAAAGCCCACAGCGGTGATCATATCAGGCACTTGCACCATGTATGCAACACTTTTCGTCGCGATGCTCCACAGCCGTAATTTGGAATCTAGCGAGCCTGCCAGGAAATATCGGTCATCCTTGGGATGGAAGACGATTGAAGGGACGTGGTCGTTGTGGTTGAAGGTGAGAATGGAATCGTTCCTACTGACGTGCCATAATCGAACCGTCTTATCCATGGAGGAAGACAGAAGGAAATTGTTCTTGCTCCAGCTGAGGTCGAGGATGGTCGCCGTGTGTCCATGATATTCGCGTAGAGGTTTGCTGTGAAATACGGGGGCACTCAAGTGCTCGGCATGGGTCCCATTGCCCTGTACCTCGTTCTCCCGCGATTCTTGCCGCTCTAGCTGATGACGATCATCCAGATTGGTGAGAACAGACCAAACTCGAACGACCATGTCAGCTCCTGCAGTGGCGAGATATTTCCCATCCCGGCTGAATTCCATCGCCCAAACGGTATTCCCGTCCGTCGCCTGGGTCGATCCTTTCCTTTTGAGTTTGTTGAAGGTTTCGCGCCTCTCGAGTTTGGGAGGAAGTGTGCTGGGACATAGCTCCTGCGCGAGAAACAGTCGATCAAAGTCGCGCCGCGCCTTGAAGCGAGACCGAACTTTGAT
This sequence comes from Dissoconium aciculare CBS 342.82, assembly GCF_010015565.1. Lineage (NCBI taxonomy): Eukaryota > Fungi > Ascomycota > Dothideomycetes > Mycosphaerellales > Dissoconiaceae > Dissoconium > Dissoconium aciculare. The sequence continues at coordinate 209,263 of NW_022984951.1, forward strand.
GTATGCTGGCGGCTGAGGATGGCGGGCATTGAAGCTCATGTTATCCGTCGACTGCGCAAACACCTCCGCATCATTGCCTTCCGGTCGGAGTTCGCCGGTCGAGGATTCCTCCCCGATGCTCTCCTCGTCCGCATCCTTTTTCCTTGTTCCGCCCATCAATCTGCTGATAAAAGATACCGCTTTGATCCCCTTTTTGACCTCCCGCTGTGCCACCGTCTCGATGGTGTCTGTCCTTGCGATGGATGTCTGAACCGCCGGCGCGGTTGAGCGATGTGTCGGATCTGCGTTTGGATGTATGTCGGTAGGATCGGAGGATCGTGGCCGTGATAAAGGTGATGCGCCGTTGGAGGGAGGGATTGTGCGTTGGAAAATGTGCTGTGTCGGGCAAATCAACCAAAGTCAGTGAATGGAGTCGCGGCGGCGCATTCCTGCAAAGTTGAACAAAGAACAATTCCTACCTGTGACAAAGGATCTATCGCAGTCGGAACTTCTGGTGCTGTCGCATCTGGTCTGGGGATCGCGTTGATTGTTTGCCCACTGTTGGATAACGACCTGATCAAACGACCGGGGGTAACCCATCCAGTTGCAGAGCCGGGACGTCCTGATAAGAGAGCAAAAACACCAGATCAGTATACACTCCTCTCATGTGACAGTTTACCCGATGCGAGAGGTCCTACCATTATTAGTGTGAATATGCGCATTACTGTCCCTCGTTGGGGTGTCAGGACGGTCAGTAATGATTTTAGAAAACGAATGGGTCTTGTGGTGCGTGTCGTAGGTCGGTGACAAGGCGGATACTGGAGCGGCATCAAAGTTGTTGGGATCCGTGAGGGTGATCGCCGGGAGGTGGTGATCAGCAGCCATGATCAGATGGTCCCTGGGCCGGACATGCACTCATCCAGTGGTTTCACCTGTGTTAGCGCATCTTCTTTCTTTTTTGTCTCTGGAATATGCGCCCAGTTCCGTCGATTTGGTAGGCAAACAAGAATTGAGGAAGATAAAAATGTCGTAACGATTTGTTTGGTAGTTGGGCGCCTGGTATCCTCACGCGCGGCAGTGATCTGCGATGCTGACAAGCGGATCGCCAAACGTCGTTCAAAAGGTGTGGAGTGATAAGCAGGAGTCGCGCGCGCGATGTCCCGTCAGCTTCTCCAGGCAATTCAGCTCCCACGGCAGCGGGAAAGGAAACCAAACACCTCCAGCAGGATTGGTGAGAGCAGCTTCGCAGTGGATGTAGGTGGATGTAGGTAGGCCGGAGTCGAGATCAGGAACGGGTCAACCGGTTCATTGCCCAACCAAACAGGAAAGTTGCAGTGAGGAAAAGAGGAGATCTGATCGGAGACCAACGTCCGTGACCGTGCGTGTACCGGAAGGAGAGAGGAGATGGCCAGGGTGTTCACAGTTGGACCAATCCAGCCGCATGCGAGGAAGGTTTGGTTGAGATGTATATGTGTGAACCAGAGGAGGACCAGATAAGGACAATGAGAAAAATGATGTACTGTCTTCCAGATCGTTCCGAGCGAGAGTGAGAGCGAGAAACGAATATGTGTGATGATCTCAATGATGAATAATGGTGCTGATGGGCGACCTGAGCGATGACGCGTGGGGAGTAATGGATGGATAGGAGCAGCGCGGATGGAAAGGTGCCCTTGTCCTGGACTAGACTCTAGTCGATGGGCTTCCTTTTTCCTTCGAGGCAGCAGTGGTGGGAAAAGATGATCGCGTCTAGTGTAGAGCGAGTGAGGAGCAGTGCCCAGTGTCAATCACTGTTTGGGGTGTCGCCTATCGTTGCAGCGATGGAGAATCTCGCGTTTCGTGTGTATGTACTGTAGATGGAACAACTTTGGGCATGCGACGGACTCATGCGGCTCACAGGCACAGCATGTCCTCCAGTAACGGATTGCTGCTAGCGATGGCCAGGAGAAAAGACCACGATAGCGCACAGCACCCAAGCTGCCCCAGTTGGAGGGAACTGCAAGACAATTGGACAGATGATGATATAATGCAGGTGTGGACAAGTGCAGCCGCACGCACGGGGTTTTGTCCTGTCACGTTATGGATGAGAATTACAGCCATGAGGCAACCCCAGCGACCATCTCATCCATTACAGACCCTATTTCCTCCCTCTACCCAGGAAACAAGTCAGGGCAGCAAACACGTGGGCGAGGAAACAATCTAACGAGCACCTAAAAGGATTTGACGGGAAATGGTGCATAAAATAGTGCAACGTCATGCGAAGAACCTCTTCCGCCCTCGTTTGGGCATCATACTGTCAGAAGATGTGGTCTGTTCGGGGACTTTCCATCCGCTCTCCGTTCTCGCTCATCATCTCGACGCGATCCTGTCCGTGGTCAGCCTCCCGAACCACCCGACGAGCTCGCGAGAGGCGGAGGTCCAGCCAGTCCCTCATCCGCCCTCAGCCCATCGATCCAGCCCCATGCGCCGCATACATGCATGTCTGCATGCATGAAAGAAAGAAAGAATGCATGCATAAAAGTCATCGAGGACAAACCACACCTCAAAGTAGGTAGGTCGCGCTAAGAGCATTTCCCATGAACTCATCGAATCGTATCCCAATAGGAGGAGCAAATCAATCATAAATAACAAACTAGAAGAGGCACGAAACACTCTATGATTTGCCGGTGGGAATAAAATACAATAAAAATAAGCTGCTGTGTGGCGGTCGTGGCATGGCAGGGGGTGGGGAGAACCTTGGGGGACGGGGCGTAGTTCCAACGGTGGTCGTGGGCACTCGGGCACCATCAACGACGCCGCAGCAACGCCTGTCCGCACCCACCCGGTTCGCCTAATCGGTGCCAGCCATTCGGACTTTCCTCTCACGCCGGCCGGGGCAAGTTCAGCTTCAACGCTCAGGCGAGAAGCAGGGAAATGGGGTGAGCACTAGAGATTTCGTCCAGGGTTGGGTGCGTTTCCATCTGTGTGGGAAAACGCAGGACAGCTGGCCGCCAGTCCGAAAATGATAATAATACAATATGGGTGTACGGAGAGGACCGATGGAAGATGCCCGGGTGGTGTTCAATGAATATAGTGTGAGGGGATAGACATCTGCCAGCCAATGCGATTTACGTCAATGCGTCTTCATAACAAATGAATTTGGCGGTGGTGATATACAGTGTACCCAGTCGTAGCCAGTCTCAAGTCCTCCAGTGCGACTTTCCCCTGGCCTGGTTGATCAAGATGTTGCCAAGCACAATCCCTTCCGGGTACTCTACATGCCTGTTGTGATACGGCAAAGTGCTAAAAGTGTTTCACTACTTCATTGGAATGTTAAGACGAATCTAGGCTGACGAGATTGGCTGTCGCGTGTCCTTTGCCAGGAACCAGCCAGTACAAGAGAGGTGGTCCTGTACGGCCAGCCGTTTTCCCAGTGAAGCACCGTCCACCATTCCCGAACCACGACAGAATTCATCACTATTATTATCGGGGACAGTCTCCCCAGCTGTTCTGGAACATGACCACGGGAGGCAGCAACAATCATGAGGGGAAGATTTCTTCTGTTTTTGGCTTTCTATATATCAAACAAATGCACGCATGCTTGCTTGCTGTCGCTGTCCAGAGCGCCGCCGCTGGGCGAGTAGGTATCATCTTTCGCCGCCCATACACACGAAAGTCATTCGATGATGACACTGTAACCATCCTCCTCGGTCACACACCTCTCCTATCCAAGGAGTACAGGTGGACCTCGTTGATCAAACAAAACTCCGCTGTGAAAAACAGTACACAAAATCCCATCCCGTGCTAACGCCATGAATCCCATAAGCACAGACACATTAGACAAGTAAAGACATCAGACATCACAAACCGAGGACAGACGAAAAGGGGCATCGCACTCTTCTCATCTAAAAGTCCTCGTCGAAGGCAAAGTCACCGTTCATGACGGGCGCCGCCTCGACGGGAGCACCATCTGTCTTGGGTTGTTGCTTCTTGGTCGACTCCATGACACCGGCCTTCTGGTAATCACCCACTCGCTTCTCGAAGAAGTTGGTCTTGCCAGCGAGGGAGATATTCTCCATGAAGTCGAAGGGGTTGGTAGAGTTGTAGAACTTCTTGTTGCCGAGTGCGAGCAACAGACGGTCAGCGACGAACTCGATGTACTGGCACATGAGGTCGGCGTTCATGCCGAGGAGCTTGCATGGAAGAGCATCAGTCAGGAACTCCTGCTCAATGGTGACGGCCTCGGTGATGATGCTCTGCACAAGGGCGGCATCGGGCTTGTTGTTGAGGTGAGAGAAGAGCAAGCAGGCGAAGTCGGTGTGCATGCCCTCGTCACGGGAGATCAACTCGTTGGAGAAGGTGAGGCCGGGCATGAGACCACGCTTCTTCAACCAGAAGATGGCAGCAAAGGAACCTGAGAAGAAAATGCCCTCGATGGCAGCAAAGGCAATCAGTCGGCAGGCAAAGGTGGAGCTCTTGTCAGAGATCCATCGCAGAGCCCAGTCGGCCTTCTTGCGGATGCAGGGAATGTTGTCAATGGCGTTGAACAGGTATGTCCGCTGGCGAGGCTCGCTGATGTAAGTGTCGATGAGCAGAGAGTAGGTCTCGGAGTGGATGTTCTCCATCATGATTTGGAAACCGTAGAAGCATCGTGCCTCGGGGATCTGAACCTCTCCAGAGAAACGCTCGATCAGGTTCTCGTTGACGATACCGTCCGATGCGGCGAAGAAAGCGAGAACGTGGGAAACAAAGAATCGCTCGTCGTCGTTCAATCGCTTGTTCCAGTCGTGGAGATCCTTGGATAGATCGATCTCCTCGGCGGTCCAGAAGGAAGCCTCTGCCTTCTTGTACATTTGCCAGATCTGTGATGATGAATTAGCGCGTGTCGATGCAACCACTTTACGCGTCCAAAACCCGTAACGGATCTGGCACTCACCTCATGGTATTTGATGGGGAAGAGGACGAATCGCTGTCCGTTCTCACGAAGGATAGGCTCGTCTTGCTCGGCGAGCTTGTTGTTGTCCTCAGCCGGCTCATCTTGTTTCCTGGGCGCGTCGAAATCGGGAATGCCCTTGATCGGGACAGCAACCTCGTCTGCGTCATAGCGTGCTTGAATGTTCTCCTTGTTCGCCACCGACTCCATTTGCAATTTCTTGATGGGTGACTCGATAGTGAAGCTCTCAATGGCCGAGGCCGCCTGTAAAAGAGAAATCAGGTTAGCATTGAAGTCGGGTACCATGGAAACGATAACGTCATTGAACAAACATTTTTCGAGGGCGTCGTCTGGACGCTCATGGTTGCGGATGTGAATGTGAATGAGTTTTGTTGTACAAGAGGTGGAATGACTTTCTCTTTGAATAATGACGAGATGTTGGAAAGATGCAAGAAGGTCGTGTTGGTTGGAGGATGAGTGTTTTGCAGAATGTTGTATGAGTGCGGACACGAGATTTAAGAAGACGTGAAGAGTGCACGCGTCCGTTCGCGTTGTCGCGTAGAGACGCCAAGCACAAACAACGCTTTGGCCGGGGACTGGCCTGACGAGCGGCCGGGCGCGGGGCGTGATGGGAATGATGGGTTAGATCTGATAAGAAATTGCGACGAGTCCCTCATTGCAGCTCCCAGCCTCTCTCTTTGGGCCGTCTCCTCTTCCTCGTTTGACGTCCGTGTTATGTGATGATGATAAATCGATGATGAATCGAAACGTTGGTTGCTGCAGGAGCCACCACCTCCATACAATCTGCCTGACGACACCACTCATTCGCGGCACAGTTAACCATCACTACCCTGTTCCGATCTCGGATATAACATTCTCGATCGATGAGCAGATCATTTAGCTGTCATTCACTACCTCTAAACTGCAATGGACAAAACGCAGGGCCGTCACGAGATCATATGGTGTTTTGTTTGCAAGTGATTCGGCAGTGCATTTCGGGGTCGCGATCACTGTAGGCTTGCTTGCATGTGCTCCGATTTACTGGCAGTCTCTCAGCCTCTATCACAAAGACTTCCCGTTTGTGCATTTCTCAGCCTTCAAATGACCAATCAAGACTACCCAGGTAATGTTGATAGATCATCAGAACATGTGTATTTATTACAAAAACGTACCTACACCTCGATACCTAAGCAATTGGACATAATGTTCCAGACGTCCCAGATGTCCCAAAATGGCTTTTGTCAAAAATTATCACTAATAAATTCCAACTTCGAACACGCGTCGCGTCCACCCACGTCACGCGTGTCGAATTTAGCACATCAAATCTTTGTCAATGCTCCAGAATCGCCGGCCTCACTCGGCCATAAGTGTCGGCAAACCACGCCCATCAGCTCGTCACAATGTTCGAGGCCCAGACACTCACTTATTAATACAACTTCACGCATACTGCTGAGGAATGCAGTGTCTGAATCTGCCGAAACCTCGGTGAAGTGTCCGTGGTAGACCTTCTAACTAAACCCCACAGTAATGACTTTCGGAAACGAAAATGGCTGTTCGGCTATGCAGATGATGTTCAGATACACAGGATGTCTATGATTGTATCGTAATTTTTTCGATGCGATGACGACAAGCTACTTGTTTCCTCTTCTGCCACCCTTACGACTTCTATCGACATGCGCCTTGAGGATTTTGCGATGTTCAACCAAACTCCTCTTGCCCTTATGCTTTGCCTTGCCGAGCGTCATCAAGAAGTTCTTCTTGCGAGCCTTCTCCTTATTGGTCGTACTCTTTCCTTCTGATGCCTTCTTCTCTACACGTCTGGCAGTGGTGGAGCGGTGATCGTTCTTCTCGTCCGGATCGCCCTTGGCCATGCGGATCTTTTCCTCCTTGGTGGCTTTCAGTCCGAGCTTTGCAAGACCCTCAATGTGATCTGCTGTGACTTCGTCATCGACATGACGAGCGATTGCGGCCTGCTGTTGCAACTTGCGCCGTTTCGCAGAAGGCATGTTCGCTGTGATGGCGGCTTGTGTGCGCAGCTCCTGCAATTTCGACAGATCGGCTGGCGTGAGGATACGAGTGGTAGCCAGATTTGAGATTCGGGCTTCTTCCCGCTTGAGTGCAATCTCGGGTTCAGCAGGTTCAGTGTTTCGATTAACAGCACCAGGTGCTTGGTCGTCGTCGATTGCAAATCGAACGGTCTTGTTCTCTTTGTCGGAATCCTTTTGGGCGAGCCCGTCCGCTTTCGGTGCCTTCTTCGGCTTTTCATCCTCGGAGTCGGAAATGTCGATTTCTTCACCATCGCTCTCCACGTTGACCCAACCACCACTGCTCTCACTGTCGTCGCTCTGTGCCTCCCAGTCCTTCCATGCTTGCTCATCTTCGTCGCTACCAATTCCTTGCTCTTCTCGCCATTGCTCCAAAAGCTCAAGTCCCTCGATCCCACCTCCATCGACCTCCCCGAATCTAGGGCCCTGCCTCTCTCCAGCTCGTAGACCAAGCGCTGCATCCCGACCTCGATCCTTCTTCTTCAACATTTGAGCTCCAACGTCCCGGTAGAGCGATAAAAGCCCACGAGCTGCCATCTGTACTCCTTTATCCTTGCTTTTACGATACATGACCAAATCCTGCAATAGTGTCTCGGTCATGGTCAAGGGTTGCCGCATGCACACCTCACGAATTCCGTTGAGACCGGCGGACGCCACCTCCGCCGCCGCAGCTTCTGATACGAACTCATTGGCGATTTTCTGAACGAGTGGTTCGAGAACGTCGGGAGGTACTAAGCTGTGCGTTGCCTGAGCCAGAGAGGCCAAGAATCCAGTGACAGAAGGTTGGCGCGGTGTGAGGAATTTGAGGAAGTAGGAGTAAAGCGGAATGAGGGTAAGCTTGTGCAGACCGACCAATCGACTGACGAGCTGTAGAACGAAAAGCTTCTGGTCAAGATTGAGGCGAACTTTCGGCTGTGAAGGTTGGAGATGTCGTTGGAATAGCTTTTCTGCGAACCCCTGAGGGTCGTTTAAAAGATGGAGAGCACTGAAATTCAGAACAGTAGGAGCATTCTTCTTCTTCTCTTTCCGCTTGACCTTGGCCGCAGCAGCTCTGAGTTCTTTATCCCTCTTCGGGGTCTTTTTATTGATCCCAGCCACATGTCGAAGTTTTCGCATGTCCACATCTTCTTCATCATCGCTGACCTCATCAGCAGCGTCTTCTCGTTCTTGATCCGCTCCGAGGAAGAATCGCACGCCACCAGTGACGACTTTTGCGTTTTCACCCAGCGCTGCAGCCTCCATGATGCTCACCGCTTTTGCGTCTGTCCAAACCTGCCTCTTCCATAATTCTCTTGTCAGCTTCACAGCCCATAGTCCCTTGGACGATTTCGGATCCTGGGCAATCAGATCAAAGCAAAGCGTCTGCATCACTCGATTCAATTTGTGATTCGTTGACTTCTTATTCGAATTGCGCATCTCGGACACGATCTTTGTGAAGAGGAGTGCGCGCAAGGTTTTTGATGGCGTCGCGATCAGGAGCGGCCATAGCGTACGAAGAAGAGTTTCGGGCTCTACAAGGCCTTTCTTGCGCAATAACACGATGCTACCCACGACCTTGTCGCGCAGCTCAATATCGAGGGTAGCATGGTGGCCCTCGATCAGCTTGATCAGGTCGGACGCAAACGTCGTCGTCAATTTGGGATAACAATCTGCAACATGCGAGATGAAATCAACAAGATCGCGAAGGCGCACAAGACCTGTGTCGTCTGTAGTCGTGGGCGAATGTAGAAAGAGCTCGAGCATGGAGGCATATTGCGAGTATTGGCTGACGAAGTCCTCGCGGTACGAAGACGGATCAATTTTGATCTTATGCTGAAGGTTTGGTAGATCAGCGTCTACCTTCTCTAAGGCGGCGACTTTGCGTTTCATCGTGGCGGCGCGTGTGTCGGACGATCACGAAGTATTCCACCTGAATCGGGTCGTTGGTTGACAGTTTCTTGAGATTGAGCAAGAGCATTTTTCTAAAATTTCGCCGCAAGGTGCTAGTGTTCCCCAGATTTTCGAGGTCAATTCATCTCTTTCCAGACTAGCCCCCCACCCTTCCGAGGGAAACGATCGGCGGATGCAGCCAGTCGTGGCCAGACTGACGAAAGTCTTTTGTCTTGTGTCGGCCAGGCAGTTGTTATGACAGGAAATTGTAGAATAACACATTTTAGTCAGCTGTAGTAGTTTCTCATGGGATTGGGGGAGACTCGGTTGATTTCAAAGTGCGAATTTATCGTGCTGTGATGATCATTGCAACAGACAGTATCTCTTCGGTCCTTGCCCGATTGACTGCTACAGAAGTGGAGAACAACAGTGCACAGCGGCTCCACCGGCGTGACAGGATCAATTAATGGCGGCAGCACTGAGCCACATTATGACGAAAATTAGAAGCGCTTTTGGCATGCGTTTGGTACGATCCCCGAAAGGCCCATCAACTTGGGACGATCCAGGAACAAGGCTGCCCAAGTGATCCAGAAATGCTTCAGGACTTGATCGACTGCGTCACCGGCCCTCGCAAGGATCACGGAATCTGAGTGCGATGATAAGCTGAGACATTCCTACAGTATCCATGTACCTTCACATCTGGTCGTTGAGCCGCAAACTGTTGCGTGCTACACCAAAAGCAGTATGCGGACAAGGGTCAGCTTTGGAATTAATGCGAATGCGAGACAGCCGAAGCTTCAACAAGCCATAGCAGATCCATAGCAGATCATCATCAAATTATTATCGCTTTTGCCGATCAGGCGCCGTGGCTGTGGCAGTCGCGCGTCATACCATCGTGACAGCGATATAGTATAGTTGACTGCCTACTTAGGTAGACGTTCGGACGAACCTAGAAATCTCACTTTCCTCTTGCTCTGAAGTGCAGCATCTCACCCACGGCATTGTCGCCGATCAGTCCGCGCTGAGCATTGACAACCCATTCGATCTGTTGGGAGAAGATCACTATTCTTGAACCTGATCAAGCTCTGCCACATCATGGTTGGTCTATTCGAAACCACATTCCAGCATGCGTCGAGCACCCCGCTCCCGCCTAACATCTCCGTGGAGACTGGATTGAAGGTCCTCCATGATTTCGAAGGCGTCATCCGACTTAGTCCTGACTGTCGAGGCTGCAAGCCCATTTCACCACCTCAGCCAAGCACCAACGCCACCAATGACAATGGGAGCGACAACAGTGCAGAGGTAATGCGCTACGAAGTAGAAGACGACCTGCCGTTCATACCCAAGAGACTGTGGGCTGGCGGGGTCAAGTACAATGCCGATTTCGTGCCGACACCTGACGGCTGCGATATCACCGTTTACGCACCTGGAGGCTTCACCTCTGTGAATCACTGGCGACTGCTCCGTGATCCCATTTTGGACCACGCAAAAGAGACGCACAAAATTGAAAGCCAGACCAAGGATACTCTGCATATGCGCAATGACAGTGGAGGTGGAGGGTGGTACGTGCAAATCATCAGCGACGCACGATGCCCGAAAGCCTTCGCCAGTTTCGTCAAGGGCTTCTTGAAGAACAGCCATGTTCAATTGCAACAAGCATTCATCGAGAAGGTCAAGGAGACACCCGTCGAGCCGACGGAAGGAGAGCAAGCACAGCGACCACCAATGCGTGAGAGGAGGCCCACGATAGGCAGGAGAAAATCAAGCATTATGTAGTTGTTCCCAATGCAAATGGATGACAGCCAAGATCAGCGGGGCACACATGTATTAGGTAGATCTACATTGCAGATGTTGACAGCATATCTGAGACTTAATGATTATGCGCGTCTGAGCATGCAATTTCGAATACCACCTTTGCAGACCTGCCCAAGTGTGTTGAGAAGAAGACACCATGCGGGTGCCAACGGATTCAAGCAGAAATGTCAAATGCCGGCGCGTACATTAAGATTTCGATGAAGCAACAGGAGCACAGAGTCGAAGAGGGGAAGTAAGATACAAGCGCAATTAGCGGTCGGGATGGAACCAACTCTCGCTGATTGCAGTGGAAGCGACTGCCGAGCTGTCCAAGGTTTTCTCGTTGTGTTGTGATGACATGCACCATTCCGCCGCAGGAAACTCGCCTATCTGTTGGGTCGTGGCAGGATTGGGTGCATTGACTGGGCCGGCAAAACCTGGCTCGCCCACCCTTTGCGTCTGCAACCCTGGGAGGGTAAGAACCGGCGTGGGTTTGACGCATGCACAGTGCTCCACACGCCATCGACGTAGTGGCAGAATTGCTGGCTACCTAGGTAGTTATGTTGTGTGTAATGATGATACAATTCGGCACTTCGCCGTGAATACCAAGGTGCCCATGATCTACAGTCAACGACAAACAAACAAACAAACAGACGCTCACTAGGCTCGCAACACTGCCCAGATGCGTGTCGACCCGTATAGTGAATTCGGGCGACGAGCAATGGAGAAATGGATCATGTACCATAGTCAGATCTGGAGCTGTTTCATCTTTTTTTTCACAATTACGTAGTGTGCATGCACGACCTGGATAGTGATGAATTGGGAGCACGATAATAAAGCACACGGCCGCCAGTGAGGTAAGGGAAGATCCGTTCACCAATCGCCGGGCCATTACGCATTGTTAAAAACATTATTTCCCTCAGGGTACTGCGCCGTGACGAAGCGCATATTCTCTTTCTCTCTCTCAATTCAGCTTTTCTCCCTGTGATAAACCTTGAAAGCAGCGACACGGTCGTATACTAGGCCGCTCGCAGTATATCTGGGTGCTGTCGCGATCATGACCGACGCTCCGCCGTAAGTCCAACCGAGATCTGCATGTGCGACATCTGCCCCTCCTTGCATTCTCACGACTGCCGTTGCGATCCTAAACTCGACTATTTTGGGCTTCAGTTCGACGGAGGACCTTGCAGACCACACTCGGTCATTCGACCACCAAGTCGCTGGAAACAACAATCCCTGTTTACTGACTTCACATCACAGGCTCCACAAGCGCTCCAAGTCTGTGGTCCACCGAGCGCTACAGCGCATCTCCAGTCGCGGCGACGTGCCGCAGCTCAACACGACCAGCGGCAACGCATCATCTACCTCGCAACACGACTCGAACGATCAGTCCACACAATCCAGCCCGATCGAAAGCCGTGCTGGATCAATATCCAATTCTTCATATCTGAGTCCTGGTCGTCCTTCGATGCAGGGTAGCATTCGGCCGCTATCCACGACCATGTCTACTGCGGGTTCGCCGAGTAAAGAAGGCAATGAAGCCAAAGAAGTGCCATATGTCGCATCGACTGCCACGCAAGGCGCGTCAATCGAGCAGAGCGTGCGCCTTTTCAAAGTGTTCGAAGCGCTGCGAAGCGGCGACACTGCGGCAATCGCCAAAGCTACAAGGTCAGAGGATGGAACAGCGCTGCAGGATACCACTGTACTTCACTTGGCCATACAATGTGCAGAGCCGCCAGTGATTGAGTACGTCCTATCCCAACCTGGAACGGACATCAACGCGCAAGACAGCGATGGCAGCACTCCACTACACGTCGCATCCGCACTCGGCAGAGTAGCTGTAGTTAAGCTCTTGCTTGAACAGAAGGATTTAATCGACTCCACTGCCAACTATCAGGGAAAGACGGCGCTAGATCTGGCGAGGACACCTGAGATCTTTCAGCAGCTCCAGCTAGCAAGATCGGTCTACATTGACGCAAACACCCGCAAAATTCACCAATTATTGGCGCAGGGCGACAACGAGCGCTTCGAGCAGCTCATCAGCGACAGCCGACTCAGATCGGTTCTCGATATTAACAGCCCGGAGCTCGCAACAGAGCCCTCGACGGTCGCCGATGGCGGCTCTCTTCTACACGAGGCTGCCCGCAAGAAGGATGTCAACCTCGCGCAGATACTCTTGCTCAATGGCGCAGATCCTTTCAGACGGGACCGCAAAGGAAAACTGCCACAGGACGTCACCAAGGACGAGCGGACGAAAGCCATTCTCAAGAAATCTCCGGCCGCTGCAGTAGCACAAAGAAATATTCAGGAGAGGACTATTCTTGGAGATAGCTTGCAGGCAGGCGCCATCGCCAATGTAGATGGCGGACCAGGCAGTAAGGAAAGCAGAGAGATGAAGGGCTACCTTAAGAAGTGGACCAATTACACATCTGGATACAAGCTACGCTGGTTTGTCCTTGAAGACGGTGTCTTGTCATATTACAAGCATCAAGATGATGCTGGTAGTGCTTGCCGAGGTGCGATCAACATGCGCATTGCAAAGCTCCAAATGGACCCGAAGGACAAACTGCATTTCGAGATTCATGGCAAGAGCTCAGTCAAGTATGATCTGAAAGCAAACCACCAGGTCGAGGCCAAGCGATGGTTCTGGGCTCTGAACAATGCGATTCAATGGACAAAGGATGAGGCCAAGGAAGAACAGAAGAAGACTAAGCTTCGAGACACTGAGGGTGCGCCCTCCATCAGGGAAAGCTTAGCTCCCGGAACTTCCGCTGCCACAGTTACTGGCACACCTCTTGCAGGGAGTACGATTGCCGAGTCTGTTGCGGCCTATGAGCCAAGTGATGCTGACGCGGGCTCCACCCATCATCCCTCGTTTGGCCGCACCACGGCCCAGATTGAAGGCGATGCCGACGACGATGAGGAATTCGGCGATGACATCAGCAGTCATGATGTCCGGCCAGCCAGCAAGGATGCATTCAGCATTACCGCGCAATCTGCGAAGCTACAACTTGACTTGTTGGAGCAAGTTTCCGCGGCTCTGCAGAGCGAGAAGGCCAAGAATCCGGAGATGCAGCTTGGTCACCCTACTGTATCGCAGGCATTGTCTTCATACGAAACTGCGGTGGGCAACCTGAAGGGCCTGCTTGTGGACCTGTTGAGAATCTCGCGCGACCACGAGGCCTACTGGAACTACCGTTTGGAACGTGAACAGAACATTCGCCGACTCTGGGAGGACAGCATGGCCAAGGTTGCTCGGGAGCAAGAGGATCTTGAAAATCGCATTGGGGAATCGGAGGACAAGCGCAAACGCACCAAGCGTGCACTTAAGGAAGCCCTGGAAGGCCAGGCTAGTACACCACAGACTGCCGCTGGTTCGGTAACTGCAAGCTCGCTACTTGCAGCCCCTGGTGATGGCGTCGTACGACGTGCCACAATTGCCGAACTTACCAACAATGAAGTGTCTGATGACGACGTCGATGATGAAGAGGAATTCTTTGATGCTGTCGACGCTGGACAAGTTGAGGTCGTTAGTGCACTTCCTCAGTACACGGCACCCGCGCAGGGCGGTGCTTCAGCGATTTCAGAAAAGACCGCCCTCGATAGCAAGACCGAAGACTCTGCCTCGAGCGCTGAAGTGAAGGGCCGAGAGATCGCAAAAAGCTACCGAGGATATGAGGACGGAGTCAGGAAGAAGTATAAGCTCGAGGCTGACAACCGACCAAAGGTCTCGCTTTGGGTAAGAACTCCACGCACATCGCATTCATTCAAAGAACGGCACCGCTGACTTAACGTGTACAGGGTATTCTCAAATCTATGATTGGCAAAGACATGACCAAGATGACTCTCCCAGTGTCTTTCAACGAGCCAACATCTCTGCTTTACCGCGTGGTCGAAGACATGGAATATACCGATCTGCTCAATGTGGCTGCCGAGCGAAGCGATTCTACCGAGCGACTCGTCTATGTCGCAGGATTCGCGGCCTCTGAATACTGCAGCACAACGGGACGCGTTGCTAAGCCATTCAATCCTCTTCTTGGAGAGACTTACGAATATGCTCGACCCGATCTGGGCTACCGATTCTTTATCGAACAAGTATCTCACCATCCTCCTGTGGGTGCTGCCTATGCTGAAAGTGCCCGATGGGACTACTACGGCGAGTCGGCCGTCAAGTCGAAGTTCTACGGTAAATCGTTCGAGTTTAATCCCCTCGGCACGTGGTTCCTGCACCTCAGACCGACCAACGGAGCTCCCGAGGAGCTATACACATGGAAGAAGGTCACCTCGTCCGTCGTTGGTATCATTACCGGCAACCCTGTTGTCGATAACTACGGTCCCATGGAAGTCAAGAACTGGACCACCGGCGAGGTTTGCTACCTCGACTTCAAGCCTCGTGGATGGAAGGTGAGCTCGGCTTTCCAGGTCTCTGGCAAAGTAGTCGACGCCCAAGGCAAGACGAGATGGTCTATCGGAGGACGATGGAACGACAAAATCTACGCTCGTCTCACTCCAGGCTACGAAGCGGCCATTGACGTGCCTTCAAGCAGTGGCTCTGCTGCGGACAAAGCCTTCCTAGTCTGGGAGGCACACTACCGACCACCGCCAGGCGAAATTCCGTTCAACGTCACACCCTTCGTGGTCACTCTTAACGATCTCCCTGACCGCCTCCGCCCGATCATCGCGCCTACCGACTCGCGTCTACGACCTGATCAGCGTGCTATGGAGGAGGGCGAGTACGACTTTGCCGCGGTTGAGAAGAATCGCGTGGAAGAGGGCCAGCGTGCGCGACGACGAGAGCGCGAGGCTAACGGCGAAGAGTTTGTGCCGCGATGGTTCTCCAAGGCCAAACACCCCATCACTGGCGAGGAATACTGGTTGTTCAACCATGAGTACTGGACGACGCGTAATGCGGTCATTGAGGGGAAGACCACATGGGCTGAGCAACGCTTGGAGGAGATCTTTTAGATGTGCGCAAAGGAATCTGATGAAGATATGAACATGGGTTGATATTATAGTGCGAAATTTATAGAGTGGACGGCACGAGCTGAAAATAAATTGTTCTCCCCCGATCTCTATCGGGACGCTGTTTTCTCCTGCCTGCGATAGTAAACTACCAACCAGCCCATGTTCATTCTGCACGGCACATCGGGAAATGTCTCATTACAATCAACGTCCAAAGCGCGTGACTATGTTCTTGCATCATGTGATTCGACGTTGCAGCTTCCGCCATCGTGCACTGCGTCCATTCAAAAACAACCCTCAAGCTCGTCGAGCGCTACCCGCCTGGGCAGATTTGTTCGACTCGACCTCAACCTTGCAAGTGGAGCTTCGAATTCGCGAAGCGTGACGACGTCATCTACACATCAGTAGTGGCAGTATGCCAGGAAACGCGTGTGGGTCCTGCAACAAATACTGTATGCTCGAAATACTTGAATGAACACCAGCGGGATCGGTGCACTACACTAGAGGAACATCACCGCCAGAGGAGATTATAATTATGCCGGGCCTGGTGAAGAAGCTCCTCATGTAAGCGATTCGTCGAAAGAGTAGCAAACACAGACGAAACTGATCACGATATCTGCAGTTGTGCCGCTGTTGATGGCTTGCTATTGCAGCCCGTGGTCTCCGACAAGAGCTTCAGCAGTGATACTCTCAAGATCGAATACGGCACCCGCAAACCACGTTCGACTAGCAAGCGAGAGGAGGTTGAAGGCCAGAGCAAGCTCGAAGCACATGGCATTATTGGTGCGTCTCAAGACGATCGCAGAACTTTGACGGGAAATTGATCACTATCGACCATAGGCGTACTCGACCTAGTGTCAAGCTCATATTTAATATCGATCACCAAGCGTGAACAAGTGGCGCAAATCCGCGGTCACCCCATTTATGCCATCCGCGATGTCGCGTTGATCCCATTGTCATCGAAATCTGCCGCGGAGCAAGCGATCGCGGCATCCCAGCGCCTCTCTGCAAGAGAGTCGGCCGATTTACTTGCCGACACCGCAGGAGAACATACTGATGAAAGTGACGTCGGTGAGGATGCAGAAACCGCAAGCCTCGGAGGCGAGGAACGAAATGTGGAACAGGGGCCAGAAAGCGAAGGATCGGCGTTGGAAGCACCGAAGACTGCACTCAAGCAAAGCGCTACTTACGTGAAAAATGTTGTCCAGGAAGGCACACGGCAGAAAAGTCTTGCTGAGCGATGGTTCAGTCGCGGTAACAAGACGGCCACTACAGGCGACCAAAGCACCGATAAAACTGTCGAAGGCAGTAAGGACGAATTGACCGTGGAGCAGCAGAAACAGGCAGCACAAGATCTTCCTACTCAGGATGCAGACGCGGCACAGCTTGAGAACAGTGGTCCGCAGGACGCTGCTCATGACAATCTCTCTCTCGGCAAGAGGAGAGCCATCGAAACGTTGAACCCGCGAATCCTCAGGAGCGCCAGGCTTTATTTCGGATCAAGCGGTTTCTACTTCTCCTATGAGCATAATCTGTCGAAATCATTGGGCCATCCCGACGAAGAGTCTTTGCAAACGGCGCTCTGGAAGCGATTCGATGATCTAGTATGCACTGGCCTGAAACGTGAGATTGAAATCCTGCTGATTGTTTCTCGATAGTTCTTCTGGAATCGAAATCTTTTGACACCATTCACTGACGAGGGTCGAGATGCCTTCGCCTTGCCTATTCTCCAAGGATTTGTCGGACAGCATGAGTTCACCATGGCTCGCACGAACCAACAAGGAAATATCCAGTCCAAGGTCGTACAAGAAGGTGAAAACGTCACAGCCGTTGAAGACAGCGAGCCACATGGAACACCCTCGGGCAGCGCGGATGCAGGAGTCTCCAATCTCCTACTCACTCTGATTAGCCGGCGGTCAATCCAACGCGCCGGTCTGAGATATTTACGGCGGGGTGTGGACAACGACGGTAATGTGGCCAATAATGTCGAAACCGAGCAGATCCTCTCCTCGCAATCCTGGAGTAAAACAGAGAAGGAATTCTCCTTGACCCAGATCCGCGGATCGATTCCACTCTTCTTCTCGCAGAGTCCGTACAGCTTCAAGCCTATTCCGACTATGCTCGGCTCGGAGGCGACCAATAAAGCTGCTTTTGTCAAGCACCTCACTTCCCTGAGTCAACGCTATGGCCGTGTACAGATGGCTTCCTTGATTGACAAGCATGGCACCGAAGTCAGTATAGGAGAAGCTTATGAAACACAAGCGAACGCACTCAATGATGAGGGAGGCATTGGTGGAAGGAAGGTGGGGTTTGAGTGGTTTGATTTCCACGGGGTCTGCAAAGGCATGAATTTCAAGAATGTCTCGATCTTATTGGACACATTGCAAGATCCACTCAACTCGATAGGCTGGCTGGTGAGACAAGGTGATGAGACTTTGTGGGAACAATCGGGCGTTTTGCGTACAAACTGCATGGACTGTCTAGATCGGACAAACGTAACTCAGTCCGCCGTCGCCGGATGGGCCTTGGAGAGACAGCTTGCCGAGCTGAACCTCAGTATCGATCTTCAGACAGACCCTGGCACACAATGGTTCAACATCCTCTGGGCAGACAACGGCGATGCCATCTCGAAACAATACGCCGGAACATCGGCCTTGAAAGGCGACTTCACCCGCACGAGGAAACGTAACTGGAAAGGTGCCCTGTCGGACTTTAGCCTGACATTGAACCGATTCTACAACAATGTTTTCGGAGACTACTTTTTGCAAACGTGCATTGACTACTATCTCGGAAATGCAGGCCCCGAAATCTTCGATGAATTCGAGACAGATATGATGGCCCAGGACTATGCGTTCGATATGAGCCACGTGCGACAGAATGCGATTGATACATGTATCAAGATGGTCGTCGAAGACCCGCAGGAGAAGTTGCTTGGCGGATGGAAACTAAGCTGTCCACGTGAAGCAAACACGTTGAGGACTTTGCCATTCGAGGAATGCGTCCTCTTGTTGACCAGTGCTGCGGTGTATTTCTGCCGGTTCGACTGGAACTCGGAAAAGGTCGGCAGCTTTGAGCGTGTCGATCTGCTGGACGTAACGCAGATCTGGTTTGGGACCTACATCACCAGCACTCTCGGGGCAGCGCACGTCGACGCTGCGAAGAATGTCGGCTTCGCTCTACGATTCAACACCGGTGGGCCGGCGGTCATCAGGACCAACACCCGCAGCCTGCAGAATGAGCAGGTTCCTACGGCAGAAGGGCACGAGGTTGAAAAATCAGCGGGCGGGGAACAAGCAAAGCAGGTCGACAAACCCACCAACCCAGAGACGAAAACAAGGCTGCTGGCGTTTAAAGTACTGCCTCCCAAAGCCATGGCAGCAAAGAATAAACGTCCGGAGAGTCAGGAACACAACGAGGTCAACACAGCTAAGATTGTGTGCTCAGATATTCTAAAGGCCGCAAATGCAGCTGCCAATCAGAACCAGAATCCGCATTCGACGCTCGCGGTTGAAGAGCGTGACGTTGTCTCGGCCGCTGATGCGAGAAAGAACACAGGCTATGTAGAGTCACTGGGCTATTCGCTCAAGAGGCTAGTGTGGTCTTGAAGGATGCTGCTTGGAAGGTCCGTTCACAAATTGCGCACTGCAGCACGAGCACGGAAGTTATGCGTATTGCCACTTATCTCTTTGATTGCGCGAGGGGATGAAATAATGAAAATACGAGCACAGTCTGAACAAATTTCCTGTGAAGGTCGAAGGGCGTGATATTTGCAGTTGACAGCCCGTGAATTCCGCCCAATTGGCAGGCAAGCATTGATGTGGCGGGCACGTGGCGGGGAATTCCAGGGCTCGCATTGGGAAATCCTGGAAAAAGTGCTGTGAATTGCTTGACTCCGCCTGAGGCAACACCAATTTTTACTGTTCTGTCATCGATACATTGGCAAAGTGAAGAAACAATCACGCACGACTAAAAAATAAAGAACAAGGAACATAACACTATCAGTATCATCTGGTTCCTCAATCAAGATGGCAACACAAGCTACCGGCGCCCGCAGCGCCACTCTCGTCCGTGATACCAACGAAACCAAAATCCAACTCTCCATCAACCTCGACGGCGGCGCCCTGGCACCGCTACCTAATGCCGCCGCTGCGGCCTCCGACTCCAGCGAGCACGCCGCACAGAACTCAGCATCCCAACAGATCTCAATCAACACCGGCATCGGCTTCCTCGACCACATGCTTCACGCGCTGGCCAAACACGCAGGCTGGAGTCTCGCGATCCACGCCACCGGCGACCTCCACATCGACGACCACCACACAGCGGAAGACACCTGCATCGCTCTGGGTACCGCCTTCAAGCAAGCCCTCCGGACGACCACGGGGCTCGCACGATGGGGTTACGCCTACTGCCCGCTGGACGAAGCGCTTTCGCGGGCGGTCGTGGACCTCTCGAATCGGCCTTACTGCGTGGCCGAGCTGGGCCTCAAGCGGGAGAAGATTGGAGATTTATCCTGCGAGATGATCCCACATTGCTTCGAGAGTTTCGCGCAACATGCGGGGGTTACGCTGCACGTGGACTGTATCCGGGGCTTCAACGACCATCACCGCGCGGAGAGCGCGTTTAAGGCGACGGCGGTTGCGTTGAGGATGGCGTGCGCGACGGTGAAGGGTAGGGAGGGAGAGGTGCCTAGTACGAAGGGGGTGCTTTTTTGAATGACGGGTTTTACGAGGACTACTGATCATGTAGACATGAGTAGATGTTGGTTTCCCAGGGCTGTTTTTAAAAGCATCTTCTCGCCGCGATGTCTCATCGCATCCACACAGTGTAAGCTCTCGTCGTCGTCACTTGGTCCCGAGTGGTATTCATTCGAGGAATATGCTGGTGTCACTTGTACGTCGTGCATAAGAAGCCACACGTCAGCATATGCCAGATGCTGGAACCCCTGGCACGTGCCAAATGAGAACGAATTACGAGTGTATGCCTTCAGCAACGACACGACACGTCAACGTGCATTTAAGAGGGACTTGTGGCGGAGCAAATGGTGATCAGCAACAGCTTATCAGCGCCTGACACTGAAAGAACATACCAGGGAGGACTTTCATCATGCAGGTTTGCTGGCAGAAACGCCTCAATTACGTATGTAGAGGGGGCATCGCTATCTCGCCGATATGCAACACAGTATGTCTCCGATCGGCAATTCGGGACGACGTGATGTCGGACAGAGTGTTTCGTGGGCCAGTGTAGGGAAGGCGGCACGACCCTTGATCAAATCCTGACTCGGGTGCTGTATGCACACTGCTGTACGTTGACGCCGTCATCATGGGAAGGATTGTACAGTGCTGATCGCGGAAGCAAGGTGGACGTAGCATGTCATGGTCCACTGCCGTGTCATGCAGTGATCCAAGAGGTGGACGCGTACACCCATCAATCGATATGCAACTGCCGCAATTGCCGCCTGGCGCACCGAGTAATAATCAGGTTTGGAGGTGCAGGAGACGTTTGAAAGGCAACCTACCGCTTCCTCCGGAAGAGCGTCAGGACGTATGCCAAGGTGTGGCACCCTATCAAGCCTTTGACTTTGAGCTTATTCGATCAATGATCTGCGGGTACCTCTGAAGGTACCGCCTTCCGTGAACAGGTGAGTGTTGCGCAAAAAGACATTTCTAGGGTATGTCCATCGTGTCATTTGGTCGCCATCGGAGATAACAACCAAGGAAATTGATGAGTTGAGTTGTCCTGATTTCGTCATCACAGCCGTCATCTCTTTTCGAGGGCAACCTTTTGTTGCCACGAACATAGTCAGACCAGCGTTTGCCGTTTTTAGAAACCAGGCATTTGAGTTCAGGGTATTGGCAATGTGCATGCATTGTGCAGCAACAACAGCATCACAGCAGTCGAAGGATCGTTAGACTCGATCCCAGCGTGCCACAACACGTCTGCGAGGAGTTCTGAACTGTTTGATCCGCATTGCGTGATCTTTGCCGCAATAGAGATATTGATCTGCTGCTGTGGAGGCTGATGATCTTCCACGCCACACCGGATAGAATTCTCTGCTGGAAATCGGCCTTAGAGGGATCGGACAGCCGCTGTGGCCGCTTCACAGGGACTGTGCCTACGGCCTCTTTTCTCGATAGATCAGTTCAGCAATAATGGCCACGCGTTATCAGGCCTGATCATCATTGCGATCCAATGTGATGTCCCTGTAGAGACGAGGCGATAATCCGGTACGATGTGAGATCGTGCCCCGACTGATCGTTGCGGATCCCGCCCGGCCCGTCACTCCGCAGCGAAGTTAGTGCAGCCTACCGTACAAGGGTCCACGTTTGGCGCGCACTACGGAGGAGTAAACAGTTGCTCTTTGCCTTCACCGTCAACCGATGACAGCACACGAGCAAAACAATTCATGCCGGACATTGTCGACATTGATGAGCGGACATCCCTTGTACCAAACAGTCGCATCTTGGCCTTTGGTCTCCCTTTCGATGTTTCGATGAAGCGTGTCCGACCTGATGCTTGCATGTCCAAATTTGTCCCCTCAGGAGAACGAGTCATACCGACGGAATTTCCCATGAACCTTGGAGGTGTAAGGGTCATCCCCGCGTGGTGCACAGCCGCACGTGATGCACAGTCCGCTTTGAATGGACTCCAAATGAAGCATCAGCTTTGAACGCGTATAACT
>NW_022984951.1:233489-368022 GCF_010015565.1 Dissoconium aciculare CBS 342.82
CTCGTTGTAAAGTTATTAATTATTGAAGTTGAGGGTGGAAAATGGCTGGAGGTGTGCATCACGTGCGGCTGTGCACCACGCGGGGATGACCCTTAGATTTGATGACGCTGGCTGCAAAATGAGGTCCGGCTTGCGTGTTCTTCTCCAGGCGAAACATCGGGCAGAGGATGGATTGTGACGATCATTGCACTCTTCTATACAGCCAGCGCCGAGCCCCAGGACACGCGTAAGCTCTGACGCATATATGGGTGACAACCTTGGAATGCATTCATGGACTACGAATGTCCATGAGTCGGGGAGACTCCAGTTGGAGCACGAGCACTACCGATTATCTAAGTCCCCTTCACTAAATGAGCACATCATTCGCCGATGAGTAGTGCATAGTACACCTAGATATTGACCAGAGATGTCATAACGTTAGTGCTCCATGAGACGCATGGTGTTTTGTGAATAGAGCAAAAGTCGGAAGTGCTAAGAGCAAACACCTCTTTCTCGCTAAGCTTCCATTGATCGCTTGAGATCGTTTTTATGCAAGCTGGGAACTGGACGAAGCCCAATATTGAATATCATGCCTGCTCGCATTGGCGGAACGCCGCATCTCGCCGGCCTTGGACGAGGACGGTGCCGAGTAGTCTATGCATGAGTTTAGAACACACCGAAGCGAATCACAGTCGAAGAGTACGTGACATTTCACACGCACAGGATCTCCACAGGCAAGCACTAACGAGTAAAACGTCGCGGGTTTGCTGCAACTCACCACTGTCGCCTTGTCGCCGAGAAAAGCCCACGAGCCATGAGCTCCAAAAACAGGCCCCATGATCCTGCAATCCTTCTTGCAAGCGAGACCTCGAATGCGCCACAGACTTGGAGGGCGCCCACGTTATTTATCGCACGCGTGATGCTTGGCTCTGTAGTGTACCTCTGCATACCTAGGTATTTTCGTATTTGCGACAAGGTAGTTTGTATACAGCCGTGGTGCACAGTATATGCACTGCCTCGAGGCTAGCAAGTGCAGCATGCATCTCTCGTCGTCGAAAATACCTCTATGTAGTCCCGTTGCGGTACACGTACGCGACTGGGCTGCTGACGCCGTACGTAGACTGGGCAAGAATTCCTTCTCATCCGAGCTCATAAACGTGCATATCATGCAAAGATGAGCTGACGAAGACCGCATTCAGGGTTGTCGGGATCTACCTGAGTGATAATCTGTAGGTGTACACTTCAGAAAGGGGTGGCAAGCTGCCAGATGTTCGAGCCATGCCTTCACATCCGAGGGTGTCGTCAGATTGGATCGAGGCATGCAAACGATATTGCTTTTGGTGGACAGGCTGCCAGGATCCCAAGCACATGGAACAAGAAAAGAGAAGAACAATGCAAAGTGAGATGCTGTAGGTATGATGATGCCGATGGATCGAATCGGTTCGACCCTGCCGATCTAGCCCTGTGTAGAGTGGTGCCACCGTGCTTGCCAACCCCAGAAATCCAGACGAGGTCCAAGCTGCGAGTTGGTCTTGACTGTTCAATCCTCCCAAACGGTCACCATTTCTGCGGACCGCGCGGCCCCGGGGGTGTTGTGTTTAACTTTTTGGCAAGCACCTACAGTACAAATAGCATCAATATGCCGTGTCAGACTTCCAAGTGATAATCAATTTGTACACTATCATCCACTATCGCCAGGTATCAATTGTGGTCCAGACTCATCGTCACAATGACTGCTGTATACACATCCTCCGACTTCAAGTCCCTTATCGGCGACATGCCCAACGGCGAAGTTTTGCGACTAGCGCAATATTTGAATGACGTACGACTGCCGCTACAGACACGATCCGAGAATGGCCAACATTCGCGACTACTTCAACTTCCACAAGAGTTGAGGGATAATATTGTCCGCGCAGGCCTGCCAGCCGCTATCAGCGTCGACCCTTACGGCGTCTCTCAAGAGACCGCAACGCCCGCCTGGTTCCAAGTCTGCAGTCAAATGCGACTGGATGCAGCCAAGGTCTATTTCCGCACGCCAATCCAGCTTCCATATCTCTCGGACGAGAAATTCAAAGGATGGGTTGACTCGATAGATGTCAGCTACCGTTCGTTTGTGCGGAGCATCCAGATTGATCGGTTCATCCCGGACCTCGATGGAGCGATCGAGTACGCACGTGGAAAGGATACTTTGGGTGGATTTCGTCCTGGGACTATCTGGGCAACGACCAGCTTCGTCGAAGACGACAATGCTGTTACTGTCTGGATCAACGCCCGTGGACAGACTAAGCCTTATTCAGATGTGTGCGCGCTTGAACTCGAACACAAATCCGGCGACAGCGAAGAATTCAACTGCTGGGATTGAATCGCTATGACAATTCACATCATCACATCCTCCACTCCTCAGAAGGAGATATCTTCGGAATCGAAAGGTATCACTGGATCCACCACCTCACTTGCGGTAATGCCGGATCACGGCTCGTCCTGACCAAACCCATCCGAGGACAAATGCTCCGCGACGCCATGACAGCATCCCTCGTCCTCTCCAGCGTGCAGTAGACCGGCTGCGTCGTCAACGATCGCAGCCCGCTCGACGATCTTGTCATCATAACTTTCCGGATCTCGCCCCGGTGCAGGTCCTTCCAGCAGCGCTTCACCGGATCCCATTCCTCCCAGACCAGGAACCGAGTATACCAGACATCGACGAAATCAGCGCGTAGCTGCGTACACACGCGTAGAAAAGCCGGTTCGCCGAATATTTGGTTATACCGCCCTCGCGCTCGTCGATCGTGGACTTCGGCCAGCATGGCGTAGCCGAAGATGAGGTCGCGTAGCTCGCCCGGCAGGCGCAGGAGCGGGCAGCGGGCATTTTGTACATTTAGAATTTGAAATCGAAGTGTTGCGATATGTTTCTTGATATCTTCCAGATCGATACATGAATAGTCTTCGAGAGGCCCCAACGCGAGGTTCGTTGCCAGCTGATGGTTGAGCATGTTGAATTGTGTGCTCGTACGTGCCATATATGACGATTGATATGAAGCTAAAGCTGAAGCTGAAACTCCATGATCGATGTTTGACATTGTCGCCATGGACTTTTGTACCGCCTTCATCAAGGTTGAGGACAGCTCGGCTGCTTGTCTGATACGCAGCCCCAGCACCCTTCCTCAGGCGGAGGTAACAGTCCATTAAAGTCATCCTGCTAGATGCACACGTGCATGTCGACACCTTCGGGGGTCCCTAGGGCGACCGCTTACCATTGGGATCCCAGGCAAAGCTGTCCCTGGCATCTCGCAATCTCGTGCCAGCTCGATCAGTCTGAGCCGGAAGTGACCTTGTCACATGGAGTATCCGCAAGCGCTATGAAGCATCGACGAGCGCCAACATTGATTTGGGCACTAAGGGTTGGCATGAACCCTAGTGTTCGTCAACCCTAGTCTCGCAAGATTTGGTTTAATGATGTTCTACCACGCAGTCACCTCTCGACGATAC
Source organism: Dissoconium aciculare CBS 342.82 (assembly GCF_010015565.1). Taxonomy (NCBI): domain Eukaryota; kingdom Fungi; phylum Ascomycota; class Dothideomycetes; order Mycosphaerellales; family Dissoconiaceae; genus Dissoconium; species Dissoconium aciculare. The sequence goes on from NW_022984951.1 coordinate 236,955, forward strand.
TTATTGTTGCTCACTCGAATGGATGGTGGATTCGATTACTTGTTCGGGCTGGAGATGAAGTCTCATTTGTTGTACAAGTAACGCTACAAGTACACTATTCGCTGTCGCCGCTAGCCAGTGCTGTCTTCCTGTCCCTAGCGGACGAATACTTGTCACGTTGACGTTTCTCATAAGCTCATAGCGGCACTGTTCGCAATAATGAAAAGAATGCAATGCGCGCCTTTGCGCGGTGGTAGTTCGCTTTGCTCAATGGCTGCCGTTGTCGCAGAGTTGTGCTGTGTTTCCTCGGCTCGTGGCGACCAGGGACCATTGGGCGTGAAAGTCCGCGCGAGGCCCATCTGGTGTGCTTGCGCGATTGGCTGACTTGCTGGCGTCGCACGCTCCGTATGACGTTATCGGCCAGTGTCATCTAGGAGTTAGCGGCCGCCTGGCGGATCTGGACCTTCTTGTTTCGACCATCGCGAAGTGCCCACCGCCGAGCAGGCACAGTTTAGCAGAACACTGCGACTCTCAAGCCATGGGCGTTTCGTCAATTAGCTGCAGCTCACAGATCTCACCCCGCGTGCACAGGGCGCTCATATGTATACCAAGCTTTGGGTCCGATGTGTAGGTCTTCTCTGAAGACGATGACGCCGGAGGAATGGCCCTGTTCTTGTAACAATGCCCGCAATTCATTGGCCCTCTCCTCCGCGTCCCTCATCGAGTCCATGGGCCTGTCACTCTTCATGCGCGACAAGCCACTCAGTCCAACCTGGAACGAAAGCCAATCTGATGGTAGCTCTGCGAGACGATACAGTCGATCGTTGCGAAGGACCAGTACTTGAAAAGGCGCCACCGGAAACAGCTGGTCGCATTCCCGCTGGATCAGGCGACAGGTCCTGAAGAATGATGGCTGTTGTCGAGAGTCCAACCAGTTGTGATCGAACTTTTCCGTCAAGGGTGACAGGTAATCTCGGACCATGTATGTATAGATGATCTTGCGCACGTTCGGAGGTAGCCGGAGAAATGGTGCTTTGGCGTTGGCGAGGTGAATTGCCTGTTGCTTGATGTGAATCAATTGGTCTACGCTCAGATTTCGCATCTGGTCCACGATGTTGGCAACTTGTTCTGACGCCACGCCCAGTATGATATCTGTGTCCATGGCATCTCCCAGAGAAGCCGATGTTGGCGCCATGCGCCGCGTTCTTACACGGGCGAAAATGTTGAAGGTTTTAAGAGGTTGATCCGGAGGTGTCGTGATTGCTGCAGGCCACAGGTTTCGAGTGTACGAGTGTATGCGAATTGTTGGCGTAGTCTTGCGAGGTTGCAGAAGATAACGTGGCCAGCGATTCTCGTAGCGATGCTTACACAAGGCGTTCACGGCCTCCAGCTGCAATGATCAACCCTGCACGAACAGCGCATTCGAAATGATGTCACCGTAAGATGCGGCACGCGGGCAACGACCATGTAGCCTCCACGAGTAGTCGCAATGCAGATAGATAGTCGATTCCGTGGTGGCTGAGACGAATGGTCGGTTCCAACTGGTACTCAGAAGACAGTCGATGTGGTGGTTGTACCAGTGAAGCTGCAGTGATTCGAGATGAGGACAAAGTAGGTAGCTCGCGATTCTCACTCGAAGGGCAATTATACCATTAACGAATGCGCTGGTCAAGACCGTGACTGCTAGTCAATATAAAAGGAATGTACAAGCGGACATGGAGTCGCGCAACTCATAGCGATATACTATTTGTCCTTTGGCGCACGAGTGCCCGACCAGTGGGGGTATTTAGAGGCCAGTCCACCATTGCAACCTTGTGCTTGCTCCTCTGTGACTGGCTCTGACAAAGATTTCTTCAAAAAGCCTTCGTCATGTCGTCGGTACTGGCGCTCTTTGAGGGCACACGGCGCCAAAAGCAACCAGGCATCGTATCGCGCCGACCAGGATTGGACCGGCGCGGAGATACCCAAGGGACGTACTGAGTCCGCAAGTCTGGCCCAGAGAATGGCTGACCGGCCAGATAAATCTCTAATAAAATAAATGATACAGTGCTAGGCGGTCCCAGAGCGGAGCTGATGCGAGTCAGCTATGTTGTACTCATGGTCGTTTCGTCAGCACTTAGATCGTGTGATGACGAATAGCACAAACGCACATGAGCATTCCGTCAATCGTGCAGCTGTCCCTCATTTGATCACAGTACGTATCTATGTCACGCATACAGAGATGATATGTCCTACAATCTTGTGTTTGCCGGCGGGAAAAGGCGGGCAAAGCGGGGCGCGGGGGACCAATGCTAATAACCTTGGGCGCAAACATACCTGCTACAACAAAAATAAAGAACAATTGGGACGAGTGATGAATGTTCTCCACCTGGAATCTCTATCATTATACGCACCTGCATAATAACCGTTGGCGGCAGGCCTTCGAGCTTGCCCGCGGCCGAAGCCCCTGCACTCGATGCGGGCTGGCGACATTGACGAAAAGTGACCATGAAAGTGCTGCCCAAATTGGTGCAGGGTCCCGCTTGGCCTGATAATTTCTACACGGTGTAGTACATACTACAGCCCCCGGCTGGCCAAAATCCTTCCTCGGGCTTCGAAAACCGCCGCAGCTGAGCCCTGGAGGTGTCCACAGTCCTTTCTGTATGTACAGTCAGCGAGAGGCCACCTATGACCTCGCTATCCAAAATCGACCACCTGGGAATTCTTATTTCATCCGCGAAATCGATCCCGAAGGTGCCACTCATGCACCAATGCTCGCGTGCCCACCATGTCGAATGAACAGACATACGACGCCGAGGCGCAATATTTTCCTTTCTTCATCGTCACCGTCACGGCACTGGTCACCCTCCCGCTGACCTTTTCTCTCCTTCGATCGCCTACCGATTCTTCCAATGTCGCAAAAGCTGGTCGCATCGAATCTCCCTTCCGACCAAATCATGCGGACATCATCGATTCCCAGCGTGCGAAGCAGAAGCGAAAGGATCTGCGCCTCAAGCGCATTGTCGCCGCGCTGCTTGGTTGGGCTCTGATTGGATACATGGTCTATCTCATGGTTGTAACCGCTCGGAACACACCCACTGTCTGGAATCCATATGACATTCTCAAAGTCTCTCTCACTGCGACCGAAAAGCAGATCAATTCTCGCTACCGAAAACTCTCCACGACTATGCACCCTGATAAACGCCGACCAAATGCCGCGCTCAACGAGACTGCCGAGCTAGTCAACGATGAATGGGTGGAGATTGTCAAGGCCTACAAGGCATTGACTGACGAGGATATTCGAAACAACTACATCCTGTACGGCCACCCTGATGGCAAGCAGAGCACCACGTTCGGCATTGCGTTGCCTCAATTCCTTGTGGCGGAGGGAAGCGGCAAATATGTCCTCATTGGATACGGAATCCTGCTCGGAATTGGACTTCCCTGGTTGGTCGGAAAGTGGTGGTACGGCATGCAGAAGGTGACGAAGGAGCGTATCTTGGTATCAAGTGCAGGAAACATCTTCAGACAGTTCAAAGAACGCATGGAGCCCGGTGATGTGCTCGGTGCTGTCAGCACAGCCACCGAATACGAATCCATTCTTCACGGGGTGAAAGCCGATGCTGGTCTTGGAAAAGTCGAACAGAAGCTTGCCACTATTGGTTCAGAAAGTGCATTGATTTCCGAACAGGATATCAAGGTCATTGCTGGCATTGAAGACCCTGTCCACCGGAAGGCCCTGGCTCTACTATGGTCTTATCTCACGCGAGCCGATCTGGACGATAAAACTCTGGAAGCCGAGAAATATGAGCTGCCACCAACCGCGATGCAGATCAACGATGCTTTCACCAACATGTGCCTCGCTTACGGCTTTACTTCTCCGGTTGTGTCTTCCTTTCATCTCAGCCAGAGCCTAGTTCAAGCTGTGCCACCAACGAAGAGCGAGGGTATACCATTGTTGCAACTGCCCCACATCACCGCTGAGATCGCTAAGAAGATCGAAAAGTCGGTGATCACTGACAAGACACCCTTGACGGTCCAGAAATTCATGGCTTTGCCGGTAGAACAACGCCAAACAGCAGCTCAAGCGGCGGGCCTGCCGATGGATAATCTGAAGTCTGCGGAAGACTTGGCACGACGACTGCCTTTCTTGCGCGTCGAGAAAGCTTTCTTCAAAGTGCCGGGCGAGAAGTACATCATTACTTCGTCTTTGGTTCACTTTGTGGTGAAGGCGCGCTTCATCCCGCCAGGCACACCCGAAAAGAGCATCCCAGCACTCTCAGAGGCTGATTTGTTGGATATCGACCCAGCCGAAAACGACATCTTAGCACAAAAAGCGGAGCCAGAGCGTCACTCGATACCACTCGCACATGCGCCTTACTACACACGCGATCATGCTCCTCGGTGGCACCTTTTCCTCGCAGATACTCGCCAGGGCAAGATTGCGGTACCTCCGTTCACGTTTAAAGTTTTTGACAAGAAATCCTTCGACAACGAGGGTAAACCTACGTTCAACGTTGTCACGCTTAAGATGCAATTCGCGGCTCCGCCCCAAGCCGGAGAATTCCGTTTCAGAATGCATCTCATTAGTGACAGTTATGTTGGTTTCGATCAATCACAGGATGTTGTGCTTGATGTAGAGGACGCTAGCAAGGCTGTAGAGGTCGACGAAGATGACGATATCTCAGAGCCCGAAGAAGGTGAGGACATGGTTAAACCTACGTTGGTGTCCGAGGCATATATGCTAACAATATTGCAGATTCCATCGCTGGTCAGATGGCAGCTCTCAAAGGACAAGCGACTGCGGATGCATCACAGCCGCGGAAGATCAAAAAGGTGAAAAAGGCGGTCGAGAGCGATTATGAAAGTGATACAGATGAAGATGTCGACGACGAGAGTGACACCGATACCGACACGGATTCTGAAGCCGAGGATGAGAAGGCGAAAAAGTCAAAAAGTTGGTTCTAGATGTTGGGTGTTGGCGATTACTGCATTTATTTCTCCGCCGCGATACATAGCCTGTATTAATGATACCAAACGATTCCACAATCGAGGTTACCATAGTTGAGATATTCAGAAGAACTGGACTGCATGGTCTGCGGACAGCGGATGATTTTCTCGCTTCCTCGAGATCAGGGGCGTGTACTGTAAGCACCTAATGTTCATGTGTCTGTGCAAATCGCGGACATCGTGCTCCGCCGTGATGAATATGTGCCGGACAAATTCACGATTCCGATCTATGAACATACAGAGAGTCTGCGATGTACGTGATTGTTACACGCAATATACGAGCCTGTATAGTACAGTACTGTACATATGTATCATCCACTCATTGGCATGCACATATTGAAAAGAATGGGTGATAAGCGCCCCTTACGAGCTTGGCAGAATTTGGGCGCAGAAGCCAAGTGATGCCGACGTCATCGATACGTCTTTGTGCCATCCCCAAATGGCGGTACAACCAGTTCGACGGGCGGTAATTTCCAAGTTCGAACGGTGACTGCCGCACGCGTCTTTGGAGGTGTACACCAGCATTATCGACACCTACGTGGGCATTCTTTCCACGGACTTTTAATATTTCGACCTTTCTACGACCTGTGCTTAGATTCTCCTGGAGAGAAAATCGCCTTTCAATACCACCGTCATTTCGACAACTCCTTGAACTCTCATAATATTAGTGATCTGGACTGGAGAGCGGAGAATCGACACCTCAACAAATATGCCTCAATAGAACAAATCCGAGCCCAAGAGACGAATTAGAGGGATTGTCAAGCCTGGACGGTTCGATTCTTCGCGTAAACCACCATGTCAAATAATTCCACCTCGAGTGGGAATGGATGCGATCCCAGCACCTTCCTCGGCCTGCTCAATTGTGCTAGCAGTCCAAACGCCGCGCAGACCCCGAACACACTCAAGGCCTCCATCATCGCTGCATTTAGTGGCTTTGGGATCCAGTTTCTAGCCTTCATCTTACTACGCCTACGCCTCACAAGAATCTATGTTCCGAGATCCTATCTTGTACCGAAATCACAACGTGTGCCACAGCCTCCGAGAGGTCTCATCGGATGGCTCTACCCGATCTTCACCACCACGAACCTGACACTGATCCAGAGATGTGGTCTTGATGCATATTTCTTCTTGCGTTATCTTCGACTGCTCCTCAAGATCTTCCTTCCGACATCAATCCTCGTGCTGCCGATCCTGCTTCCAATCAACCAGACTGGTGGTGGCGACCAAGATGGGCTTTTTGCTTACTCGATACAGAATGTTAGCAGTGCCGGGGCTGGGGGCAAGCTCTGGGCGCATCTGATCCTTGCTGTCTTGTTCATATTCTGGGTGTTCTACGTCGTCTTCACTGAGCTCCGAGGCTATGTTCGAGTACGACAAGCATACTTGACCAGCCCCCAGCATCGTATTCGCGCCTCAGCTACTACAGTACTCGTAGCAGGGATCCCCAATAAGTGGCTGACATTCGAAGCCCTCTCTGGCCTATACGATGTCTTCCCAGGTGGCATCCGCAATATTTGGATTAATCGCAATTACGATGAACTGTCGAAGAAAGTGAAGCAACGGGACAGCATTGCACGCCAGCTCGAATCTGCCGAGACCAGCCTCATTGTATTGTGCCATAGAAAGAATGCAAAAGCCGAGAAGAAAAGAGCTAAAGCACAAGGTGGGAAGAGGAAGACAAGGGAGGAAAAGAAACAGGACCAAGAAAGAGACGACAAAGATGCCCGCAAGATGGCTGAAGGCCGAGGCGTGAGCGCTGGCGAACAGCATGAAGTGTCGGAAGGAATGCAAGAGATCTTAGAGACAGAGCGTCGACAGCATGAAGAACTGCAGAAATCGCACTCGAACAACAATCCCTTTGGATTAGTAGGACAGGGACTTGGTGCGGTAGGACAAGGTCTTGGACAGTTCGGGAAGGGTTTTGGAAAGTTGGGAGGTCGCGTCATCGCAGACGTGGACAACAATCTTATCAAAACCGTGAAAGGCATAGATCACATGGCTGATGAAGCGAACACGAGTGGAATTCCAGGTCTCGGAGCAAGCTACGTCGACGACGACTCGCTTTATCGTGATCCAACAGCTCATGCTTCGGATTCAAGTCTTACTCCCGAAGAGGCGCACCCAGGACGAGACCTACGCTCGCAATTTCCGAAACGGGAAGCAAAAGAGGTCACCGCTGGGTTGTCTGTGCAACTGCCACCGCAGAAACCCAACCCCTTTGCCAGTAATCGTGACTCCTACCACGCTCAGCGAGTCTCACCGACAGGCTCTGATGGTGTCGACCATGGTCTACCGAGCGTCAACGTCGTCCGTCCGTCTTCCGATACTAGGCCCGCAGAAAGTCTGGAGATACAAGAGCCACACGCGCCAACGAAGCACAATGCGCTCTGGAGTATCTTCGGTAACAACGACAGATCTCTCGCAGTCCCCTCCCCTCGACCTCACGTGGCAGAATCAGATGATGAGTTTCCACTCAGTGCCGACACCTCAGAGTCGAACGACAAGCACGACGACAAATTCTCCAAAAGCAAGATGGCCGAAAAAGTTTCATTTGGTAAGCAATCGTCTACTGAGGCTAAGATTGCATACCCGGAAGCCATGCGCGAAGACCTAAACACCATCGCCGCTGAGGAACAAGCAGTCTGGCGCAATTATATTTCCGAGAAAGACCGAGCTACTAAACGTCTGCCGATTCGGCCATGGCTTTTCGCCTTGCCATTCATGGGCAAGAAAGTGGACAAGATATACTACTTGCGTGGCGAATTAGCCCGTCTCAACACTGAGATCGAAGCAGACCAGAACGAAACCGAGCGCTTTCCATTAATGAATTCAGCATTCATTCAATTCAATCATCAGATTGCAGCCCATATGTGCTGCCAATCGCTCAATCATCATGCTCCGCTTCAGATGGCCCCTCGCATCGTTGAGATCAGTCCTGGCGACGTCATTTGGGACAATATGGCTGTTAAGTGGTGGGAACGCTACTTGCGCTTTTTCTTGGTGCTCCTCGCCTGCGCTGGCATGACGGTTCTCTGGGCTGCGCCCGTCGCCTTCACCTCCGTGCTCAACAAGGTCACGACTCTTAGTGGAGTGTCACCTTGGCTGACCGATATCGCCAATTCATCGAGTGTGGCCACCTCGATCATTCAGGGTGTCTTGCCTCCAGTCCTACTGAGCTTGATCCTTCTGTTGGCCCCGCTGATCTTCCGTGCATTGATCACGCAGCAAGGCGTTCCTACTGGTACAATTCGCGAGCTGGGAGTGCAAAAGTGGTACTTTGCATTTTTGTTCATCCTGGTCTTCCTCCTGGTTTCCCTTGTCAATGGTATTACCACGTTCCTCAATGCCATTGCCGACAATCCGATCTCTGTTCCATCTGCTTTGGCACAGAATCTTCCGGGCGCAGCGACATATTTCTACTCATACCTCATCGTTCAGGCGTTGGGCAATTCAGCAGGTGCCCTCCTTCAGACTTTCACTCTGTTCATGTGGTTTGTATGGGCCTCAATCGCCGACTCTACTGCTCGAGATAAGTTTAAGCGCCAAACTCAGCTCAGCACAGTCGAATGGGGATCCTTCTTCCCGGTGTTCACCAATTTCGCCGTGATCGGCATCATCTACTCGATGATCGCTCCTCTGATTCTGGTTTTCATGCTCTTCATCTTTGCGCTGTTCTGGATAGTCTACAGGTTCAATGTTCTCTACGTGAACGCGCAGCAGACTGACACTGGCGGGCGCCTCTTTCCCGTGGCAATCAATCAGCTCTTCGTCGGAATTTACTTCCTCGAGCTCTGCCTGATCGGTCTGTTCTTCACCTTGACGACCGGCTCAAGTTTTCCACAAGGTGGTATCATGATAGCCATGTTGATCATCACTGCCGTTTATCAAATATTGCTTAACAGTGCCTTCGCGCCATTTTTCGAATACCTGCCCATTACTCTGGAGGACGAAGCAGTGATGAGGGATGCCGAATTCGCCCGGATTCAGGCCGCCAAGTTCAACCATTCTTCTGACGCGGATAAGGAAGAATTTGAAGAAGGCTTGACCGAGATTGAAAGACACGAAAGAAAGCTGAGGCTGTGGAGAAGCAGCGAGGAGAAGAGATCTGCTGAGGATCCAGTCGAAGGTACTCCTGTCCTAGATGGTCGTTCAGGCAGTGCTCCAAAGACCTTGGCCTCTCTTCCCATAGACCAGAAGAATGCTTGGCATACTCGTGCCCGGCAACCTTTCACAGCAGAAGGCCTACGAAAGGTCGGCCCTGACGCTGTTGCACGATTGCGCTACTTGGCGGACGGCAAACGCCGAGAGCCGCAACATGACACGGAAGCACAAAAGAGTATCGGCGACGTCCTCTACGGCGATTTTGCCGAAGATCTCGAAGACCTAGCTCCAGAAGATCGCGATCTGCTGGTTCGATACGCGTTTCAGCATAGTGCGCTGCGAGCACGTCGGCCGGTCGTCTGGATTCCTCGCGATAAACTCGGAGTGAGCGATGATGAGATTCGACGCACAAAGCAGATGAGCACGGTCGAAGTCGACTCTCAGCAGAAGACTGCCATTTGGATGAGCAATGACGGTACAGCGTTGGATCACAAAGGACGAGTGGTGTTCCGCAAGAGTCCGCCAGATTTCAGCAATGTGGACTTGGTTGTGTTGTGATTGTGTTTTCATATTCCTACTTTCTTACCTGCATCGTTGCATTTGTCTGGCATTCAGCGTGTGGAGGAATCATGGTTCTAGCAGTATACCACATTGTTTCAATATCATTTTGAAGCTCTCATGCGAGCTTTTGTGCTATCCACCTGACCGCATCTTGGGCTGCTTCTGACTGTATCAGGCTCTGCTCATGCTTCGTGGGTCGGGCACGTCCTTCGAGATTGAACGTGTTTGAGCGCCGCAATGTGTAGGGGCGAACAAACGCTCCCCAGGTTTCCTCCCCAGGTTGTCTAAAAACGGCAATGCGCTAGAAATCTTTAGTTTGGAAAGAGTATCGCGTCTGGGACTCTGGGTTGAACATATCCATCGATGCCATGGTCATTGACCAAAACCATCCTTGTTGCCCGCGCATATGAATTAATTGCTTACACGTCGGTGTGTCAACGGTACTGTACAGCACTCTCACAGGGGCAATGAAACATGAAAATGGCACTCCGAAAACTTATGGGGTCTCGCGCGTTGGGGACCCGTGGGACCTTTCAGCATGTGGCAAGTGCCTACATGTGTCACCCTGATTACCGATGCCGAACCATATTTCAATACAGTGGCTGACGCAATCGCAAAGACATTTGACCCTTTCATTTGGTTAAACAATTCCGATCTTATGGGAAGGGGATTCGTTCATGACATCCCTCACAACCATTCTAATGTCTTCCCTGCTTCCCTGATCCTTGCTTCAGCACGAGAGCGGCTCGATCGCGAAAGGGACGCGAAATCTAGCCGGCGCATTCTAGACCGCAAGGCCTCTGCTCCACAGACCAACCCGACTCGAGACGTTGTCGCCAATCTTTCCGACCGCGGCACAGCACACGCACATCAGTATATCATAAGACCTCAACAAGACCATCGCCCGACGCTGGGATCCATGCGCCATTTGCACGTTTGCCAACTTCCGCGACGTTATTGAACTTTCGATCCAGTGCCAAGAATCTTCCCACGCGCTGGAGCGCTTTAGGCAGAGGAGCACGTGTCACGGTCCTTGTTTCCGATCGTGCGCAAAGCCGATTTCTTGCAACAAATCGCCTTTACGTTTCCTGTTCACCACAAAAATCTGGTTAAAGAAAGGAAGGGTGCACCGTGGAATCGGGCGCCCTATTGTGCGGACGTTCGCACTGGATATTTGCCTAACCAGGCTTGCTAGCCCGGAGCACCAATGTCGGTACTGAGTGAGGATAAAGAAAGTGCAAACGCGGGCGCACATGGTCGCAAGCCTGCTATACAAGTGGTTTGCCTGGGTTCGGGAGGCGGCCCTTGCGAGGACAATGTCACCGGGTTCCTGCTTCGTTCAATAGCCACAGAGTGGGCGCGCAACTCGCTGTTAGCAGTGGATGCTGGGTCACATCTTGCACCTATCACTCGAATATTGGAGGAACATTTCCCTCTGACATACAATGGCAAGCCAAAGGCGAGCGAAGCAGTTGCGCAGCTCCCAAATGGCGTTGCGTCTCACGAGGGAAATGAGAGCGGAGCAGTAAAGGCCGAAGCACCAAAGCCAGAAGCGACAGTCCTTAAGTCGGGCCCGTTTGCTGGTTTGAAATTCCCAGACAGGTCCGCTCGCGCCAACGCGATGCATCTACTGCGATCCTACATTTCAGCATATCTCATCACACATCCTCACCTGGACCATCTAGCTGGATTCGCGATCAATACCGCAGCATTCCATGCGACGTCACGGCCGAAGACTGTCGCCGCTCTACCGAACACTGTTGAAGCGATGAAAAGGCACATCTTCAACGATGTAATCTGGCCAAACCTTACCGATGAGGACGGCGGAGTGGGATTTGTCACATTCCAACGACTGAAAGAGGGTGGAGATGCAATGGTCGGTGAGGGCGAAGGACGAGGCTACATCGATGTGTGTGACGGTCTGGGGGTGAGAGCCTTCAAGGTGTCGCATGGGGTATGCACAAAAAGTCCCCCGGCGCATCAGCATCGAGGGAGCGGTGCCGGGATAACGGATGCGTCACCGACGTATAATACCTCTGCACAGGCGTTCGCGCTCGAATCTTCGGCTTCGTCGACGCATCGGTCATTATCGACATCGCACCAGTTCTCTGCTCCAGGGACTCCAGGCGCAACCCGTACGAGTTTCCATACTGCGCATCAGTCGCCTCATGCAATGCCCTTGGATGGCGCTTGCGTGGTGGACAGCACAGCTTTCTTCATTCGGGATGATCAAACCTCGCGGGAGCTTCTTTTCTTCGGAGATGTTGAACCTGATACTCTATCCCTGTCTCCTCGCAATCAAATCGTGTGGACCGAAGCGGCACGCAAGATCGCAAATGGTCTCCTCGGCGCGATTCTCATCGAATGCAGTTACGACGATTCTCAAGCCGATGCATTTTTGTTCGGACATATGAATCCTCGACACCTGATTACAGAACTGCAAAATCTCGCTGCTTTAGCTGAAGAAGCCAAGATTCATCGGCAGATGGAGGAAAAGGGCGCCAAAAAGCGGAAACGTTCGGCGCCGGCGAACGGACTTCTGCTCCCTGAGCATGATCGGAAACGAAGCCGCAGTATGGTGACACGATCCAGCACGTGGCAGGATCATCAACAAAGTCATCGCGTGACAGAGCCGGGGGTTGTGCCCGATACATTGACTCATATTCCAGCACCTGCACCGACGGCGCCTTTCATTTCAGAGGTCGCACCAGGACCTACTGCACATCCGACCCTTCAACTCGAGAGCCAAGTAGACGCTGTACGTAGCGGACCACTCTCTCCGAAATCGTCATCAACGCCTCGCCGCTGCGAAACCGGTATAGGCGTTAATCTTGGAGAAGATATGCCGCTTCGTGGGATCCAGGTCATCATCATTCATGTCAAGGATACGCTCAAGGATGGCCCGCACGTCAGTGAGAATATCCTCTCACAACTTAAGGATTACGAGGCCCGGCTACAGGAACAGGGACAGGGACTTGGATGTGAGTTTATCATTGCTCGCAGTGGAGAGAGTTATTGGGTCTAGCAAGGAGATCATTGGAGCATGGGGAACGGCGACCGGGTCATGCGTGGCGAAAACTCTTTTATTCGGCTTTCGTGAGCTATGTCGGCGGCAAACCGTTGGCGCACGATCTGGGAATATGAACCTTTGATGAGTTGGTGGCGCCTAGGCGGCGTTATGTATATTTAGCATTGACGAATATGATGAACCCAGTGGGGGAGATTCCGGGTATCGCGATAAACTCTACCTAAATTTCGATAACATCAGGCTGAGTAGTGAATGTCACTTGAATGGCTATCCTCTCAGCCTCGTGGAAGTGCCATGCGCATTCCCTGCGAGAGGAGATTCTGAAAGTGTGCCAGTTTCCAGAGCTATTATCTCACTACCGACGGAGCACGTAGCTGCGATACAGATCAAACCAGACGTCGAATGTTCGTGTACACACAACAAAGCCGGCATTATTGATTGAATCTGAGCCCGTTTTTGTCACAATTCGGCAACATGCCGTCGGAGTGCGATGGTATAGACTCCCCAACAAGTCAATGTGGCACATTCGTTGACACGCGCGCTTCACCCGCTGCTGCCTGCACTTTGCGCGTGGTTGCCTCACTTTAATCGTCACATTGTACGCCCGGGCGCCCGAGCGACGACTGCCATTTGACGAGTGCCCGGCAATCATAAATGACAGACATGCGAATTGTTTGATAACTTCCAAGTTGATCTCGTTCATCCAACCCAACGAAATCGCAACGACACGAGACATATTTGACGTTGAGCGCATCGTTTAGCATCGCATCGCAACCATGGCAAATGACAAAATGGAGCTTGACGTCTCAGAAGCCCAGAAAGAGGAACAACTGATGTACGGCCATGGCTCTATGACCGAAAAAGAACTCGACGAAAAATATCCCAATCGACCACATAACCACTCCAAGACATTGCCATTTCACGATTTATTCCTCACATTGTTCAATCCGCTTAGCGAAAACAAGAAGAAGCCGGCTGGACCGATTGTCGCACGACGTAAAGTTGGTCCTGATGGAGCGATCCATGCACCCCACGAGATCCGAAGGAGTATCATAGAACGTTTCATCGGACGATGGCGAACGCAAGTCGGCAGCGATATCTACCCTGCCCTCCGCCTAATAATTCCCGACAAAGATCGTGATCGCGGAATGTATGGATTGAAAGAGGCAACGCTGGGAAAACTTCTTGTCAGCATCATGAAAATCGACAAGAACAGTGAAGATGGCTACAACATTTTGCACTGGAAGTTGCCGGGCGTCAAATCTACAAGTGTCATGGCGGGCGATTTCGCAGGTCGTTGCTATGAAGTTATCAGCAAGCGACCGATGCGCACAGCCCCGGGCGATATGACCATTGCAGAAGTCAATGGGCTTTTAGATCGTCTCTCGGTAGCGCAAAAGGAGGAGAATCAGCGGCCAATAATGGAGGAGTTCTACAAGCGCATGAATGCCGAGGAGCTCCTCTGGCTGCTGCGAATGATCTTACGCCAAATGAAGATTGGCGCCACTGAAAAGACAATATTCGATGTCTGGCATCCAGATGCGGAGAACCTCTTCAACATATCGAGCAGTCTCCGCCGAGTTTGTTGGGAGTTGTCAGACCCGCAGCTGCGACTGGAGGGTGACGATTGCAGCATATCGCTTATGCAGTGCTTCCAACCACAATTGGCCGCATTCCAAATGCGGTCGATGGAGCATATGGTATCGAAGATGAATCCCACGGAGTCAGATCCGGTGTTCTGGATTGAAGAGAAACTTGACGGCGAACGCATGCAACTACACATGATCGACGACCCAAACACCCCGGGCGGCAAGCGCTTCGGATTCTGGTCACGGAAGGCCAAGGACTACTGCTACCTCTATGGATCTGGGTTTGATGACGAAAAGGGTGCGTTGACTCGACATCTCAAGAGTGCATTCTCAGATGGTGTCCGCAACATCATCCTCGATGGTGAGATGATCACATGGGATCCGAAGGAAGACGCAATAGTTCCATTCGGCACTCTCAAAACCGCAGCGCTTGCCGAACGCGAGAATCCCTACGCTACAGGCAATCGACCTCTCTTTCGTATCTTCGATTGCTTATTACTGAATGACAAGGATTTGACGAGGTACACTCTTCGAGATCGACGCAAAGCACTCTCAGCAAGTGTGAAGGACGTCCACCGTCGATTCGAAATTCACGGCTACCAAGAAGCACGGCTTGCATCCGAAGTTGAACCGGTGCTTCGTCAGGTTGTAGCAGAAGCCAGTGAGGGTCTGGTCTTGAAAAATCCACGCTCACCATATCGTCTAAATGAGCGCAATGACGATTGGATCAAAGTCAAACCGGAGTATATGACCGAATTTGGCGAATCTCTAGACTGTGTGGTGATCGGTGGGTATTATGGCTCGGGAAAGCGTGGCGGAGCTTTGAGTAGTTTCATGTGTGGCCTCAAAGTTCCGCAGGCCCTGCTCAGTCATGGTGTCAACGAGCAAAAATGTTGGTCTTTCTTCAAAGTCGGCGGCGGATTTGCGGCATCCGATTATGCCGAGATCAGGCATCGGACTGAAGGAAAGTGGCATGATTGGAATGCCAGAAGACCGCCAATTGACTGGATAGAGCTGGCTGGCGGCGATCGCCAGCACGAAAAGCCTGATGTCTGGATAAAGCCCGAAGATTCCATTATCCTCTCAGTCAAGGCTGCATCGGTTGGTAGTACCGAGTCGTTCCGAACTGGAGTCACTTTACGGTTCCCCCGCTTCAAGAAGTTACGTACGGATAAGGACTGGAAACAGGCACTATCGTTCGATGAGTTCATTCAGCTCAAGAGCCAAGTCGAAGGTGAGAAAGAAGAGAAAAAGCTCAAAATTGATGATGAAAAGCGACAGAAGAACAGACGAAAGCGTAAGCGGGCAATGGTCATTCAGGGAAATGATAGCGAGGTCAAAACCCCATATGCTGGACCTGCGACAAAAGTTTTCGAAGGTCTTAGCTTCTTTATCATGACTGAAGCGCCCAAACCCATCAAAAAGACGAAAGCGGAAGTCGAAGAATTGGTCAAGGCGAACGGTGGCAAAGTGGTCGCTTCGGAAAAGGATCCTGCAACCATAATCATCGCGGACCGCAAACTTGTCAAGGTTGCTTCGCTCATCAAGAAAGACGAGCGAAATCTGATAAAACCGTCTTGGCTGCTCGACTCCATCGCACAGAACGAGCGCAATGTCAACCGTTATGGCTCAGTGCTACCTTACGAACCTAGTCATATCTTCCATACTCGAGCTAGTGATCAGGGGAAGTTCGACAACAACGTCGATGAATATGGTGATAGTTACGCTCGCGATGTGACGGCTGATGAGCTCCTCGAATTATTCAAGACCATGCCCTCTAAATTCGAGGACGATTTCCAACCTGACGCCCAGGGAGTATTGGAACAGCTCTTGGCCCACAACGAGGAGCTTGATGTACTGCCTGGCTGGATGTTCCACGGCTTGACAGCCTACTTTCACAAATCTGTCCCTGCCAATCTCAAGCGAACTTTCGCGCTCGCGGGCGGCAATGTTGTCGAATCACTTCAAAGCTCCGATCCTATTAGTCATGTTATCGTACCGGCTACGGTCTCATCGGTAAGCGATATTCGCAACATCGCAGCTACGAGAAGGCATATTCCACGGATAGTTTCAGCTGAATGGATCAAGCAAAGCTGGCAGGAGGAGACTAAGCTTGACGAGGATTTGTATCAAAAGTAAGAATTGATTTAGAGTAGGGAAAAATCTTTTTGGGAGTGATATATGACATGTGCGCTAGTGACGCCCCGAAGACAACATGATGAATTGCATCGCGTGTTTCGTCGTTGCTCTGTACAGTGCCAGAAATGCGCACGGACCCTGTAAATGGAACATGTGCATTTCTATCGAATGCCTGCTATCCAATAAATTGATTATTGCATCGCCGAGAGACATGAATTCGAGAAGGGCCTTGATTTCGTTGATTGAAACATATCATGAGCTGAACTCTTCGACGGTCGATGAATTACCGACCATTCCCACAGCCCTGGGCTTCCATCGTTATGTGGCCAAGAATAGGCCATTTATCGTGAGAAATGGTGCACGAGACTGGAAGGCCACGCGGTTGTGGAATGCGAAATACTTGCGCGAAACGATGCGATCACGCAAGGTCAAGGTAGCAATCACACCTTTGGGGTACGTTTGAGTCACTATCTCGTCTCGGCGTATTTCTCATCGAGTGCCGTAGAAATGCAGACGCGGTGGTCGAGGATCAGCACGGTCGCATCATGTTTGTGGAGCCGTACGAGATCGACGAAGGCTTTGAAGAATTCTTAGATTACGTCCAAATCGATTCGTCCTCGTGCTCGAGTAACATCAGCACACACAATGGCAACGTCAAATATGCTCAAACTCGTGAGTCCCGCGCCGCATAACTTGTCTCTCCCCGAATCGGCTGCCACGACCGACTGAAAATGACGCCACATGATCAGAGAACGACAATCTCCGCGCCGAATACGAGGCACTCTTCGCGGACGTCCCTCCGACCATCCCCTTCGCGACCGAGGCGCTCGAACAGCAGCCCGACGCGATCAACTTCTGGCTCGGCAATCACCGCTCCACAACCGCCTTACACAAGGACAACTACGAGAACATCTACGTTCAGATCCGCGGCCAGAAGCACTTCACTTTGCTACCTCCTGTGGAGGCACCCAGCGTAAACGATGTATCACTCGACCGCGGTCGGTATCGACCTGGCAACGGCAGTGATGCGACAGAGCTAATCGCCTGCCCGGATGAGACTGCGGAGCCCGTGCCGGTAGCAACGTGGGATCCCGATGATCCAGAACATCGACCATCGGAATTCTCACGATTCTCTCGTCCAACACATGTCACTTTGAATGAAGGCGACATGATGTATCTGCCGGCACTGTGGTATCACAAGGTCGGGCAGAGCAACGGGAAGGAGGGCTTCGCATGCTCGGTCAATTACTGGTAAGGAATCTTTCCTGCTCATTTCGCATGCGTAGGGATCAGTGGAAGAGCGTCAGGCTGATTGAAAGTCCCCGGTGGACGTCTCTGCATAGGTTTGATATGAGCTTCGATGGTGGTTTCTGGTCTACGCAGTCATTCATCCGTGATGTTGTGTCCTCGATGGCTTTGACTGTGGAGTACCCGGAGTTGATCGTTGGTGACGACAATGATGCCAAAAGGGAGAATGTATCGACAAGATGACGTGGAGCCGCGCTGTAATGGTTTCAGTCGAATTCAATAAAATGCCGCTTCGTTTTTGCAGCCAAGATGAGGCCAGCGTCACCTAGCAGTAACCGTGATTCAGGATAGAGTGGGAGTATTGTTATACAAATACACGAAGTCGTACCAAGAGAAGCATGCATCGAACGCAACCAATGCGGCGTGATCTTGCTATCCCCTGCGACGCAATGCAACTCACAGCCCGCCCGGCGTGTAGATGATGCGTCGATCGCGCTGTGTTTTTCCCCATGCGGTTTTGCCGATTGTGACGTTGGGGGTGCAGGTAGGTCGCGTGCCCCGCTGGCCGCCTGATTGGGTTGCCTCATACTGCAGCCTCTGAGGTCCGTGGGCACATTTCGTGAAGAGTCAGTCCGATCACGACATTTTCGATGTCCGAAATGCAGCAGAACGTCTCTCTCGAAGGGCTGTCGCTTGTATCGTATCGTATCGATCTGTAGGGACATTCGCGAGCCGTAGACCGATGCATCAGAAGCGGCTTCTCAGGTTGTCGCTGTTCGACTCAAGAATTGAACGGCCCCGGGCCTGCTATACTGCGAGTTCGAAAATGCCCATGTTATATTATGTGTCGTACCTAATAGTGCGAAGAGGAAGTGTCTGGTCGGTGTCCGTGAAGCATGCATGATTGAGTAGTGCCAACCACCCGCAAGGAAACGTGAGACCTCAGTTGAGCCGATCATTGGTTGAAGAGGAGCGCGGCGGACGATCACTTTCCATGCAGGGCGTCGGCTGCATTTCGCAACATTGTTCATTTTCCTTCCTTCCTTCCTCGTTGCCAACGCCTCAAATACATGTTCTGGTACAGATCGTGTTTTGACCAAGCCTGTCATGCTCGCTTCCATCTATCCGATGGTAACCTCTCCAGGTCCCTGCATTCCCGTACAGAGAGGCATATCATGTTGTTCATGAGATTGCAACGAGGTTGTGCCGACGCTCCGGACGCCACGCCGACGCGACCTTTCTCGCATCTCATGGAAGGCGTGCTGCGATCGAGTAATGATCGAGTAACGAAAACCTACAGCGCCGCCCGGCTACAGTAGTATCTACAGTAGTAGGTGTGGCCGAGAGTCCGCCGTCGACAGCCGCTAAAAGACAGGCCACGCACTACGGCAATCAAGAGCACGTGTGAAGAAAATTTGAAAGAGATTTTCGCTCCGACGTAGGCACAGCGAGCTTGTCGTAGAATGGGAAATGCATTCCCGGTTTGTGTAAGATCGTCGCCCGGAACTTGAAGACGATCAGAACGATTGCTGACGCAGCTGTGGTTGGGCGTACTGCAATTGATCAAACAAAAGAGTGATCTTGCAGCGATTCCTTCACCGCTGCGAATAGCAACATGACTTGGCGTGCGCCTTCACACATATGCCGTACGCATCGTGGAGGGCTGCATGTATTGGTCGGTTCATGTTGCATTTTGTCGCATTCTATAGTCCTATAAAACCAGGCGGGTGCAATGTCCTCCATACTCTCCAGTAGCAGTAAAGAGCCAGGTCATAGCACCATCTACAGCGAAATTCGAATGAATTTCCTACTTAATTTGCAGTAGTAGCCGAGACTCCTTTCGAGCGAAGCTTTTGTCGCATCAGCCCATGTGTCGGAAAGACATCTGTCTGTTGGACGAGACGATTGGATCTGCCAGGGACCGAGTCCGCAATGTTTAGCCAAGGAGCGGATCCTCAGCCACGGAGAGGGAACAAAGGGCGGAGAAGAGCTGGGGAAATCGTCGTCTGTCCAATGGTGGCTTTGTCTGCTCATTCGTGCGCCAACGGAGAGCGCCGAAGTCTCGTCACGAGGACCATCTTCGCCATCGACGTGCGCTTGCTACTATATCCATCTTATACAGTAGTACCGGGTCATATTCTTCTAGTCGGGCCAAGTTGTCATCGTTTGCTCGCTATCTGATCCCCTGAGCGCAGAAAAACCGTGTCCTGTTCATATGCAGGCAAGAGTCACCTGGCCCATGTTTGCGAGCTCCGGCTGTTCAGTGGCTGTTCTTCCGCCAATCCATGTGATGAGGAGAGACATCCGCACGCTCGGACACAAGGAGCGATTCTACTTGTTGTAACACCTAGTAATACAACAAAAGAATAAGGTACTCTATCGTAGTGTTTGTGTGTGGAGTCAACCCCCCTCCCCATCGTGTCCCAATCGAAAGTACTCAACACTAGCCGCACCCTGCTCCAACACTACAGTTTACACTCTCCGGACTGGTCGAAAGTGCGACATCCATCGTCGGTGTGTGTCTGCTACTGTACAGACAGGTCATGGACATGCGCACACACCACGGACCTCCTCCATGGCGCTCGGGATCTCTGCTCCATCATGTCGCCATGCCCTCCACTAACGGCGGGATCGTGAAGTTTTTCACCTTGGTGTACAGTGTTCGACTTGTCATATTCTGCTTATATAGGTACTTGTAGTCGTCAATGACATTGCTTACGCGGTCCATTCACTTTCGCCCTGTCCGATTCCTTCTGTCCCACCGAGTGTCGTCAGAAAGAGGTCATATGAGCGATCGTTGGGCCGACCATATATGATCACAAAATCACGACTTCAGTCTGCTACAATCAACTGGCTGGGCCAAATCCACCCTCGCCGACAAGTCCACGATATTCAGCCTTGCGCAGCGTTCCCCGACCCGGGAGATCTTTCACTTTCCTTCCCAACCGCCAAGAATTGCTAGAACAACAAATTTGCAGGAGCATCGTGGGCTTCGACGTTGCGCACATTGAACCCGACTCATTCCCGCCGGGTGTCACTGTCGCCCGGCGACGCCGAGTAGCTGCGACAGGTAGTTGTTGCGAAGCTGAAAAAGAGGCGCGGCTAGAGCAGCATAAGAAATAGCTTGCGCGATCCGTGCTGTCACGTTGCCACCTGACAGAACCCCATCACGCAGTGATAATAAAGCAGCACTGCGCCCGTCATGCCTGGCCGCCTTTTCGGCCTCGAATTCGGGCGCTCTTCCCAACTTGAGTCATCGGACGGCAATTCTTCGACAATAACAATTCAACCGAACAAGGAAAGGATCAATAATAACAACAATTTAAATTCTTGCAATAATAAAAACAAAATCTACAATCCCTCAGCCCTTGCCAGTATTGCAGCTGAAGTCCGTCGCCCCAGCATGGAACATTTCAAGAAAACGAGCTTCGCCAAACGCCAGAGTGGGTCGCGCGGGCATGAGCGCTCGCTGTCAAAGGATGTCCACGCTTCTGGCAAAGATGGTCAATATGCCGGTTCGAGCAAACCGGTCAGCCTGGAACTCATCATGGAGTCTCCTCCGGCTTTGATGCTCGACAACCCGGAACTTTCCTCCGGCGTTTTGATCTCGGGCCGGCTCAGGGTCAAACCCACCGAAGGCCCCGTCACTTTGGCAGCAATCGCCATGTTCCTAGAATGCACAACGACGACGAAAAAGCCGGTCGTGGAGCGGTGTCGCGCCTGCACAACGCAAGTAGCTGATCTATACCAATGGCAATTCCTCACAAAACCACGGACTTTTTCGTCAACGCTGGAAGAGCTTCCATTCTCCCACTTGGTACCCGGCCATCTTCCATGCACAACTCATGGCCATGTCGCGTCAATCGAGTACAGCTTGCACGTGCGCGCGCGGTTGGATAATGGTGTCGAGATTGAGCATCGTCGCGATATTGTCTTTCAACGAGCTTTACGGCCAGGCAACGATAAGAACAGCATGCGCATCTTTCCGCCAACAAAGTTGACCTTCCACGTGACTTTACCCTCCGTCGCTCACCCGATCGGCGAGCTTCCGGTTCTCTTCCGACTTAACGGCGTCACAACCAAGAACCCAGACGGCTCACAGCTTCGCTGGCGGCTGCGGAAGATTGTATGGCGGATCGTGGAGGAGGAGAAGACGATCTCACCCGCCTGCCCAGCCCACTCCGCCAAAGTCGGCGGTGATGGGCGCGGAGTGGCCCACGACTCCGACCGAGACATTGGCGTCGGCGAACTCAAATCTGGCTGGAAATGCGACTACACCTGCGTCAACCACCACCACACCTCATCCGCATCGAGCAGCACGCCAGCAACCAGCGACGGCCAAATCGAAGGCTCCTTCGGCGTCGCCATCGACCACAGCTCCAAGCCACAATGCGGCGTGTCCGCACCCAACGGCACAAATATCACCCACAGCCTCGTCATCGAACTGGTAATCTCTGAAGAATTCGTCGCTAGTTCACGTGCCACGCCGGCAGCTACAGGCAGCGCCCGTGTTCTCCGCACACAATTCGCCCTTCGCCTGACGCAACGAGCAGGTCTCGGGATCGCCTGGGACGACGAAACGCCGCCGATGTATGAAGATGTACCAGAGAGTCCGCCGCAGTACGCACAAGGCACACGGTCGAGGCAATTCTCGGTCGTGGGAGGCAATGCCGCTAACAGCAACGGTAACGAACTTCCGCCGGCCTTCGAGGATCTGGATCTCTTGGATGCGCTGGCCTTGTCGGTCGAGGGCCTGGACGATCTTGGTGACATGCGGAGACCGGACGGGCAGGTCGTGTCTTTGAACGGAGCTTGAATGGGAGTAATCTGAACATCAGAGCATCATTAGTGGTCCTGCGGAATGGTGGTACCTGCAATCATCATGCGTTTGCGTTGAATGTTTGAGTCGTACTTCTGAATTTTTATTGCAAGCACGGTATCACAAGGCGTTCAAACAAGCGGAAACGGCACCTTGAAAAGTTTGGGCATGTGCTCTGCGTTGTTTTGGGTGGCAGGAAATGTCTTGGGAAATCATGGTTTGGGGGCGTTCTGATGGGAAGGAAAAGCGTTTCATTTTGACATTTGGGGCGGAAGCACTGGCTTAAATCGATTGCCTGGGCGACATATATGTGCATTGTTGGGAAACTTCTCAGAATATGGAAAGGCGTGTCAGTGCAGGTTTTGCGGTCGATATCTTGCGTTGAGCGCGTCCTGGTATCGAATTGGCTGTAGCGGTTGACATTGAATGCACTACCGATGGTTCGAAGTTTGTCAAATGTGGTTGTGAGGACCGTTACTCGTTGAAGTTGCCTACGAATTAAGGGAGAAGATTCAAGGGCCAGCGAGCTAAAAGGGAACTGTAGTCATCAGATGCGAGATGTCCTTGCGCGGCATTGAACCGGCAAGCATGGACATAAACTTAAGACGCTGTGCTACCTTTTGGTTGTGGAGGAACTCAGAAAGGTCATGCCTAGTTCTGCATTTCAACATCGACCGCCGCAGGCGCTACAGTTGGTGCTTCGCTTTGCGCCGGTTTGCTCGCTTCGGCAGCGACTACACCAGAAGCTCCGGACTCCCTGTCTGGCCCCGCAGGCCTGTCGGCTTGTGATTCGGTGACGCTCGACGACTTAGAGGCAGCAGTGCGGGCTTTCTCTGGAGTGTCCGCATCACCATATGCCAGAGATGCGTTTTTCCCCTTGACTGGCGTCCTCGCTCGCTCGCGGGCTTTGTATTGTTCTCTCTCTCGACTGCGATCGCGGGCTCGGTCTTTGCCACCACGAGCAGACTCGCGTTCGCGTTCGCGTTCCCGGTCACGAATGCGACTTCGGCTACGTTCGGGTTGGCGCTCCGATGGACGTCCGCCTATGCCACTCCCGTGTCGTTCGCGGTCGCCTCCTCTAGATCGTGGGCGTTCTCGGTCGCGTTCGCGTTCGCGTTCGTCAAAACGAGAATTTCTCCTGTCTATGTCTCGGTCGCGCTCCCGGTCTCGCACGCGGTCTCCGCCCCGAATGTCGAGATCACCGTCTCGCGGACGTCGATCAGAGCTTGTACCTTCACGACTCCGCTCAACTCTCGCATCGCCCGTCGGAGCTCCACTAGGCTTGTGCCTATCCATCACTGTTGGGCTTCGACTGCGGTCACGACGTGGGCGTGGACTGAAACCGCGCCGGTCGTGGTCGCGCTCGCGCTGGCGACGAGGAGATCGAGACGGGCTACGATAGTCACGACGATTTCGTCGGGATCCACGGCTTTCATCGCGGCGTGGGCGATGCGACTCTCGGCTCTTGCTACGAGCAGATCGTTCCCCCACTACGCTACCTTCACCTCCGCGACCTCTCTCACGTTCTCGCGGCCTATCTTGGCCCCGTTCCCGTTCCCGTTCCCGATCACGAGGTCGTTCGATGGTTGAACTGCCTTCTTCACGAAGGCGAGCTTTCCAAGCTTCTCTTTCGGCGCTGATATCACGGTATAGAGTTGCCCGGCGGTCGCGGTCCTTATCACGGCGAGCATGACGATCAACAGGAGATGGGTCACGTCGTCCGCCGCTGTATCTTGATCGTGGCGGCGATGGAGATCTGAGTCTCGAGGGACGAGAGCGCGATTCTGGTTCGGGTGGAGGAGGTACTGAGCTGCTAGGAGGGAGTGGTTTGTCTCCCTTCCGAAGTGTCAACGACGTTGGCATCAGACCTTGCGCTCGCATTTGATCTTTGCTGTATGCATTCCTAGGCGCTGATTGATGGCGCATGAGACTGGGCGGTGGTTCCATACTTTCGCTCCTCTCCAATCCAGGACGTCTCCCTTTCTCGCTCATCTTCCGCGCGTCCTTCAGAAGAAGGTCCAGAGCTTCGGCCTCGATTCGTTTTTGCTCCATCTCGGACAATTCTTTCTGTCGCCGCTCTCGTTCCACTTGTATTGCTTTCTCACGCTCTTCGGCCTCCTTTCTCTGCTTTTCGCGCTCCTCGTTGTACTTGCGTATCCTTTCCCTCTCCTTCTCCTTCTCCGCAGCCTTGAATGCCTCTCTTTCCTGGCGACGCTTGGCTTCTCGCTGCAAACGTTCCATTTCCTTCTGCAATTGCTCCTGCTTTTTCGCCAGCGCTTCTAGTTCCTTCTTTTTCCGTTCCGTCGCTTCCGCCTTCTTCCTTTTCTTCTCGTCTTCCACATGCTGTCTGGCTCGGTCACGTCGTCGCTCTTCGGCTTCTGTAGCATAAGCTTCGTCACTCTTCCGCCCTTTCTCATATTCCTCATGCGCAACATCTTCGCCGATGTCTTGAACACGAATCTCACGAAGTATGCGTTCAGCGTCCGCAATGTACTGATCAATGTAACGATTGATGTCCTCTTCCGTCTTGCCATATACATCTGCACGAGCCGCAGCACCTTCTAGCAAGGGCGCGGCGATACGGCGATCGGGCTTGAGGTACTTCAATGGATCGCGGTCGATCTCACTCGCCGTGAATGTTCGTAATGATGCCTCAAACATGCCGCGCTGGGCACTTTCGTTGTACTGTTGAAGAGCTCGCTTGCGCATCGCATCGAATTCGCCCTTCTTTTTGAAAGTATGTAGCATGCTGTCAATGGAGGCGCGCTGCATGGACGAAAGAGGCAGCTCCGACACCTTCGGCTTCTTGCGCCGCGGCAGTTCGAATTCGTCCAGGCCCGACATTTTCGTGAAACACTTCCCTTAGAGTGATGTCGATCGGAAAACGATGATCATCGAGGTCAATTGACCAGTACTAATGGGAGTGGGACACTTTCGTTACCGTCGTTGACATTTTTGAACCCGTCGCCGGAGACGCGGACATTCAGCCAGCCCTAGAGGGTTGTGCTGGATTACAGAGAACCTTGGAAGACGCGACGCTGACTCAGCGCGCCAAGAAGCTCTTTCCGTGACGCAAAGCACGGATGCGTGTAGTACCCCGGGGCCGCTGAGGAGAGAAGCATTCCGACGACAACACGAGTTATCTGCCATCAAACGCACCTGCAACGACCTGGGGAACCGGTGCAGACCATCCTTCGAATGCAAAGCGTCTTGTAAAACGCGTGCGAAGCATCAATTCGGCGTTCGCTTGCGACATTGAAAATCTTCCATACCCAAAGCTACAATGGTCAGCAAGATTCTCTTCTGGTCAGGCTTCGGTAAGTGATCTTCGGACAAGGAGCATTCATGAAAGTAAATTGACCAAGCTGCGAAGGCCTTGCGGTCCGATTCTGGCAACTCGGCATTGAGATGCGACCTTTCTTCCAGAAAGAGAATTGGCTCATCTATCCTATCTACGGCGGACTCGGCGCTTCGTTCGGCTACTGGTTGCAAGGAGTGGAGAACAAACAAATGCGGATCCTGAATGAGACTCGTGAACGATTACTGGAGAAGCGGAGGAGAAGGGCAGAGCGCGAAGGAGGTGTGAGTCCTGGTACCAAGGAGGAAGGTTTATTCCCAGCTGCGCCTCAGAATGCCAATCACGCATAGACATCCGGCATATCAAGAGCTTAAAGCAGTGGATCGAGGCGACATTTGAGCAGTACAGACGAAAGGATGGAAGCATTCAGCGTGCAAGGTGCGCAATTCAGAGTTCGGCACGTCTCAGAGGGCGTGATTTGGCATTCAGTGCCCAAACAGAACTCGAATACGCCCTTCCAGTTGGTTTTTGTAAATATCTACATTGGCACGGACGACACGGTCTTGTCGTAATTGTATTTTTTTTGATGGCAAGGCATTCAAGCATCGGCGCTGCCTAGTGCGGTCATGCCGTCTACTTGATCTCAAGCGTAGCTATAATCGTCAGTGCCGCATCCCTCTAATCCATATAATAGGCTATCGCTCTACATCTGGCAGCCTCCTCGCAACGAGCATTTTCTACAGCTACATATCTTTGAAAATACTGCCGTGCTTCACGTGAGAGCATGGACGACAGTGCTGACGTCCATCGAGCGCAATGCGACAATCTCAAGCCCACCGTCACCGTGCGCCCTCCGCTGTCGCGCTCGATTTCGGCAGTGAACAACCACAACAAAGGTATCGTTGTCTTTTCTGGAGGCAGCGCCGCCAACAATCTCGTCGACGTTTTCGAGGAGATACGGCTTGTCAATGCCAGCACCCTCAGTTATGTGATACCTATCTC
Source organism: Dissoconium aciculare CBS 342.82 (assembly GCF_010015565.1). Lineage (NCBI taxonomy): Eukaryota > Fungi > Ascomycota > Dothideomycetes > Mycosphaerellales > Dissoconiaceae > Dissoconium > Dissoconium aciculare. Next base: position 263,708 of record NW_022984951.1, read on the forward strand.
GGATAATGGTGGTTCTTCCAGTGAGCTGATCCGTGTATTTGGAGGACCAGGTAAGTCCACGGTCACGCGAGCACCTTCACTGCACTTGGAACTCGACTCAGACTATTCCGATACACGTTGACAATGTTATCCAGGCATTGGTGATGTGCGGTCACGGCTTGTGCGGTTGATTCCTGACGATAACGATGAGGCGAAGGCCATCAAGATATTCTTCAATTATCGCTTGCCACGCGCGTATGAGCCTGCTCGAACAGAATGGCTTGACATAGTCGAAGCCATACATCCGTTATGGCGTGATATTTCCGTGCCAAAGAAAGAGCTCATTCGAAGTTTTTTGAGCTGCATGAATCTCGAAATTGCGAAACGTATACGGCCCTCGAGCAGGTTCGACTTCACTGGGGCTAGCATAGGCAATCTGTTTTTGACAGGGTGAGATTTGCGTCGCCTTGATCACCAAGGTGAACAGCACTGATTCTGAAACAGCGCGCGTCTTTTCACTGGCAGCTTTGAAGCTGCAGTGTATTTGCTATCCAGCATCTGTGCTGTGCCATCCTCGGTCGTCGTTCTACCAGTATTGAGCTCGAACTTCGCCCACCACATTGCTGCCGGCTTGGCTGACGGATCAGTTATCACTGGACAGAATGACATAAGCCATCCTAGCGTACCTACTCTAGCTGTACCTCAAAGTGCAATCTCTCCTTCTGCTCGCTCGAGGATGCCGGGCGAGGAGCAAGATGCAATCGAAGATGCAAACCTTCCGGGAACTTTGGCAACCCTTCGGAAACCTGCCATTGCATTTTCGAAGTCAGAGGAAGAAGAGCTTCCATCGAGGATCGACAGACTGTGGTACATAAACCCGTACGGTCAAGAGATCACTCTCCCAGCGAATCCGCGCGTGGTTGATGCATTGAAGAAAGCTTCTTGTGTCATATACAGCATCGGATCCCTTTTCACTTCTATAATACCTTCCTTGGTCTTGAAGGGCGTCGGCGACGCGGTCTCGTCAACTAACATTCGGAGTAAAATCTTGATACTCAACGGCACGATTGATCGGGAGACTGGTCCATCTTCAAGCCCATTTACTGCTTTGGACTTTGTGGCCGCGATAGCCAATGCTTGTGCTGAATCCAGGTCTCTACCTAGACCAACGTCCGAACAGTACTTCCATTATGTGACTCACGTGATATATCTGGATGGACCAACGTCACCAAAACTCGATAGAGATGCATTCGCTCAAATCGGTATCGATACTCTTCGACTGTATGGAAGATGGGACGAGAAGGGTAAAGTTGGTCGTTATGATGCGAAGGCATTAACGCAAGCATTGGAGGCTATCGTTGGTCGAAAGGACCCTCGAGGCGATCGCACACGACGAAACACCTTGATCACATGAATATTTGCGTGACGAGAACGCGACACGGAGAAAGCATGGAATGATGTCGCGATGTTCCACGCTCGACGCATTAAAGTTGGAGTAGACGGCTCGATGATACATTGATTACGCGGGAAATTTGGCCTTTGCATTCGTAAAGAAGACGTGAGAGCACGACTTTCTTATTAGTTGTTGGTGCATTGCTCAGGCGAATCACATGCGTCATTACCGACAGATAGCATGTCGTCTCAGACGAAAGAGGAATTGTATTCTCACAAGCAGTGCGTCTGGTGGAACGCTTGTGTGAACGGTTGACCAAGAAGGGGAGCTCGGCACGGAGTCAATACAGGAACTTTCTGCGTGACTTCCAAGATTTCGTAGATAGCTGGAAGCTGGAAGGGAAGCAAATGGCTAGGCGTGGTCAGGCTTTGCGCTCGGCGCAAGACGATCCCGGCATCCTCCTTGTCAAAAAGTGTCAAGGTGCGTAAGATCGTGAAAACGTGATGAAGACGCAGCTGGAGGTGATTGAGAAGGTGTTTTGCGGCTGCTGCGGCCCAATGTCGCCCCGCGAAGCGCCAAGCTGCACCCCAGGTTTTGCTTTCTCCTGCGGACAGACGCGTCGATGATAGATATGCTTCAGCGTGCAATGCGTCCACGCTCAGAAAGGGAACAAGCTACGGCGGCTTGACGTAGAGCCCGCCAATGGCAGTGTTTGTACCGATAAGCAATGCCACCTGCATCGTACAGATATCCCACTGATCATTCACAGCGCACATGAACAAACGTAAGATGTGTCAGACCTTCGGACGCCACGCGGAAGGGGTTCAATAGTCGACGGTCGTGAAGAGGCCAGAACATCATTACATCACACATCATGCTCGGAAATAGTTCGCTCTCCACTACTATCTCAAGCTTGAAGGTCCTCTGAGATTGTTCCTATCATTGATCACTCGCCATGGGTTGCTTGCCTCCCGAGGTCTGATATAGCTTATTAGAGCTGTCCAAGGTTGGCTAAAAATGTCAATCGCCTACCTCCAACTTCGCTCAGTCTCAAAGCCGTCTTTCGTAGTTCCGTCTGCTCTTATTTCCCTAAAGTACGCTCATCCATTGACTTCACGTCTCACGTACCGCAACTTCCACTATTCCGCGGTCAAGATGGCAGCCACAGGGTCAGGCACGTCTAGTGGACACCCGATCACTGTTCTGACAGTATGACGAAGTCTGATCATGATGAAAATGCACACGTCCGATTAACCCAGTGAAACAGCAAGATCTGGTTCACAAGTTGCCTTCGCAGAGTCCCCTCCTGTTTGCTCAAAAGAAAGCCAAGAACCTTTCCTTCGAGACCATCAGCCAGGTTCTTGGTCGCGATGAGGTAGCCGTTGCTGCCATCTTCTACGGTCAAGGGCGAGCTAGTGATGAAGACGTTGCAAAACTGGCCCAACTCCTAGACATCCCAGAAGAGAAGCTTCGCGAGACCGAGATCACCGGAATTCCGGATCGAGGCCGATCGATGGAGATGCCACCTCGAGAGCCACTGATGTACCGACTGTACGAGATTGTACAAAACTACGGTTATGCGTACAAGGCGGTCATCAACGAAAAGTTCGGCGACGGAATCATGAGCGCCATCTCATACTCGACCAAGGTGGAGAAAGAGACGGATGAGAAGGGCGAGTGGGTAAAGATCACACTCCGCGGGAAATGGTAAGTTTCATGTCATCGCTATTCATAACTCATATCGTCCTAATCCGCTGTCAAAGGCTACCTTACACTCGCTTCTAATGAAGCTAAGAGAAAGACGGCGCATGTGATTTCACATGGCAAGTATGCCAGCTTTCGACGAGGTTTTACTTAGATACCTAGGTAGTTCAGAGAATGGCGTTGGGGCATGGTTCTAAGCCCCGGCCCCTCGAGCTTTCCCGAAGAAGGTATATATTATTACTTGGGTGGGGGGGTCAAGTGAAGTCAGTTCAGACGCAATGTAGCAACACAGTGTCGTCACACAATCAAATGGTCTTTACACGAGCTCCTGGCACATTTCACAAGTGTTTCGGGTTGTAAAGCACGAATCGGCTCCCCAACCTTCGTCTCGTGGCTATTGGCCGCCCAGGTGCTTTTGGAGTTGACCTTCTTACCTCTCGGGTTGTGCCGAACTCGAGTCCTGTGTCATTCCTATCGGGTTTTGCTGATGATGTTTTTCGGGAAAGGTACGTCCATCGAATTTCGTGAATGTCCTTCCGAGATGCTGTGAAGCCTTGAACTTTGAAGCACGTGAAGGCAAGTAGCAATCTTACCACGAAATCAGCAGGATCGACCCAAGCTTTTCGATCTTCAATATCGAAATTGAGGCCACGAGTGCTGTCACCTACTTCAACACACGCTCTGACATGAGCCTGCCAGAAACCTTGCAATAGGCCCATGCCAAAATCGCCACTTGTCACCTGGACAGTCTTCACAATTCAACCGCAACACATCGCTTCATCAAGCCATCGTCATCCTCAATCGGCAAGCTCCACTAGAGGACTTCAATTCGGAAACAAATCATCGTACTGACCATTGCAGCTACCCAAATTGCAACCACACACATCGAGCTTGACCTCCGAACATCAATGAGACGGCATCATGGCGACCCCTTCGAAGCACAGCAGTCGATACGACGAAAATATTGATGAGTTCCAAATGACACCTGCGTACTTTCGGGAAAACCCCGTCAGATGTGACAAGCTTGGTGGCGGCTGTAATAAACGTTTCGCGGACGTGATCGAAATGAAGCTGCACAAGTTTGAGCAGCCCGATCATTTCTATTGCAAGACCTGTGACGTGGACTGCGAGAGCTACGATGCCTTGACACAACACAAAGTCGACGTGATGGCGCCGTACATTGAGAAGAGGGTTCGGCCGAGTGAAGTCAAGCCGAAACACATCGTTTGCGAATTTTGTGGCAGAGATTTCCCTACTTTTGGGGGCAGAAAGCTGCACCGGCAGCAGGTTCGTAGATCGAGCGCAATACAGCTTTGATCGTGCCTTCGACTAATCTTACTCTGCAGGTTCACCCAGCCCAACAGGATCTTGTCTGCCTGGCAAGGGCATGCCAAGGACATTTTGTGCGAGCTGCGGATCTCGTCAAACACTGGGAGGAGGATCGTTGCCCCGGCATCAGTCGATATCAATTCCTTGTCGCCATTCAGCAGAAGCATATCATGCGTCAGATCATGGTCGACCCGAGAAACTTCATCAACAAGCGATACGGCGAGGCAGACGATAATGCGACAGAGAGTTCGCTGATGAGCCACCACAGTGGTGATCAAAAGGTGGGTTCTGGAGCGCTACAAGCGCCACTCCAGAGAAACAGAGATAATCAAAAGAAAGCAGCAGATTTGCTGGAAGACAAAGTGGAGAGCTGGCCCGGGTTACCAAACGCAATACAGGCACGACCACGCAAATGCTATGAGCTTGTGAGTCGGCAGGGACAATCTCTGCAGACGACCTCTGGCCATGGTGGAAAATCATACGCGGACATGGTGGACTGTTGGTCTTCGACATCCAGCGTGACTCGAGATCAATTAAGCGAGACGATGGGACGATCGATACTGCACGAGCATTCGCCCTCGACGGCAAAAATCGGCAGTGCCACTGGTCTTCGTCCATGGCAGAGTCGAGCTGGAGAATCTTCCCAAAGCCTTCATTCAAGGTCGACCAATGATGCACTTAGTCAATCTGAACGTTCACTAGCTCCTGTTCCCAAGGGTCAAGATCTGATGACAGCCCGATGGTGGGACAAGACCAGAACTCAAGAGTATAACCTCGAAACCTTTCACAATCCAATCGAGAACAGGTACAGGTGCCCTTTCGCAGACTGTGAACGCGAGTTCAATTGGGAAGATGAGTTGGCGATCCACATTCAGGAATGGCACGCCAAAGTACAGTTCCGTTGTCTGTGCGTCAAATTATTCAAAACGGCCGCGGCATTGGTCGCACACAGTGAGAGTCCTGGATCCAAGTGTAATGCGAGCAAGGATCCAGCTTTTCGAGAAGTGAGTTACAGCCCCAGCCAGAGAACACGAAAAGCCTTGAGTTGACATGTACATGCAGATGATCCATTTGATGACGGGAGGCTTTCTTCAGGCGCATACAGTCGAACAACCCGGGATCTTACCCGTGAACACTCACAGTCAAGCGCTTACACTTCGGCGCGGCGCCGCTTATGGGGTGATGGAAACAAAGTATGAGATTACCTAGCCTGACTTGTGGTGATTGGTCTGTAATCAATGGACGTCGGTCCAGTGTCAAACTCGTTATCGATGTTCTTGGAGCACAGAGAGTGGATGCCTCTCTCCATCAGGGGAATCGGTTTTCAAATTATCATACTTAAGATCCCGATAAATTTTCATGTTCTTTGGGTATCATTTCGAAAGCGTCAATTTGTTTTGCATGATATCAATGATTGCAAGAAGTGCGTTCTACAGTTGCAAAATCAGACACGCGGCGTGGTTTCCAACCATTCCAAGGTTCTGTCCAAATTTTTAGCACGTTCGGTGAGAGAGTGGCCTTGGTCGAGATATCGGTGCCGTCGGACACAAGTTCCTCCCATCGACCGTTGTTTAGCTGCACTCGATCCAGCACAGAGTCTCCCGATCAAGCGCAGCGTCAGGCCTCGTCTTCAGACACACACCTGCCCAGGTGCATATACATACGCTTGATAGGAGGCAACTATGGGAACTTGGGTAACGCCGCCGCAATCCTTTCAGGTTTGTGCTCTTCTCGAGCTAACAATCCTGAGGTGTCGTGGGTGTTGACAACGGCGCCCTGTGCTGATCTGCAGGACAAGCCACGACTACATTTTGTGGTCTGTTACCTTGATCCTTGGCGTATCATCATTCGAATGAGCTAGTTCTAAGGTTCCAAGGTTGTCTATAATCATCATCTGTCGCGCCAAGCAATAACGGTTCTGTCTCAGAATTGGGGCGATCGCCCTGGAGACTTCCTTTATCAAATGCAATCCAAGTTTGGATTCTAAGAGGTCAAATATCATCATCTGTCGTGATGCGTCACGATGCAGGTCATGACGATACTGAAAGCCGACAGCCGTCAGTACGTGTACGTGTACGAGTACGAGTCCGCGTGTTGTAAGTTTCCTATGTGATGATCCCTTAGCATCCTTTGCAATAGCGCAAGTGCCGGGCTTTCGGGCTCACCGACTACCGTGGATGATGACTACTTTATACATGCATAGGTCGTGTAGGGTAAGTTCGGCGCCAAAATAACCTTGAAATGAATGCGCCTTGGCCGAGGTCGTGGCACTTGAAGGACTCCTACATTCTCCGTGTATGTCCGTCCATTGTAGAAAAGCACTAAACTCCAACATTAAAAGTACTCACATCGTCTGCATCTCGAGGCAGCAGGGCCATACCCTGGTCTGGCTAGTCAAACGGACAATTTGGGACCCGGACCTCGTATACAACTCTTCACGAATTAGGTTCTCAAGCCTTTGCGATGAGACACATTCGCCTCAGAAGAGATTGCTGAGGATATTTCAAACTCCAAGTGGTATGTAGACAATACATACCAGGGATCTTATCCTCGATGATACATCAATCAACATCACCCCCATGAAGAACGACTGCGTTTCGAACACACGGCTATCGAATTGCCCCAGGCCCGGCGAAGTGAACACCGAAACCATGTCAAACGGAAACGGTGGGGTCGCGCCAGACAGGCGACCGAGTTCGCTCATGCGAGCCTACCATGAGATCCCTCTGTCTGCACAATACACATCACCGGTCTCAAATGGACCAGATGCAACGCAGGCACAAAGATGCAGCAGCCCGGTCACGCTCCCACTCAATCTCATTTTATTGATCATATCATACTTGGACGAGATTGGAGATATTGCTCGAGCGACCAGGACTTGCCGGTTGCTGTACTATATGACCCTGCCACAACTCTACGAAAGCGTCAACCTCAGCACCACTGCTCGACCGCGCAATGGCCCGCTCAATAAGGTCACGCGACATGGAATCGGAAGTCCATTCATGATGGCTCTGAACGGACTGATATCGAATCCGCACGCAGCCCTCGTCAAGCAGTTCCGACTTCGAGGCAAATGGCAGGAGTCGAATGCAACCAACGGGAATCGGGAATCAAACTCAGACGGGCGAGTGTCTGACAGTACCATGATGCTGAACATCATTACGCGCAGCATCGCCGCTCGAATGTCTAAGCTACAGTCAATCGCATGGGAGTTGCAAGACTGCTTGCCCCTAACGACCATGTACCAAGGCATCGCATCACACAGCACGCTGACGCGCCTGACGATACGATTCCCTTCACCTCAATCCGCACCGCGAGTTGTGACGATTGTGCCGCCCATGCCAAATCTCCGAGCCTTCACAGCTCTCGAAATTGATCCAGAGGGAAATCCGGACGACTTCAGTAAAATGCTCTTGGAGTCGCGGAAACTTGAAGATCTGCGCTTTCATTTCACATCACGCATACGCCGCCAAGGCTTCCCCATCATTGACTTCGAAGGCATGTTCTGGCGACTCTGTCGACAGGCGGGATACACGCTGCGCTTGAAGCACTTTGCATTACAGAACTTTGTAGCGAAGGGAAAGTTGACCATAGAGCCGGGTTTGTTCGACGTGGAGACCCTACAGAGCGTGTGCATACTGGATAGTTTCGGGGAGGGCGAAAATGAGTTTCGCGCATTTCTCTCCGCTGAAGAACCACAACATGTTGACGTTGGCAAAATCGATACCAATTTTCGGAAGATGCGATGCAATGAGGTGTTGCCCCAATTTGTGGCAGCTTTAAGACGGCGTCCCCAATCTATACATAGTTTCATTATGGTTGGCACCAAAAAGTCTCGCAGAGTACGACAAAGAAGCCAGACGAGCTCCACAAGCAGCTCCAACACCACCGCTAGCAACCCTCCTTCACCATCATGGGATCCTGCTGCTCTCACGCGTGTGTACTTACAAGCGCTCACTCAGATACAGGGCGCCTCCCTTCGAATCTTGCTGCTCTCGGACGAGTTCGAGCTGTCCAAGGAACAACTCGGTAACGTGGTCCGCTGCTGCCCCAATTTGGAGCAATTCGGTTTCGGGCTCGACGACCCCGATCACAACCTCGTACGGATATTGATGCCATTCCTCACCAAATTGCAATGCATGCGCATCTTGGACAATGATCAGTCGCAGGAGCACATGAGAGTTGTGAGCGACGAGGATCGCATGATGACGATGAGCACTGCCGTCGCTCGTGTTGGTAACACGAGCGTAAAATACGTCGGAGTCGCTCAGACGCTATATCGCATCGGAGGAATGATCGAATATCTGACGGAGGATGGAACGCCAGAGATGAGACGGATCATAACGCGGGCTGATCTTGCCGAAGTACAAAAATATGCACTTTGGGGCTCAGACTGTCTCGACATCGCGGCGGACGAGTATGGGCCGTTCTCAACATGAGATGTCATATATTGATATTTGGGAGGTGATTCTGAACAGCTTCGAGAAAGCAGTCTTATTCGATGATCGATTCTCGATCGACGTCTTTCGCCAAGGAGTACCATCGACTTTCGAGGACGCGGCCATCCTTTATGACGGCGAGAAGATGCTTGCGGGGACGATCCAGCACTTCAATATCCTCGAGAGGATTGGCGTTTAGGATCAGTAGATCCGCTGCCGAGCCTTCTCTCAAGCGACCAAGTCGGTCCTCTTTCTGAAGCAATTTGGCAGCATTGATGGTTGCACTCTGCAGAATCTTCAATGCACTCAGTCCTGCACGCTTTCTCAGCACGAATTCGCCTGTTTGCTTGGCTTGTAGAGACCCCAGCAGATCTGTCCCGAAGCACATCGTCACGCCGGCTTTATCGGCGACTTGTAAGCTGGCTACGCTGCTGTTGAGGACTTGTGCATTCTTCGACGCAGTCGCTGGCGGCAGAAATGCGGCAGACTCAGGCACCGACATACTCGCGTACGTGATCAGGGCAGGTGTCAGAAAAGCCCCCTTTTCAGCCATCAGCACTGCGGTGGCATCGTCCAAGAAGTTTCCGTGGTCGATGCCGCGGACACCATTTTCTAGCGCATGGCGGATCGCTGCTGGCGTATGTGCGTGTGCAGTGACATAGGTGCCTGCATTGGCAGCTACTTGGACAAATGCACGAACCTCTTCAGAAGTGTACTGCAGGCTGGCAAGGCGATCCGTTGGCGAAACGACGCCGCCCGAAACCATGATTCTGATAAAGTCAGCTCCTTGGCGAAGTTCCTCCCGCGCAGCGCGGAGACACTCATCCGCTCCGTCAGCGACACGACCATGACCACGGACGTGCCCACTGCTCCCGCGTGTGCCATACTCGGCGTCCCGCGCATCGCGGAGATCGCCGTGGCCGCCGGTTTGTGACATTGCATGGCCACAGGTGAACAAGCGTGGTCCCGGATAGAGATTCTCGGCGAGTGCTTCTTTCAGGGCAAGACCGGCGCCACCACAATCCCGAATGGTAGTGAATCCGCGCTTTAACATCTCATGGGCGAGATATGGTTGCCTGAGCAGCGAGGCTGCCGGATCCTGGTTGAGTGTGCTCTAAGGAGACATGAATATCAGCAAGATCATGACGCACTGGGAGAAAGCCATGGTCTTTCGTGGACGTAAAAAATTATGGAACGAACAGATCAGCAATAGACTGTACATTACTTACTTTCAAGCCGTCTTCTCCTGGCGGTGTCGCGAGATGAACGTGACAATCAATCAACCCAGGTATCACAAATTTCCCCGCCAGGTCGACCAACACAATGTGGTCACGCTTGAATGCTGCCAGCTCGGTATCTGACGGAGGCTGAGTGACCGGTGCAGTCAACTTGAGCATCCGCTCGATACGCCCATCACGGATATCAAGCCTGACATGTTCGTGAACAGCACCGTCCTTGGGATCGATCAGCCTGGCATTGATAAGATTGAGGCTGCGAGCCGGTCGAGCAGTCCAAGGCTTGAGAAGAATCTCGGCGGCAGCATTATTAGGTTGCTGACGGTTTGGATGGTTTTGGTGGAATGGCGATGGTACCGCCGGAGTTGCGAATATTCCCGTTACAACACCCGATCTGGGCGCGGGCGTTGCTGGCACCGCCATGATACCGATCGTGGCTTGATGTCACCTGCGAATCTCGATCGATTGGGATTGTGTTCCGCGCGAAGAATCGCTTGGGTTTCCGCTCTAGGAAATCAAATGCATGCTCGCTAAATTTTGGCGGCGATGGTTGCCTGCGCCAGAGTTTGCTTTCCTCTTCTGCTGATAGCTTTGATGGCACAGTGGGAGCATCGCATCCAAGTATGTATCGTAGGTGACAGGTGCGGGGGAATGCAGGGCGATCATCTCCCCGTGCTATAGAACTATCAGGCAAATTCATACAAAGTCATAATAATCAATGATAATAATATTTCAACAGGGTGGAACATTCCTGATGACCTTTCTACGACATGACAAGAACTTCGTCATCGCGTAGCGGACTTCTTTGTTCGTCCAAAACTTGAAGTGTCCATCTCATAAACGGAAAACTTCCTCTGTCTTTGGCTTATTGGGGTGACGAGCCTCCCGGATCCTTTAGCGTACAAAGTGCCGGGGAGGCTCAACGTTGCGGCAAATGCATGATAACAATAAACACCTGGGCAGGCATTCAGTACACAAGGTGGATGACAACGAAAGATCATCAGCATGTGTGGCGTACCACGTCGGTCTCCCCTGTAGTAGACAGGAAAGATTACTTCCGACTAAGTCCAGTGATATAATTTGCATGAGCATGAATTCCCGTGCCGTTCATGTGAAAGTGGACGCGCGCAATTATGCACACCTAGTCACTACATGGAGGTAGGATTCACTCGGCGTTATGTATGGAAATGACAGCTTACACAGCGTGCACTAAGGTAAAGTATGCACTTGTGCATGCAAGCGTGTAGGATTAATAATCGGGTGGATGTGTGCATACCAACCTTGGAACCTTGGAAGGCACAGCGCAATACCCCGGCCTGGAGCGCAGTCTAGACCTTCAACAGCCGATCTTGTGCAGGGCATGCGCACTAAAATCTAGATCGCTTTCAGAACGTGCGGGTGGGTGGCTAATAATGACATGAATGCCATGTCCTGTACTGTGAAATCAACGCCCACACCACCGACACTTTTTTGATTGGCTCATTGTTAGAAGGATGGCAGACAGCACCTTGGATTGCTCAGATTACGGCCATCCCGCCCATTGCGTCAGAGTTTCACACAATGAGACTCATCATGATAGATCCCCTCTCTCGGCAAATGCGATTGACGCGGATCGTGGACGAAAGATCGCGCCGCTGAGAGAACCACAGCTTCTTCCCTTCAGACCGGTGAATGGGTGGTGCGCCAAGCGGTTGAATGATGCTGCTTGGAATGGTCGACGACACTTCCAAGATGTGGCTGTGATAATGCTATGAGGATTTATGTGAGAGAGACGAAGTAGACGATTCGGGCCTCCGGTCCGCCGCGACGTTTCGGTATCACCGAGTCGTTGATTGAGAGGCTTGCGTGTTGGTTGGTGACACTAATAAAAATCCCGTCTCCATTTTTGTGGGCATGGCGCTGTTCTTGGATCGTCCCAGTCGCAACACATAGTGCTTATTACAACAGCAAGAACAGCAGCTTTCCAGCCGCGCCCGCCACTAGACTAGCGACATCTTGTGCTACTTCTACTGCTGTTTTGCTCTATGATCTATGAAACTCTGATAATGCTTGCTTCATGACTGCGCGTGCTTCATCCATCTCAAGTATACGATCGAGATGGATAATACTCCTGTCATGCGCGGGGGCGGAATGGCTCCACTTGTCGCGGAGAAAGACGTCGCCACCATCGAAGCAAGTCCTGTTGTTACTCCCACCACCAGTGCCAGCGACATTGGTCACCACCAGGATGAGGAACGGCGTGTACGCAGGAAGATTGATGCCGTGGTTCTTCCCACTGTAAGCATCATCGCGCGCAAATTTGTTCCATGATCATCGCGAGGTCCTTGAAATTCTGATGCGTCCATTCTCAACAGATGTGCCTTGTCTTCTTCATTCAATATTTGGACAAGCAGTCGCTAGCGTACACCTCGGTCTACGGTCTCCTCGAAGATCTATCTCTCTCACCGACGCAGTATTCATGGCTTACCTCCGGCTTCTACCTGACTCAGCTCGTGGCTGAGGTACCCTTCATCTATATCATGAGCCGTCTACCGCTGGCTGCCACGATTGGCGCCACCATCATCGCTTGGGGAATCGCTTGTCTAGCCTTGGCTGCTCCACAGGACTTTACAAGCTTTCTCGCTGTTCGATGTCTGCTTGGCCTTGCAGAAACCATCATCGCCCCGGCCTTCATTACATTGATTTCGACGTGGTACACTAAAGAGGAGCATCCGCTTCGGGTGGCCTCCTATGTCTCCTGTAATGGAATTGCGCAAATTGTCGGATCCCTGATGATGTACGGTATTGGCGAGCGCGCCTCCTCGTTTGGTGCCCTGGCTCCCTGGCGCGTCATGTTCCTCATCTGTGGCGGTATCACGATCGTCATTGGCGTTCTGTTCCTGTGCGTTATACCAGCAGGCCCTAACACCGCATGGTTCTTGACACCGCACGAACGGATCATCGCTGCACGTCGAATGAGTTCGTACCAAGATGCTGGTGACAAAACATATTTCTCATGGGCGCAATTCCGTGAGGCCGCGGTTGATGTGCAGACTCTCCACGGTTTCCTCTTCGGAGTACTGGTGACTATGAGCGCTCCTGTGCTCACTTTTGCAACTCTGGTGATCCGTAATCTAGGTTACTCACCAGCACAGACTCTCTTATACGGGGCTCCCTCCGGTGCAGTTCAAATCGCGTTCATCTGGGTCAGCGTCGGACTGTGTACAATTCTGAAGCGACGTGCGTTATCTATCATGCTGATTGGACTGGTACCTTTGACTGGGTCGATATTGCTGTTTGTGCTGCCTGATGAGAACAGCTGGGGCATCATTGTTGCCTCCTGGCTGGCCTCAATCAATAATGCCACCAGCGTTATATTCATGTCCATGCTCGCCAGCAACGTCCGTGGAAATACGAAAAAGTCCACAATCAATGCCATGTTCAATATCGGCTACTGCGTCGGCTTCATCGTTGGACCTCAACTTTGGTATGTCACAACGCCGCCCCTTACCTGCAGTTGTCGTGTCACGGTGACTAACTCCTCGCTTGGTTGATAGGACCGCGCCACCTCGCTATCAAGGAGGCGTTATCACTACAATCGTCTGCTGGTTACTCACCATCCTCGTACTTGTCCCATGGTACTGGATTATCCTTTCTCGCCGCAATTGTGCCAGAGATCGCAAGTATGGGCAACTTCAGGCTCAACCAAATGACGACGGTTCCCTCTCGACAGCAGATATCTCCACGAGTCCAGCAATTTCAGGCCTCGTCGACGCGACCGGAGCTGCTCGAGAAGGGCTGCTGGTTAACGACGATCTCACGGACCGACAGAATAAAGCATTTCGATATACAACTTGACAGCGCTGCGCAGATGCGTATTGGTTCTATTTTTTGATAAGTTTGGCGTTGATGCTAGCTGATCACTCACTCGAGATACCCTTCACACATTGTCATCTATACGGTTCAATTGCTAACCATTTTGTTCTGACCCTTTTCTCTTGACTTTCTTCGGGCTGAAACTCAAAGTTGTCTTGAATTTGACCCATGAGGCAAAAGTATTGCAGTTTACAGCTCACCGTTGCCCTCGAGACAGTATCTTGTGTTGATGACAAGGAACAGAGATGCAGGTTTCAACAGGTAGGGTTTGGGTTAACATATTTAACCCTAACCAACATCGTCCTGAGAGACGAATGAATTGAAGATCACCCAACCTTGTGCCACTCAGACAGTGCGGTGATAGCACGGCAATGTTGCCCTTGCACCGTGTGTGCTCCGAGTTCTCACGACGAATAATACGCGGATGCTATTCAATAGTACTGGTACTTCAAGACACGTGCCTATGCCAAGTCTCCGATGCATACAGCCCATTCAGAGCGAGCACATCTCTCCGTACAACTTACTCGGCTCGCGATGTCCAACCACAAAGAAGCAACATTCACCGGAAGACTAGCGAGCGACGATAAGTCTCATGCCACAAACCATCACATTAGGTCTCGCTTGGCCTCTGAGCTAGCGTAGATGTTATTTGTCCGAGATCAACGATGGCCATGTGGATCTAAAACATTTCTACACTGAATTGTGACCGACGCATAGAGACGTCAGTTCCAAGGAGGTACCGCGATGCTGTGTCAAGAAGAGTGACTTCGGGGAAGATGTATGTCCATCGATAGCCTTGGCAGACACATTCGAGCGCAGACGCACGTCTCCCACAGCGAGCAGCCATACTCGCAAATATGAAGCTCCGGCCTCCTCGCCTCTCTCATAATGTCCGTGTCTCGCACGGTCGGGTCAAAGCAGATCAGATCTAAGCAACACTCCGGAATTACATTTGAAGAACCGGACTTGCTCAGCAACGCCTTAGCCATGCGCATCATCTTGCTCTCACTCGCTCTTTGCACGGCCCTCAGCACCTCATTTCCTGTTCCACATGCAGGCTCGCGCGCTCTATCCACTCGCCAGACCTCAAGCTCTACAAGCGCCGGCTCTAACAACGGAGGCAATGGCCTGCTTGGATTTCTAGGCTTAGGAGGCGGCGGCTCAAGCGCCGCCGCAGCCGGAGGCAACAGCTCCGCAGCGAGTTCGAGCCAATGTGGTGAGTTTAGTCCCCGGGAGCGAAGCGGGTTCAACATTCTTGGATGGAACTGATTCATGGATTTGTTACAAAGGTCTTCTGACGTGCACCTCCGGTGCTTCTGCGGGCTCAGGTCAGGAGCAAGGCAGTACAGCTGCGAGCTCGAGCAGCTCGGGATTTAATTTTCGAGGACCTTAGAGCTCTCGATCGCGTGCGGTACAACCGCTGGACTTGTCCTGGATGTGCAAGGTGTGATCTCGAGAGAGTTCCGCATCTGCGGTTCATTCAAGAGTGAATGGGCTTTCTAGCCCAATCCGGCGTCCACGATGTGACTTAGCGTTGGGGTTTGCACGCAGAACGACAATCGAATGCAGGTTCTGCTTCGTGCATCGGGCCAATCATTAGGTCCAAACACTTTCGAAAGGTGACACGTCGCTGTATTGCATTCATAAGCGAAAACTTTGAGGGCTTGCAGATGATGAGTGCTAGAAGAATGATGTGAAATTTCAGCTATGGAACTTTCTAAATAACGATTTGGGGAAACAATAGTGCAATTTCAGGACAAGCGAATCTGATCCCACCACTCAAAACACTCATTGGTAGAGCGAAAGCAAGCGAAGGATAATGGTCCGCAAAGCTCGCCTAAGCGTTAGTCAGTACATCCAGAGACGGGGGAGTTTCGAGTTGAAGCACGCAGGTACGCATGAATATGCCTCGACCTCGACTCAGCTTTTCGTTGGCTTTCTGGATCGCGATCAAGTCCTTGGGTATTGTTCGAACCCATGTAAAAGAGCCGCGTTGAGTTTGTACGAGCGAAAATAGCTATGACCTTTCGGTGCCGTAGCCACTCAGCTGTGCATTTGGACTCGGTTGGTTGTGAATCGTGGCGGCGAAGCGGCTGCTGTAGAATTGCGAAAATTCCAGTCGAGATCGTCCGAATCAAACAATGACGGAGATGTTTGTAGTCACTGACGAAGGCCTGGTCAAGTCATAATGCGGACTCCAGACAGGCTTCGCAGGACATACATACCTCACGAGTTGGCAGCCTTGGGAAAGTTCGTATTGTAGATGGCGTCGACGATGTATGAGGCAGTGATCTGAGAACCGCCGAAGAAACGACCGTTGAGACCCTGTATAGCGTTTTTGCTGCCCTGGAGGTCCTTGAACTTCAGATAAACTTCGCCTTCAGTGCTGTCAAGGTTCAGGCCGATGTGAACAACTTCACCGTAACGTGCTTTGCACTCCTCAAGAACATCATCCTCGAGCTCTTTCCGCTCAGCCGCATCAGTCATTCTACGATAAGTGTCAGCACGGCTCCATTGACGGTCGCAAAGTTATGACTTACGTTGCTGGGTCGTAAAGATGCCTCAGTACCACGCAGCGGGTCGCAGTCTGAGGCTGGTCGACAGGTTTCTGCGTGACGGCTTGCGTTGGGGCTTTCACCTCATCGTTCTCGGTGCGGGCCAACTTGCGAATGAGCTCATAGCGATTGTAGTTCGACATATTCACACCTCCTACGTCGGAATCATCGAGTGCGGATCCGGCACCTGTCTTGTCAGCTTCGCGAGCAGCACGATCAAAATTGCCAGTACCCCCAGCATAGGCTCCGCGGCCTCCAGCACCCGAAAAGTCAGAGCCTTGGAATTGCTGTGAAGATGCCTGCAGTAATGATTTAGTGGAAGAGTCGGTGAAGCGATCGTTGCCAAGGCCAACGCGAATGGGGCGTTTGGCCAGTTCGAAGCCATTGAGCTTCTCCAAAGCCTGTTTTGCGCAGCCTGGATCAGAGTATCTAAAGGATAATCAGCCGGATGATCTCTCAGGTCAAAGTTGCAGCACTTACTGAACAAAACCATAGCCGCGCGAGCGCCCCGTAGCCTCCTCTTTCTGAATCTGAACGAATTCAAGATTT
Source organism: Dissoconium aciculare CBS 342.82 (assembly GCF_010015565.1). Lineage (NCBI taxonomy): Eukaryota > Fungi > Ascomycota > Dothideomycetes > Mycosphaerellales > Dissoconiaceae > Dissoconium > Dissoconium aciculare. The sequence continues at coordinate 280,746 of NW_022984951.1, forward strand.
CCGAAAGGACCAAAGATACTGCGAAGATCATCTTCAGTGACCGAAAAATGAATATTACCAACGTAAAGGCGATGAAATGGAGCGCCATTGGCAGGCGGTTGGCCTCCGGTTGTGTTGCGAGGCTGACGATTCTTTTCTGCTTCGGTTTGTTGCACGATAATGGGAACTCCGTTAATCTTCTGACCCGTCAGCCCAAGAGCTTTTTCAACTGATTCTTTCTGGCGAAACTCGACGTAGCCAACACTGTATCAATGTCAGTAGAGTTCAGAGACACGAGTGAATCACTCCACTTACCCTTTCGATCGTCCGCTGACTCTGTCCTTCACAATCTGAGCATCAACGACAGCTCCGACCTGTTCAAAAAACTTCTGTAATTTGCTGCTGCTACACGACTGAGCAATCTGTTGCACAAATACTGTACGCTCATCACGATCGTTCGAATCCTCTTTGTTAGGAGTCGGCGAGCGGCGGCGACGAGAATCGCGAGAGTCGCGAGAGTCACGGCCGCCACGGCGATCTCCACGGTCGCGAGAGCGATCACGAGCGCGATCACGTCCTTCGTACTCACGATCCCGTCGACGTCGGTCTGAATCTGGGCGGTAAGAGTCGTCTTCACCACGGCGGTCTCCACGACGGTCCCCTGGACGATAGCTGTCACGCAAGTCTCCGCGCGAGCCATACTCACGATCGCGATAGGCACGACGGTCACTTTTGGTGGGCGACTGGCTTCTCCGATGACGTCTGTCTCGAGTGCTGCCGCTCGCACTGTCTCTATCACTGTGTGTTCTGCCATCGTCGTCAGACATATCCCTGGACCGACGAAGCCGACGCTTGTCATTCTCCGCACGCTCGTCCATGTACTCGGAATGTTGTGGAGAGCGATGCACAGATTCGCCTCCCCTGCTGCGGCCATCTCGTTCGCTGCGGCGCTCGTCATTTGAGAGCTCACTTTTACTGCGTTGTTTCACATCGGACTCGTTTCGCAACTGGTCAAGCGCAACGGCTTCATTCTTTTCAATGAGATCAGCAAGGTCTGTGTACGCGGCAGCCATGGCGACGTTACGGCTGTGTAAGATGTATCACGAAAAATCCGCACGTAGTGGCTGGGTGCGGCAAGACTCGGCTCGTCGTGCTGGATGACTAGATGTGCTCGCAGCCTCCGGTGGATGCGATTGTTTGTGTATACTTGAGCGCAGGGTACAGATATGTTTGAGATGTCTGGAGTGTGGCCTGCCGCGTGGCTTGCTCACGGTGTGTTGTGCTGAAGGCGGGAAGAAGTTGTCGTCAGGGAACGTCAGCCGAACTTGCCAGTCAAATGCCAAGACATCCGCTTCCCGCTTGTCCTGCTGGAGACACTTCGGCGCTGGCGCTACAAGACTATCAGAACTGCAGCCGGTACAGATAGCGACAAGACAGGAGAGCGTCTGCAGGAAGTACTAGGACTGAAATGATCATGTGGTGTAGACGTGATGGAGGCGTGATCATCACAACATCATAGGCACGTCAGCGCAACTCTTCTACAGATTGTCAACGGGCCTGGATGTTCTCGAGTCTATGATCAGGCTCCGTGTAGTTGTATATAATTTTCAGGTACTCCCATTAACATTACAATAGGTATCTTATCTAGTTTCAAAGGTTTCTAGCAGATGTACATCGGACTTCATGACCAGGTAAGAATGCAAAATGCGACATCGACAAAAACCACGAAGCAACTTCAGACAGATTTGATGATCTTCGGAATCGGGGGTGGTGGCAACTCTGTGCCGAACACCGTGTCCCAAAAGCGGCTGGTCACTCCGAATCCATTCTCGTAGTCCATGAAGTGATGTTGCATGTGATACTTCTTGAGCTGTTTGTAGTAGAAGGGCAGACTATAATATCGTCAGTATCACGTCGGCTCAGTCTTATGGCATATAAGCTTACTTTGAATGGTGAAGAAAGTAGTGTGTCAAATCGTAGCAGATGTACCCGAACACTCCGCCGCAGAAGACTGCAACGGCAGCATACCAGTCATAAGCGAACAGCGTATGCGCAAGCTTCCAGAACGGTGTTGCCAGAACAATGAACAAAGTAGGTGGCATGACCAAGCGTAGTCGATCCATGGGTAAGTAGTGATGAATGCCGTGCAGCAAGAAGTGAAGAGTCAGCGCAGCGCGATGATCAGGAAGATAGTCGTCCAGGTGGAAAAGACATCTATGCAGTCCGTACTCTACAAGCGTCCAAAATCCAAGACCGCCCAGCCAATACGCGACTGTGACCAGAGGAGAGAAATGTCGTGCGGCGAGGAATGTCCCGTATGCCACCATTGGCAACCAGACAGTTGGCACTACCCACCACGGGGTCTTCGACAGTGGCTCTAGAAAATTGCCAAACAGTGGAGCGCTCTCGCCACCTTTGTAGTGTCGTGGCCGATGGACTTGCTCTAAGTAGAACTTCTTGCTGAATCCGCCATACCAAACTTGCAAGAGCAGGGGCTTGTTGAGGTCAAGGAACTTGTGTTTCTTGTAGTCGTTGACAAAGTCGGTGTCCTTGCTCAAGTCTTCCTCGCTGCTGATGCCTGTCCTCTCATACACTGGCTTGTCCCCGTCGACATCCCCAACTGTGACACTGTCCCTTGCTTCGACCTCCTCTTTGGCTCCCGTGTTTGCGCGCTTCAGTTCCTCCATGCCTTTCGCACTCGGCTCCATCGGGAGAATGCTGAAAGGATCACTACTGTGCATGGCAGCCTCCAGGACTTTTTCTGTTGCCACAAATCCGATGAGGTAGTCGTCCAGGATTTCCCAAGCGCTTTCGCTGTGAGCGTGAGAGACTTCGTCTTCCATGGCTTCCTTGACATCTTTGCCGGCATAGTCGAGGATCAAGTCTCCGCCACCCGGATGATCCTCCACAAATGTTGTGACATCGTAAACTTTAGTTCCGACTGTGATGTAGCATGATTTGGCCGAGTTATGCGACGCCACCTCAGCGGAGGGCAACGTAGGAAGTGTTCGCGCTGGCATGGCGGGCGAACGTCGATGTGACTGACAATTATTGACGAACAATCGAGAAAGTAATATTTCGCGAGAGGATTCAGTCGAAGGAAAAGCGACGCGCAGGAGAAGTCGATGAGGTCAACGAGCCGCACTTGATCGGACAGCGCGTCTTCTCCTTGCATGACTGGACCATACGCTCGGGGGGGTGCGGAAGTGGCATGCACGGCTTTTTTCGAGGGGTCCAAGTCCGGTCGGCCCAGCAATCTCACATGAAATTAATGGCACCCCTGAACCTACGAGGTTGATCGCCAACCAATGTATAGGGCGGCTTGGTAGTGCAACGGTCGCCACCAATGCGTCTCTCACCAACGACGGGATAGAAAAGTCGTGTTTTGCAGCTCTACGTATCTGTTGCAGCACCACGAGGACGTTAGAAATGTCAGGTCCGTCCTTTGGCCCGCAAATGCTCTTACGTCCTCGGAAGCGGACGCTATTCCATCGAACATGGCAGACATTTCGGACAAAGTCTACTATTCACTGCGATTTGACTTCACGACACACACAAGCGAAACATCTTCTGCAGAAATGCTCCTCATGAAAGATGGTTGAAATGACATAGACTTAGGGTGCTCACCTCTGTCGGCAAATGTTGTAGCTGATCAGAGCCAAGTAGGGAAGGACCTGAAGCAGAAATGGATTGGTACAGTTGTTACTAACGACCGTCGCTTCGCATTTCTTCCTCCGCCGCCCTGAGCATCATGGGATGAACACTCCTAACCCAGTCGAAGTACTCTTTCCAGTTCCTGTTATCCTCAGAGCCGAAGACTTTGTTGAATGCCACAGAGACCTTCACGACCGCTTTGTTCTGCTCGGCAAGCTTCTCAAGCTCCTGCTTGACCGCGTTGTCCTTTGGCTTGAATGACAAGACTGCTCGGAAATGCTGCGCCAAAGCATCTAGGTGTCGAGCGCATTCTGTGGGGGAGATGGCAAGCAGTTTGGTCAAGACCAGGCAGCAGAGGATCTTTATCTCGTGCTCGTCCCCCACTCCAGCGACGATGCGATTAAAGAATGATGGCATGTCTAAGCGTTGACGGGTGGCTGCCGAATCAAGCAGTACGTATAAAGTCTCATATGCGGACTTGCGAATCTCAAGACCATCATCGATCTTGTGCTTGAACGGGCCCATTTGTACTTCGCGCACGAGCTCCGGACGAATCAGAGTGGCCTGCATGGCGTATGGGAGTAGCTCTGGGAGCTGAGGCAAGATTAAGTCTAGTTTGTTGTGAAGTGCTGAGTTGAATGTCGAGAGGGAAAGCCGCTGATTGTTGAGGTCTCCGTCAGCCAGCATGGTAGCCAGCATAGGAATGATGCTCGACTTCAGATTGGGATTGTACGCAGCATCCGTATCAGAGTAAATGTATCGGAGCGAGGCGATCACCATTCCTCGTATAGTGGCGTTTTGGTTCTGCAAATATGCTTGCAACTGAGGCAAGTACGCAGCTGGATCGATGATGGCTAACCTTCCGATGCATTCGGCACCGACAACCTTGTTGTCTTCCGCTTGTCCGGAAGCAATGATGTTGTCCCACAACGCTTTGGTATGAGGACGAATATCATCCTCGGCGTTGCTGTGCTGCAAGAGCTCTTTTAGAGAGTGAAGGAGTAGGTACTGCTTTCCCTTGGACATTTTTTCCAAGATGTCAGGAAGATACGCTGTAACGTTGCCAGCTCCGGCGCGCCCAAGTGCAACAGCAGCAGCTAGTTTCACTTTCTCGGAGGGATCACTGAAGTATGCCGTGAATGTCTCAGGTGTGAGTGGAGAGGTCGTCGACAGGCGTAAACCAGCTTCACCGAGCACAGAAAGTGCTAGGCATCGCCTTGACTCTTCCTTCTGAGTCTTCAGTTCCTGCGTGAATGCCTCCAGAGAGACGCCAAGGCTCTGCCCGCCAGACACCAGGAGGGTGCCAATGACTTGCCCCGTGACATCTGCATCACATTGGGGCGCAATTTGCAGCAGAGTTGCCATGAGTTCCTTGCCTGCTCCCGCGCGACCCAGAGCCTCTACGAGGGTGATCAAAGCATCAAGAGTGCCCCCCGATACTGCTGATTTGAGTATCATACAGATGGCGTTAATGACATCGGGTGTAGCGACCAGTTGGGGATATTGATCTGCAAAAGCTGCCAGAACAATCAAGGCAGGACCAGCCATGTGCAAGTCGAGCTCTCGAGCGTCGAACAAGGGCACAAGCATCCTTGTCGTCTCGTCGACAACACGTTCGCTCATGCATGTCCGTGATACTTTGTTGACAGCAAGCATACGTAGAGCCGTCAGGCTGGCTCCACGCAGTGAGCGACTAGCTTTACGGAGCTGCGCCGATAAGATCAAAGCCACGGTGTCCACCCATCCTGGCGGGAAATTGTCCTTATTCGTCGCGAGCACCGCAATTGTATCCACGGCACGTACTGATGCAAGTCGCGTCAGCTCGTTGTTCAGTCGATCCGCTAAAAGCCTTTGACCAGCAAATCTGTCTTCCTGAGGGAGGAGACTCGATCCGGCTGCACTTGACGTGCGCCCAATCAGTAAGCCCAAAGCTTGAATGGCTTTTTGTCGGACGTCCGCATCAGAGTCTGAGGCAGAGATTCTATCAACAATCACATCGAATAATTGCTTGATGACGACGCCGTTTTGGCCTTTACTAGCGGCGGAGCGAGGAGGTGTGAGCGCTTTGACGAAGACTTCAATGGTCGTCAGGGCCTCCACAGACACCCTAGTGAATCGATCCTTGGCCGCCGAAACAAGCGCCGGTACAATCTTTTCTAGATGTGGCTGCAACACTTTGCCTGAATGTGTTTCGGCAATGATGCGAAGTAAGGAGAGTGCTTCGACTCGCAAAGCGTTCTTAGCCACATTGGAGATGGAAGCGTTGCTGCTGCTGCTCATTGCTTCGATGACAGGATCGATGACAAGTACAACATGAGCCGAAAGACCCCCTTGCTGCGCAGACACCATATCCTTGAGTAGTGCAAGAACGACTTGTTTTGTCGCTGGTGTGCTTGACTTGAGCAATTTAGCGGCCCCTTTGACGATATCAGGATTGATCCTGGCAAGGCCTTGACCTGAACTGTCCATAGGCGGCGGCGTCGTCGGTGAGGCATAGCCGTTCATAACGGTCTGCTGAGCTTGAAGGTCAGAGCCTAAGGAATCGCTGAACCCGCGCCTCCTCTTCCTGCTTTGCGGAGGTGATGCATGCTGCGACCGCTGTAGCGCCAAGCTGGATCCGGTACGATTGATCAAGAATGCCAGCGCGCTGATTACCTCGCCTCTCACACTCTCTTCTCGCTCTTTGAATCTCGAGATGAGCGCTGGTGCGATCCGATCAAACATGGCGGGATCTGTTGGGCTCATAACACCCACCAGAGCATGAAGTGCTTTGGCAGAGCACCTCCGGACTTTCCAGCTGACATCGTCTTCATCATCAAAGCCAGTCTCTTCTTCGAAATCTTCTTCCCCGTCGAATAAGTCTTCTTCCTCATCGTCCATATCCTCATCCTCGTCGTCCGCCACGTTTGGGTCATAGCTGAGGAATCTGATCGTCGACTCAAGCACGTCGTCGAGATGACCTTTCATATCGTGGGAACATACTTCCAAGAATGTCTCGGTCGCAGTCAAAGCAGCCTCTCGTACCTCCTCAATTTCGACATCGCGCTCGCCATCTGCTTCGACCTGTGCCTCCTCCTGATCGTCCAATTCTTGTTGGCTTAATGGCGCAAGAACGAATGGTGTCAAGGTCTTGAGATACGGTCCGAAATTTTGCGGGATGCTTTTCGCCAGGCTACCATACATGGTGAGGTACAACTTGCGCTGCTGCTGCGTGAGATGCGGCTGTCTTAATTGTTCGATTGTGTAGCTGATGTGCTTGGCAAGTAGCTCATCGCTGAAGTATAAGGACAAGGCTGAAAGCGATGCCACAGCCTTCTTTTTCACCACTGACCCACATCTACTGCTCTCCAAAATTTGCATTGTGATGTTTTCAAGCGCACCCACCTCCGCCTCTTGTAGCATTGGTCCGAAGCATCGTGCCACTTCGGACAAGAGATCCAGGCTGCTGCTGTCGCTCCCGGTGTCTAGTTCATGCTGAAGCATACCCTTGGACGTCGCAGGCACTGGCTTTGCTCCTGCAACTGGAGTCACTATGCGGCCGACTAGGCGTGGTATCAAGGCTCGCGAAATGGCGCTGTATGATTCGAGCACTTTCTGGCTGTGAGGCACACCGGGTACGGGATGTGGCAGTGCAACAACGATGGCCCGCACTGCAATGGCGGGTATCGAATTGTCGATCGTGTTCTCGGTCTTGATGGTGCTGATCTTCTCAATTGTAGGACAGAGGACACTCTCGGGTGCTTTGTTCACGAAGGGGCCGAGACATTGAATGGCCATGTTCTGTACCTCGCCGTTTGTGTCATTCAGAGTATGCAACAGACCTTCAACAACCTTAGCACAGACAGCGTAGTCATGGGCCATGAAAGTGGCATTTCCATTCGTGAACATCTGGCTGAGATCGTTCAGAGTCATATAGCGGATATCGGAGTCAGCATCTTGCAACTTGGGCAGTAAAGCAGCAACATTGTGGGCGGTCGGCGCAGTTGGTACACTGTTGGACGACATGGCGACGCTGTGACCGCGACGGTCACGCAATTAGCGGTTCAGATGTGATGTGTGTAGTATGCGCTGAGAAGTGAACCACGAATCAGAAAAACCAAAAGAGTGTGATTGATCACTTGCGTGCGGCAAATGTTTAGGTCCGGTGGGCTGTGGTGGGCGTGGCGTCACCTCACTGCAGCAGCTGAGTTGATGCTGGAGAAGCTGGTGAATGGGTTAAGTTTGCTTAGTTGTATGGCGAGAGTGGTATGTGGCAAGGAACTTAAGAGGAGTCTTGCGATCTATTGTGCTCGTCAAAAAGTGACACCGCCAGTGCTGCCTGTGCCGCTGGCGCCTACAATGATTGCATAGGAAAGCAAAGAGCTACATACACACTTGTTAAAATTTGGGAGTCCCAATTCATCTTTGCCGAATGTGTTCGAACGCATCCCACGCACAGTGAAACCAATGCTATATATGTATGGTGTATCAACGCCTACAGCTAGCTATCGATCTTGCTGATCAAACATTGCTTCGCGTGTAGAGGCTCCCAACCACATGTACCCGTCGTGTAGGATGGATGTTGGTAATCTGATTTGCCCCATGAAGCAGCGGCATCATTGACAACCCTCGTCAATCACCGCCACCCAGCTGCCACATTTGTGGGTGGGGTACTTTTTCGAAGCACCCATGGACCAATTCAGAGCAAGCAACAGGTGAGAGTTGAAATGAATATCTGCGCTGCACGGTCATGTGCAAAACAGTATATTACACCATGAAATTGTTTGGTCCAGCTTCATTATGAAGGTCGTGAAGGATCACAATTTCTTCGCACTGTTTCGAAAGTATCTACTGTTTTGATACTGTCTGCCGCTCCATCTTGTTAGAGTGGCCCTGGTGATCTCTCATGAGAGCTGCATGCAGAGAACACAGCTCGATGACGTACACTCACAGTGGATTTTAATCTGCTACACGCCCGGGTGGGCGTTCATCGCGAACGCGTTCCTGGCCTAAGGCTTTTAGCCCTGTGTCGCGTGGCGGTCTCATTGCAATCTCCGCCTCGTCATTCCCATGTTGCAAGATTGTTTCCGTCGGAGATCCTTAGGATTCTTGAGTAGAAGGTACACGGTCGGTGTACTATACTGAAGCATGCCCAAGCGCAAGCGTAATTCCACCGCTGCCTACGCAGCATCCCAGCCTCTTTTCGATGCTCTGAGGGAAGCCTGCGAACAATTGGAGCTGCAGAAGTCCAACTTGCTGCTAGCCCGCGATCTTGTCCAAGGTTTACATGTGAAACTTCAACATGTCGACTTGGCTGTAGGAGATCGGCCGTCTCGGGTCGACAATCATGGACGATATCTGGACAGCACGCTGGCAGCATGGACGACGGCCATCAATTCTTACCACAATATTTTCGAGCAGCTAGTCCTGTTGACGGCCCCAGAGCCGGCAATGGGCAGAGATGCTGCCGATTCGCACGAAAGCTTCAAGAACATTTCCCGTTCTGCTTTTGAAGCTAAGAATGCCGTCGCCGGAGTTGTCAGCGCTCGTGATACCTCGAAACGACAAACAAGCGACCACAAAGCCTCCAACATCGGCAATTGGGGAATCCCCACAAACGAGCACTCTCGTTTCAGTCAGTCACCTAGCGGCACAGACACGAAGCCACGGTCGAGTAAACTTCGAAAACGCAATGGCCTGACTGCATCGGCAAGCAATAATCACCAGCACGCGGAAATTGCCACGACGCCGAGCGCAAACAAACCGACGGCTGCGAAAAGCGGCCACAACAACAAGGATTTGAACAATGGTGCAGAGCTCCTTCCAAAAGAAACGAATGTTTTCGTCAAAGATGGTGTCAAGTACGAGGACGTTTCCGCAGAAGTGACAGCACGACTACAAGCCAAACAAGAAAAGAAGGCGGCAGCCAAGGTAAAACAGGATAAGAAAAAGAGGAAGCGGGAAAGCACCGACTCGATTCGGGCCACGAACGTGAAAACATCCCACGTGGCTACCAGTCCAGTCACAGATCTACCAGAGAGACCTCGCCGGAAGAGGTCTAAACGGACTTCTTCTGTAGCCTCCGATCAGAAATCAGAGCAACTTGGATCGGGACGCAGTCAGAGAAGGTGACACTCTGCTCGCGAGGAATAGACTATCGAACAGATCGGCGTGCTTTTGTGATCTACCTATCCTTGTGGCGAAGATGCTTATGGTTAGGATCTGAGCTGTGGTAAAGACCATTCAACGGACCCGTGGACTGCTCGCAAGCCTGCAACGGCCCACGAACGGTAGGTGCCGGTCCAGGTATGGGTAGGCATTTTATCTTCTCGACTTGAGCCACGTTCGGCACTTGGAAGAAGTCAGAGCTCGTAACATGGGCTTTGTTGAGCCTTCTTCTTTGCCTTGCCCGCACGAAATGCCATGTACGATAACGAGAGAACAGGGTCGTGTACACCGAACCCGGATGCAATTTATTGCGTGCCTACAATTCCCACTCAACGAGTACTGATTTTATCGGGACCGTTTGGAATTAACATGGCGGGCAGAGGACACAATGGAGTTGACTAGCTTGCGTAGGCTGTGAGAATCCAGCAAGCTTGAGCTACTAGTAAAGACCTCAGAGCTTCCAGGTACTTACCAGTCGTTTAATAAAGGGACTGTAAGAGCACTGGAGCTGGAGACCATTGAAATCCCAAATTTAATTGAAGCGCCACAGAGTCTTTGCCTCGCATCGAGAGAATATAACAACCACATCACTCCGCGGCAACAACCACCATGTCTTCGACAACTACCACCACAGCCTCACCCCGACCCCGCTATCTCTACAAAATCCTCGATCAAAAGCCTCCAACTCCGCTTCCCAGCACTTTGCCCGCCACGCAATTGGACTCGCAAGACGGCTTCATTCATCTCTCCACCGCTTCACAGACCACTAAGACCGCCGACCTCTTCTTCGCCTCGGAGCCCACGCTGTGGATCCTACAATTACGCGCCGCAGACCTCGACGGCGAGACACGATTTCCGCCTGAACTGGGAGGTGGATGTGCACATGTTTACGGGAGTGTGCGGGGCTTGGGCGCGGCGAATGTCGAGGAGGTGATTGAGGTTGTGAAGGGTGATGCAGCTCAGTGGGCGGCTGTACCGGCAATGAGGAAACTCATTGATGGCTGAGTGACAGGAGCGACTAAGCCGGTAATTGAGTATGTGTTCAATCTTGGGACTTGAGCCTTTGTGCCCACGATGATTTTCAGGCATCATTGCAAGTCTGCCGGTCTGCCATTACCATGGGCGAATTTATGGAGGCTCGTATTCAAAATCTTCGAAGACTTGGGCAATTGTGACTTGGCTCGATTCGAAAACATCCACCAAATCCAGCCAGGAAATATCATGTCGCCTGAGGGCTTAAGGTTCTCGTTTTGTCCCCAACAATCATCCTGCCGGTTTTCTATTGCAGTGCGCACCGCAGGCTTGCCCAGGCTTCTCCAAAGACCTGCATGCACGCACGTCTCGCATTGCTGCAGATCCACATGCTCTTAAGAACATATATGCTGGAAGGGTTTCAAACCAAACCAAACGCCTTAGTCAACACGCCCCATTCCCCCTCAGCGTAATAGCCCTTCAATCGCCCTCATAGTACGCCATCACGTCATGGTTTTAACATATCAACACCCCCGGTGACACCCAAGCGCCAGGCTTCAACTTCTCAAATCATGCTTTGGCTCCGACAATAGACTATACAACCATGAAACCCAAGATATTATCTTGCTCTTGTTTGTGCACCAGATGTATCGCTCTCACTCCCTCCTTCTCCACTTGACCCGTTTATACCACCTCCGTCTAGTATGAAAGGTCCTACATCATTCCTCGGCGTCATAGGTCCCTCCGGATGTGAGATTGTGGAAGTTCCGTTCACATAGATCGGCCGCGAAGCCGTCTCGGGCAGGTGACTGTTGCCCAGAGGACTTGAGACCAAAGATCTGGTATCGCTGTCGGTGCCCGGCGTTCCGAGGCGAACCTCTGCTACAGGAATCGATGGCTCGCTGGTATGGAGAGTGGTTGCGGCAAGAGCGTGTGCAAGATCGGCGTCAGACCAACCGGAATTGTTTATGAGTGGTGCAAAGGAATCGGTGTTGCGTTGGGGTTGAGCGGAAGAAGATCCGGCTCGTTGGCTCTCTGCAGTAGAGAGGTTGTCGATATTCGATTGAGGCGGCTCACTGAGATCTCCCTCCGCCTCCGCCTCGTCGTCGTCGCCGGACGGTTCGGACTGATCGATTTCCGCTTCAAGGTCCGCGACCAAGCGGCAATTGGGGCAGGGGAAATTTGGATAATGCGGTCCCACAAGAATCTGCCGGATACATTTATAATGCCAGACGTGACCACAAGGTGCCACGAACAGCGCCTGGAGTGGCGCCACAGCGTTGAAGCAAATAGTGCACTCGGAGTTGTTGATGCTTCCAGCGTCAGAATTGCGCTTGGCGCCGGTTCGCAGCGCATTTTGTAGGAGTTTCTTGTGCGCCGAAGTATTGAACGCGTTGGCACTCTTCTGCCAGGTGCGGTTGCACTCGACACGGATTTTAACACATCGGTATATGTCATCCTCGCCTCCTTTGAAATCGATACCTAATTGCACAACATCGCCGTCGTTGACCGGGAACGGCCGGCTTTCGACGCCAGGACTGGACAGGCGCACATGGTTGAGGAACGTGCCTGAGCTGGACTTGACGTCCTTCACATACCACTGTCCGGAGTTGTGCCAGAACTCACAATGCCGTCGACTGACAACCTTCGACTTGAACCCAACAGGCGAGGTCGAAGTATCGCCCGCTGCTTTGTGATCCCGCTCACTATACCGTCCGACCCGCACCACACCGTTCGGACTTGAAAGTGTTCGCGATATGGCAGTGAAGTGGAGTGATGGCCGTGTCGACCGTAGCTCTACGTGCGGACTGAATCGTATGGTCAAGGGCGGAGCAGCAGTCTCGTTTGGCGCGGACGGGAGTTCGGTGGACAACGATGCTGGCGCAGGCGGCAAAGGTGACATGGTTGCTGCCGGCGCGGGCTCAACCAAATCAATCGAGGCAGGTGTCAGCGCTGAAGCCGCGCGACTTCTCGCAGCACCGGAGAAAACGCTGTTGGTGGGCTCAGACGACTCAGCGGGTAGAAAGGTGGAGGTCAGATGTGGGTGAGCACCTTCTCGACTGAGTCCACTGCGACCTTGAATCGTGGGTATCCAACCATGCTCGTGAGACTGCATTGCGGTCGATGAGCCACCTCCTGCCTGAGGCAAGGGGGGTGCGGTGCTGCTGAGGGTGGCGCTAGTGGTCTCGGTGCCTGGCGAAGATGTGGATCTTGCTAAAGGCTGGGATTCAGCACGATGGCCGTGGGAATGCAGGTGGTTATGAGTGTATGTTCGTAAATATGACAGACCGCGCAGTCGACTGGGACGGGCCGACGACGATGGAGTGGATTCGCTGGTCGAATTTGTTGCAGCCGAAGCAGGCGGGCCTAGCATGACGGCGGAGGGTCGGGCAGGAATTCGAGGCTTTAATGAGTTGTGCTAAATGCGGACAGAACGAGGGCATAGATTATATTTATGTATAACTGGATGGCACCGATGGTGCACAAATGTATGTCAGAGAAGGTCCTTTCGCACGGCGCAGCAGAGACTGATGTGGAATGGACTAGATCGTGGTCGGCTGATCCGGTGCTGAGAAAGGTGCTGAGAAGTCCGGAAGTAGATGATGCTCGTGCAGGAGAAAATGATGCGAGGGAAGGACAAGACAGCCTTCGAATCTTGGACGACGAGGTCAGACGGGCTGCGACCGTGTGCGACGCTGATAAGGAAAATTGAAAAATTCGGACGACGGTCTGGAGAAAGAAGAGTAGAGCGAGAGGGACTTTATCACAGCGCGCGCAAGCCAGGACTGCTGTCGTCGGGATGTCTCACCATCGATGTTCGCTCTCTTCGGTGATATCGGACATCAAATTCGAACCCTGAAAGGTCGCCAACCCGTGGACTGGTAAAATGCGCGTGTGCGGATCAGTTTCAATGCAATGACGACAGATGGCGGGCTCACACTGAAAAGGCTCGAGGGTAAAATTGGTGATTCTTCAGCGACAGTTTTATATAATAAAGCACGCCGCAGCAGAGGGACATTTACCCCCCATCTTGCAAGTGCCCAGGTGGGTATATGCACATCACGAGGCCAAGCCAAGCCCGCAACATCCCATGCTCAGGCATTCCAGATATCCCATGGCCTCGCATTCTTTTGCTCCTGGTCATGTACAAGTTCAATGGATACCTACCTAGGTAGGTACAGAAGACACTCTTGAAGGCCAATAGTTCAAGGATGGCATGTAGTCCGGGGTCCTCATCAAGCGCACGGTCTCGCATGCAAGCATCACGGCTAAACAGACTCTGCCACCAAAAAGGAACTCTTCAACCCAATCTGCATCCAGTATCTCTTCATGATTGATATATGAACATCACTGGGGACAGATATCCGCGAGAATGCCCTGGCCGCAGCGACGGCGGATGTGGTGGTCTCGGGGAATCTCTGTGTAGCTGCAGAAACACTCCACTACTGGCCAGGTAGACGCTCGGTCCGCGCTTTGGCGAAGCCGCTGACGCAAGGCCCCCTCACAGCTTCACCCCAGCTCTTCCGAAAGTTCGATATCCTTGACTTCACAAGCAATTCTCCAGCTCATCGGGACGTGAATATCAGACGCCTATGGAGAAACGGTCGAACTTCGAGGTTACGATCGACCATGGGTGGGGCATAAGCAACGCCCCTGAGAATCAATTGCGTCGCCTGCAGCACTCCGGAGTAGGTAATCGCTTTCTCTCGTGATGGCAAGCACGGTTACTGAAAGCCTGCGACAAGACATGCGGACTCTAACCATTAAACGTGGTTGACAAATGCCAGCCTTTTGTCCAGTGTCGTATCGAAGAAGAGCTTTGATTCCCAATTTCCCAAAAAAGTCGTACAAGAAGCTGGAGGTGAAGCGCGATTTGTCGTCAGGCTGCCAACGCGATGTCGTGACCAAGCTCGATTACTGCAACGATGAGAGCGTTTAGACAATCGAAAGGATGTAGGACAACGCACTGACTGATCGTGGGGCAATTGATTTACACAATGATGCTTGCCTGCAATTATACCACTCGCTTTGTAGAATTTCCAGTAACCCGCCCGCACGTCTAAATCATCGAGCATCAAGGGTCAATCTTCTGCCACGCGTCACGTTCGTTCGCAAGCAATTACGCCAACAGCTCGTGTCCAAAAGAATTTACGCACCAGCCTTAGCATCTTGGTAAATTGTAGGTTTCGCCGACAGCACCGTGCTGAGATACGGGGAGCAAACTTCGGAAGCTGGAAAGTTAATAACACATCACCGTAAAGTTTACCCCAGCAGCAGCGTTGTTACAGTCACTGTGAGAGAAAAATACATCAATATCTCACGAATCACAACAAACAATCACTCATGCATGATTGAGAATTTCTTAAGCTGTTTTTGGCATTTGTAGGACTATCTGACAGAAGAAAAGTCGTCTACCGCTACTAAAGTGCCATTTTATGTTATCATAATCCGCCCAATTTTTTTAGTCGTTTTGATGGGTCATGCTGAATGCCCAGAGGTCGTCATCGTATCATTGATGTGAAGTCTTGATTTGATGTGTAGGATGGAGCACTCTAGTTGGCGTGCTTGTTGGCAGTCGCGGAAGCGTCGTGCTTGCTCTGGTCGAGCTTGTCGGAGATGGCACCAGTGGCACCGGAGACACGGTCGGAGAGGGAGTCCTTGCCAGGGACGTTGCCCTTGGCCTGCTCCTTGTTGGCCTCCTTGCTGGCCTCAGCGCTCTTGCCCTGGATGGTCTCGGAGACGTAGTTGGCGGCGTTGGTAACGGCGTTGGCGGCCTGGCCGACGATGGACTCGTTGGGCTTGTTGACGTTAGGGGCAGACATTTTGAAGGATGTGATTTGGGGTTTGGTTGGAGGTAGATTGATTGATTGTAGAGAATTGATGATGAAGGATATGAATTTGTATTCAGGGGGCTTGAGGAAACATTATATATCTCGTTTGTTGACCGTGCCTTCTCACTTCGCCAGGCACCCCTCTACCCCTCCGACAGTGACTGCCACACAATGTTGCACAGCATCGTCATCGGCAACCGCCAGATGCGTCACACGTGGGTCGCCCGCAAAGAGCAAGTGGGGTATTCCTGGCGGAAATTGAGCTTTCGTCATGCAGAGCGGGCAGACACGGGCACAAGAACGACCATGGCACAAACAATGACGGATGCGCATTTCGCATATGATGATGGGGTCGCGTAACGCGTTTGGCCAACTTTTTCGGATGACGTGCCACTGGCGATGACATCACGATGACCGCCGGCGGGAGGCTGTTCTCGGCCAAGTGTGGCGTCGAGCTTCGGAAGAGGCTAGAGCATTGTGGAAATGGAAGGATGGATCTCGAGGTTGTTTCGTCCGCCAGGCCGCACAACCAGGCATCAGCGCCACGAAGCTGCTCGCGCCACTACTGCCTCATCTGATGCCTTTTCCGCACGTACCTGGATAATCACGTGGTAGCGCCTCGCAAAATGGACAGCACCTTTGTTCCAAGCCCGGAGGTTGTTGCCAATGGTTTGAATGAGTGCCCAGGTGATGAGAGTTTCCGGCCTCCTTGTCATTGCCAGTAAACATAGAAAGCTACCTACCTAGTAGGTATGCCTTGCGACTTCGGTCAGCCTGTGGGCGGGCGACTTCAGGAAATTGACTCGTTGCGTCATCGCCGAACGATTCAATTCGCAACGCTCTTCGATTTTTCAAGCCGCCATATGTCTTTGCCCTTCTCACTCGCTCAGGATCGTATATGCCCTCCTGATCAAGCTATGTATGACGCTTTGCCGTGTACCAGCTGACCACCATAGCTTCGAAGAGCTGCGCTTCGACTTCCACATCCAGAGCTTGCGAGCACACCTGGCATATGTGACGATCGCTCCATCGACGCCGATTATGCTCTCATCCGTGGCACGCTCCCGTCGGAGGTTCAATGGCAGCCCTGTCGTGTCAGAAGCTTTCTCATCTCGATGCGTTTGTATGCTTGTGACACAATGTACGGGCTGACCACAGTCTCGCTTAATGGGTTACCCAACTTTCCAGCGAGAGATAGCGAGTTGAGTCCGGCATAGCTATCAATTTGCACCTCGGGAAGGCCCAAAGGAAGCCGCTGGAAACGTGAACATTGTGTGGTCCGCCATGGGATGTCGACGTTTGCAACAATGACACACTGTAGGACAAGGTAGGATTATGATGTGATACCCGGGTCGATTGATTCATGGACTCAAAGTATCACTTCAGCAGTATATACCTAGGTTCAATTGATAACGCTCGAAATTGCCCAATGCAACGATTACTGGCAACATCGTCCACAGATCTTTCGGCCAGGAACATTGGTGATGATGCGAGCTATTCACCACTGGACCTTCAGTCGGCCATATGCCTTAGTCTACAGGACGTCAGACCTAGAGGCCTGGGATACATAACAAAATGACACAGATTGTAGGCACCATGATGCCATCTGTGCTTTGTCACTGTAGCAGAGTGGGCCGCTCATCACGATGCTGCAAATGGACCGATTGGATATTTCTTGATGCTTTCTCCTGCGAGTCCTCGGTGTTATTGTTATTGCAGCTCGTGCAACGCTCAAAAGGGGGGTCCGGGGCCACCATTTCGACATGTGCAACTTGGTCACGCCGACAACAACTGTACACGAATCTCGATGCTCTGCTGTGGCGGGGTGTGACGATTCAGGTGTGAAGTCATTATGGTCAGTCTCCCGAAATTCACGAAACTACCCACCTACCCCCTGGCCCTCGAGGTCTTCGCGAAAACGAAAGGCAAACGATCGTTTCTCGCTTAAGCCTCGTCAACACTCAACTTCCTTGCCTTCCTGGTTGCGCACGACCGTCAAAGTACGTCACTGTCTCGTAGGAGGACTCGTAGAGATCATGACGATTTCGCTTCATCAGAGATGCCATGGAGCCCTGTGCGAGGACCTCCAATTTCTACTTGGTAGCGTTGGTTTATTTGATGGAGCGTGAGAACCCTATCTTTTACTGCTGCACCGGACACGCGAGTTTTCACTCCACCTTGGGGACATGATCTTGCGATGTGACATTTCATGCTATTCGTGGATGGGATGCAATGGAGCACGCTGCTCATCTACCCTGAACGTCAGACTGCACTTGGTTGGTCGATGCATGACCGCGCAGCAGTTGCGAGGATACCAGATCTTCTCACATTCATCATTCGGTTTACAAAGCATGTAAGGACGACTCTGCACTTCGCCTGGCACCAGCAAAGCATTGTTTGGTCCCAGTCGATTTTCATCTCAGCCATTCTTCTTGAGACAACCCATTGCATCCCGGCATGTGATTTGGATCGTGCCCCAGACCTGGACATGACAATTCGCATTCACAGCGCAACAACGTTCGGTTGTGACCACGGCTGCGTGTTTCCGCTCCAGTGCGTACATCCCTTCTTTCATGCGGGCGTCAAGTTAGTACCCTCGCACAGTGTTATGTTTCACTAGTTAAATGCGTGATTGACTGTGTGGTCGCCTCTGCTTCCGGAAACTGCTTTGCAGCGTTCTGACGCTTCCGCGCTTTCATTAATCTCGAGTCCTTTGCTATGGCATGAATGCCCATAGGATTTGCTTGCGACGTACAATATGAACATCGTTTCAGGGGTCTGGAGCTTGTAACGAACCGTCAAACCTCATACTAATACTTCCAAGGTTGTTCACACACATCATTGGCATTTCTCCCCTTCTACTTCTTCTACTTCTTTCATCTTCTGAATGCGAAAGCATTTGATGGCATTTGCATTTCAATAGGGGGAGGTAGCTCCAGTGAAAGAGGAGTATCCAGCTCTCAGGTGTGCATGCCAACGGTCCGGCTCAGGATATCAGATGGCCGTAACGCGCGGGAACTTTAATTTCCCTCAAGGGAAACCGCGTCTTGGCGAGACTCGACATTCAGTATTTCCATCGCTCGAGTATTTGTTTCAACCAGATCAGCATTGATCTCGCATTGTGGTCGGGAGAGACTGCTTTCATCATGGCATCCAAATCATCCGGCATGGAGGCATTTCCGCCGCTCGAGCCGGAGCCTGGTTTCGACGCGCATTCGAGCAATACCCCTGCACAAAGGCCGACCCGAGCGCGACGCGTGAGCTCTCTACGGGGTGACCCACGAGGAGACACAGGTGCTACATCTATTGCGACGTCCAATCTCGCCCAAGTCGAGAACATACAACAGTCTCCGCCATTGTCTCCAATACTGGATACCGCCAACGAGAAATCGAGCCGAGTGCCTGCGAAACGGAGAAGGGGAAAGAGCTGGTTCAGTAAATGGAAACGAATGTCATTGAAGCATACTTGGGTCAATCCGCTCATCGTTATATTGGGTATCCTGGGAGCATACATCGTCAGACCTGGCGAGGACAATCCACTACATGCCGCCATATTCCTGTCATATGCCAATCCGCCGTTGTATCAACAAACCAACACACTGCCGGCACACGTTGGGAATCCGACGCAATATGGAAAAGGCCTCAAGGATCTGGCATTTTTTGGCTTCTACACAATTGTCCTGTCCTTCACGCGCGAGTTTCTCATGCAATGTCTGATCCGACCAATTGCCATCCGCGCTGGCATCCTCAACCGAGCAAGACAAGCTCGATTCATGGAGCAGTGCTACACAGCTGTATACTTCGGCATTTTTGGACCATATGGACTATACGTCATGAGTCGCACTCCGATGTGGTTCTTCAATACCGAGGCCATGTATGTTGGTTTCCCGCATCGTGCCCACGATGCGTATTTCAAGGCGTACTATTTGCTGCAAGCGTCCTACTGGGCCCAACAAGGACTGGTAATGCTCCTCATGCTGGAAAAACCGAGGAAAGATTTCAAAGAACTCGTGCTCCATCACATCGTCACTCTCGCCCTAATCGGCCTGAGTTACCGCTTCCACTTTACATACATCGGCCTGATCATCTACATTACAATGGATGTATCAGATTTCTTCCTTGCAGTAAGTTATGGCATTCGTCAACTGCTCAACGACTGAGTAAAACTAACAAATGGCCCCCTTAGACTTCAAAATGTTTCAACTACCTGGACTGGGCGATTGTCGGGCCCTATTTCATTTTTTTCCTGTTTGTCTGGGGTTACTTACGGCATTACATCAACCTACGGGTCTTGTGGTCTATGCGTCCTGGCGGAGAGTTTGAAACCATCGGGCCATATGAGCTCAACTGGAGCGCTCAACAGTACAAGTGTCTGCTCTCGCAGGTCATCACATTCGGTCTCCTCGCCATGCTACAAGCCGTCAACATCTTCTGGTATGTCCTCATCATTCGAATCGCATTGCGTCTGTTGTTCAAGGGCGACAGGAAGGACGATCGCAGTGATTCTGAGGAAGAGGAAGACGAGGACGAAGGGGATGTTGGCAGTGAAAGGGAGGCCGGAAAGGTTGCTTCGAAACCCACTTTACTGGTCAATGGAGACCCTTTGGACGTAAGTGATGCTTCGACGACGGGCCTCCTGAACCGCGGTGGCGCAGGCGCCGTCAGACAACGATAAAGACTTTGTGCGAGCCGCAATCTGCCATGCTCCCAATTTCTCACCACCACCATTGTAGGCTCAAGTATTTTAGCATTGTGAGTGCTCTCAAAATTAAACGGATTGTAATGTATCAGTGCACTTCTCATCATCTAGACATGCTAGAATACGCCGGCGAGCCATTTGTTGCTCTTCTTGATCTAGCTTTACCTCGAAATGTTTTATCAAGCTATGGATGGCAATTCTAGGTGCGACCTGAGATGTTATTTGTTCTTTGACAAGACCAGCAAAGAGGTAGGGTTAGATTTAGCCAGCCGTTGATAGTGCCTGCCACCCTCCTGATAGCCAAATGAGCTACTTCCTGTGTGCCCAGGTGTGCATTCGCCATAACGAACACAATCCCAAATGACTCTGCTGTGGTACGCCGTACAATTTCCTAGCGCGTCTTTTCCGCGTCAACCTCGAAATAGAGGGACGTGAAGAGATTCGCCATGGCAATATTGTACTTTAACCGATACCTGGTCCCAGCACAGACGATACACAACTTCATTGGAACGGCGCTCATATTCGCCGTACTTGACGGCTTCTGCTGTATGCTTCTGACTCGAGCTGCAGGTCAGGCAACAAAGCAGCCGGCCTATGCTGCCATCACTCTATCCTGTCGACCGCATCCCCGTTCGATCCAGCCACTGGAGCATTCTCCTGCCAGACACTTCGAAGGCCGTTACCATACCCGAGAGATGTTGCAAACTGCGCTGCAAGAGCATGACCACGCGCGATCATCTCAGACACGCACGACACCCAAAGGTGCGTCTAGCACGGCCAGACAACCGACCATGAATCCGACATACCGCAACCCACTTCTGCCAACTTCTGCCTCGACATTGAATGGCGGCAATGTACGACAGACTCGACCCAGCAATGGAATCAAACGGACTGCTAGTGGTATTGCTAAGGTTGTGGGAGGAAAATTCGAGGACAATGTTGGCACAGGCTCTCGAAATCGACCCATTGTATTGGGCGACGAGACAACGAATAGAACACGACCTTTACCACACAACACACTATACGATTTTACACAGGAATTGTGTGAAAGTGACTTCGGAAGTGATGACGATATAGACCTGGAAATCGTCGAGGCACGACCTCAAACATCCGTGATCCGCACACAACAGCCCACTAAAGCCTCGACATTGCATTCTGGCTTCGCCCCAACATCAACGTTAAGACAGCAGACGCATGGCATAAGTGAGCACAACTCATCCGGGTTTTCTCACACGAGCCCAAGCAGGAAGATACCAGGAAGCAGCGCGCCTTTACCATGGTCATCGTCACCGGCTCATCATCTTTCAGCCAAAGCCACCTCTATGCAACCGTACGCCCAAAAGCCCAACGCTGATGTCAGATCTACTGGGAATGGTAATCGAACAGCAATGGAAATGAGCAATTCTAAGACGCGGACGCTTCCGTGGTCTAGTCAGGACGAACCTCATCCAGCAGAACAGACTGGTACTGACCTTGCGGCACAAAATCCGCATGAATTAATCAAGCACAATTTTGCCACTCCACAGGAGAAGAAGACGTCCACGAGCAAGCTATGGAACACTTCCTTCAGTGCAGTCAAGGAGCAGCAGAAAAAGCACCGAGAAGATTCGAGAAAGGCACCCAAGAAGATTGACAGTAGTGTCGAACCTGCCAAAGCTGCGAAAAGCAACCAAAAGCGCCCAGCAAAAGTGTTCCTCAGCGACGAGCAAAGACACGTTCTGGAACTCGTCGGCGACAAGAAAAGCGTCTTCTTCACGGGATCGGCAGGTACTGGAAAATCTGTATTGCTTCGAGAAATCATCGCAACTCTACGCAGAAAATTTGCTCGTGAGCCCGATCGTGTGGCGGTGACTGCTTCGACTGGATTGGCAGCATGTAATGTCGGCGGCATTACTTTGCACAGCTTTTCTGGCATCGGCCTAGGCAAGGAAAGCGTGCCGGAACTGGTGCGAAAAATCAAGAAAAATGGAAAGGCCAAAACTCGCTGGATGAGGACTAAGATCTTGGTCATAGACGAAGTATCAATGGTAGATGGCGAACTCTTCGATAAACTTGAGGCCATTGCTCGCAACATTCGCAATAATGCGCGGCCATTTGGAGGAATCCAACTAGTTATCACCGGAGATTTCTTTCAACTTCCTCCCGTGCCCGAGAACAATCGCATCGCCAAATTTGCGTTCGACGCTGCGACTTGGCCGACTAGCATCGAGCATACTATTGGCCTCCACCATGTATTCCGTCAAAAGGATCCAAAGTTTGCAGGGATGCTGAATGAGATGCGAGAGGGTCGACTCTCCGAAAACTCCATCACTGAGTTTCGAAAACTCTCTCGACCTTTACCGACCGAAGATCAACTTGTGGCGACAGAGCTCTTTCCGACGCGAGTCGAAGTCGACAACGCCAATCGCGATCGTCTCGGGTTGTTGCAGGGCAAACATTTCACATTCGAAGCCATGGATGGTGGTACCATATTGGAGAAAACCCATCGAGATAAATTATTGTCCAATTGCCTCGCACCAGAGACGATCGTGCTGAAAAAAGGAGCTCAGGTAATGCTGATCAAGAACATTGATGAGTCATTGGTCAATGGCTCTGTTGGTCGCGTCATCGCTTTCATGGATGAGCGTTCATTCGACTCGTACAGCTTGTCTAGAGGCAGTGATGAGCCGTCATCTCCTGGCTTATCTACTTCAAATGCTGGTGATGGTCCGAGTGCCAAGGAACTCATGATGGGCCACGTAAGTACCTCAAAACTTTGGCCTCTCGTGCGCTTCTCCATCGCGGATGGCACCCACCGAGACCTTCTCTGTCAAGCAGAGAGCTGGAAAATCGAACTGCCCACGGGAGAAGTGCAGGCCTCGCGCAGTCAAGTCCCTTTGATACTGGCATGGGCGCTGTCGATCCACAAAGCCCAAGGCCAGACCCTAGATCGTGTGAAGGTCGATCTGGGAAAAGTGTTCGAGAAGGGTCAAGCGTACGTTGCCCTGAGCAGAGCCACGTGTATGGAAGGTCTGCAGGTGCTACGCTTCGATCCCAGTAAAGTCAATGCTCACGAGCGAGTGCGCACCTTCTATTCGAATCTCTCTCGAGCAGAGGACGCGAGCAAGAAGAAAGTGAAGCTGTCTGATTTACCCAAGAGGCTCGGCCGCAATACTACGGACTACGAAGCCCAGTTCCAGGAAAACGGATTTTCTGAGTGGGGAAACGAAATATGAACCACGGACAGATGCTCTGATAGCTCGTAGGCTTTCGGCCCGGTTCTCTCACAATCCTTGCGTCTTTCCTACACAAATCAATTGAACGAACGGTTATGATATCTCGCATTGCATGTCATGTGATGCGTTCCAAACTTATGCCTCTACAACACCAACTTCCGTCTACAATACATGGTAGCTGGAGCTTGCGAATCGTATCTACGTGGGGAGTTTCTTCCCTGATCGCGAAATACGACATCCTCCGCGTCCGAATATTACTCAAAATTCACTGTTTCCGACGAGAAGCGGTCTCATGCCCTTCTCTTAGGAAGCGATGGTTCTTGTTCCTTCAATCCAATGTGATAAGCTGGATCATATACTTAAGCGACTTGCTGCTTTCGTGACTTTCTGTATGGTCTCATCCAAAAGTTGCAATTCCGCCAACACGCTGCCGCTGCTCTCTGAGGCCAGCGCGCCGCCCTCTTTCAGCTCTGCCTGGAACTGTGTGGCCAGGTTGCGCAGGGGCTGCAAAAAGCTCCCAGGCACATCGTTGTTGCTCCAGAGATCTGGAATGTCAAGCCGCTGGTGCAAATGTCCCGCTGTGAGTAGGAGGTACAAGAAATTCAAGCTCGCCAGATAAAAGGAGACGTTCACCTGGAAGTCTATCCAGGCATCTCCTATGTGCGCATCAGGCCCCAGTGCTTGTATAGCAGGGAACAGGTAGGCTCCTAAACTGTCAAGAGCGTATGGTGACGCAAAAATGGATCTCTCGCTATGATCATGTTCCGGTGTTGGTGATGGAGGATTGGACTCTATAGTTTCGCCTTTGATCCAGCCAACTGCAGAGACCTTGAGATTCTCGTAAGGGCAATGCTCCAGCGTATCACGGATGAAATCCAGACGGACTCTATCGTTCGGCTGGGAACGTAGAACCGTGGTGGTGATATAGTGGGCATGGCCTCTCAGATTCGCGTCAGGGCAATTAGATGAAAGAAATGCAATTGTCTGGAGATAATGGTTGAAGTCGTCATCGGAGTTGGGCACGCCGATCGAGTCGCCTTCGAGGCATACTAAGCTCAGCGCGAGCACCGAATCAATCAGCGCTTCAGGCTCAGTGCCCAATTGACCTGCACCCAGTTCGGGGGATGCAAGGCAGTTTTTGATCAACTCGTGGTGATCTGGGAAAAGTGAGAAAGAGGCGCGGTCGCGCGAGGCGCCGTCATACAACACGTTCGAGGACCTTCGGGCAGCATAGAGCAGTAGCGATCCCAGTCGAGAGAGGGGAATGTCCTCGGCGGATTTAGGGGGTTCCTCCTCGTCGCCCGTATGAGCTGGCAGTTTTTCCACAGTGATCGCTACTTCAAGCAGGTCCTGGTCGGAGATTCTCAAGTCTTTGGCGAGTGCAGTAAGGTTTCCGACAGCATCGGCGATTTTTTCGAGACTTTCGTCGGTATGAAAGCGATCGGTGAAGCTCTGCGCTCGAAGGACTTGACGATCAGGGTATAATTTCTCCATAATCCTACTACACCATGCCATACCAGAGACGCCATCTTGACGAGGTAGATTGAGCATATACTCCTCCATAACATGCGTGACGAATGCTTGGAAGAGCTTGTTTTGGATAGCGCTGTCTTCAGCTGCTGGCGTGGAGCTTTCTCCCCCTTCAGGGTCAGCACCTGTCTTTGCTGCTGCGGAGGTGGTGGTGTTGATCATATTACTACTTCTCCGGGCCGGTAGGAGCGGCCTGTGTACACCCGACATCGTTTTTACCATCCGCACGATGGCGTCGACGATTTCCTCGCGGTTACTGGAGGCATTTGAGAAACTGGCGAGAACTGCTTGTAGGGAAGTGCTCAAGAATCGACTTGGATACTTCGTTTTGATGCGCCGGTGCAAGATCGGTAACATGGACAAGAGAGCAATGAACTGATTGATAGGCAATGGTAGTGGCGGCGCTGCTTCAACGGCCTGCGACTGCTCCGACCCAGGCACTTCCGATTTACCTACAGGAAGAGAAGTTTTGAGAGGATACGACGATGCATCCGCTCGCGCGCGAATATCGTCCTCATCGTCTTGATCGGCCAGCGACTCTGGAATTTGAATATTCTCGTAATCGATCAGGCGTAGACTCTCCGTGACTTTGAGAATCACCTCTCGAGGATTCCCCAAATTGGCCACATCTTGTAGACAGTGCTCGGATTCCGGAAGAAGTGGAACGAGCAGGTGAACAAGGTCCCATCCGATATTCGTCGTTAATGCCTCGTCCTGCAACACATCGTGCAAAGTCGGCAAGTTCTCTACGTTCAGGTTGTATTCGACGATGGTCAGGTAGGTGAGATAATCTGATTTCGGAGGCAGCGCATCGATCAGCGGATTGGGCTTGTCTGTCATAGCTACGTGACGCCGAGTGCTTCAACGCTCGACTCTCAGGGAAAGATACGTTTCAGTACAAATATGATAGCGATTGTTGTTTTAAAGGTCCCGCACAGTACTGTACTTAATCACCTTTCCTTGGAACCATCTCACGACACTTGGGATACTGCCGTGGATGCAACCAGCTTCGCGTCTGTGATGACGCTATGCCAGAGAGTACACCCAGCGTGATCATGTATACGCAGCACCAAGGAAGTCGCTCTCCATGGTCACGCAGGGATGGGCGTTCACGTGCAATGGGCCCAAAAGTGCATATTTCGACTGGTGACCTTCTTTGTAAACAAGGTGCATCTATGTAGCTAAAAGCCTTGAATCAAAAACTTTCATAGATTACATATGGACACACAGACCGAACTCCATCACATCTTCTCCTAGCTCAGGATTCGACCCTGTTGTCGGGTCTAGTACAACGTCAGTCAACCGAGTGAGCGAGTCAGATGGTTTATTTCACAGGAGCCCTGGGATCGACGGTTCCCTTGTGCTTTGCGGTCTCTGGACCACCATGACCCTTGGTTGAAAGCTCAGAGCCGGGCGCATCAATCTGTATCGAGTGCCGAGTGTCGGTGTTGGACAGTCCTTTCTGCTTATCAGCCATGACAGACTTGTTCTACACCGTGGGTGATTAGTAGGTGTTACTTTGATCAGCATAGACTTCCCTCAACTCACCTCAGAGCCCTCGGAGCCATTGTAGGCAGTATCGGAGTTGATGCCCTCGCCGAGGTTTTTACCCAGGCCGGAGTCGAGTCGGATCTTGTTGCCGCCTTTGCTGCCGGCCTCGACCTTTCGTGTCACGGAAGCTCCCTCAGAATCGGATCGAACCTTGTTAGTACCAGTGGTTCCTCGCTTGTTGTTGTCGCCAGAGGTAGCGTTATCATCGCTCTCCGCAGTCTCTTCGTCGTCCGATTTGCTTTCAGCCTCTCCTTCGGCCTTGTCCTCAGTCTTGTCCTCGGACTTCTCCTCAGTTGGCTCGGAGGCAATCTCCTCCTTCTTCTCAGCTACTTCCTCGGTCGGCTGCGAATCCTCTTCCTTGTCCTCTTCTTTATCCTCATGCTTCTCGTCCGCATCATCGTGCGCAGCGTGGTCACCGTGGCCGTGGTGCGAGTCCGCGTGCGAAGTCTCAGGCCACAGGTACCAGCATGAGACCGGGGTGACAATGAGAGCGGAGATCAACCTGCAAAATCCTCAGTCTCATGTATCGTATCCACGTCGAGTTTCCCGCATAAGTCGCCTACCATGGCAGATCGGAGCCAGGAGGAGCATGACCATCGTGTCCTCCGGATGCGAAACGCTTGGCTACAAGTTGAGTTCGGGGCGCAGAGACGCGTGGTGCACCTCTGCTAAGAGCAGATTGAACGCTCCGTAGAGCTCGCGCGCGAATGAACGACATTTGTCAGAGGGACCGTGTGATTAAAATCTGTGTTTTGTTGAAGTCCTGGCGACCAGTGATGGGCGGAATGCGCTGAAGGAACGTGGTAAATTCGTGAAAGCTTGAGCTTTCTCAATGGCTGGAGGACGGCATATCCGAGGAAGCCCTGGAGTGCTGGCACCTCGAGCTGCGGGTGAAACCGCGCTCTAATAACATTGACATCACCATATACGCCCATACAGTGTCTACCTACCTACCTACCTCCTACCTACCTCGTACGTAGGTACAGTTCATTCCGCTTTATAGTAAATACATGCGAGCATGCGATCATGCGAGCATAGCGAATCAAGAAAATCCAGGATGAGAAATTGAAATTCGCACGATACATTTGTCAACCTTTCAAGATTTAGCGACACGCTGTGCAGGTCGACTATAGTATGGTCATAGCAGAAGCTTCCAGATCCTGCAAGCGATATTCCTCTGAACTGATAGAGACGAACACGACGGAGCACCTTTCTCCACGGATTCGAAACGACGTCTCGAATTAGATCCAGCTCTACGATCAGAATGTGCGAAGACCTAATCATCACACGTAATCACATCCCCGCAGATATGGCACTTCGGATATAGCAGCTGCCTTGTGCTTTATTGTATCGACGCATTCCGCAAGTTGTCGCGGCCAGTGATAGGCACGTCCTCCGAAGATGGTGACTTACGTTTGAATACTTGGCTCTGCCGGTGGCGTGAAGCTCTCATTTCGACAAGCAAATTTGCTATCCTAGTTTCCAGTCATTATATTGCGATTCTTCCACGAAGAAGACTCCAGCGGAGCAGGAAGCGACAATTGTGGACTTCATGCAATACTGCACGCGCTGCAGCTTTCTGCTATTGCCAAAGTAGGCAGGCCGGTAAAGTGGCAGCGCACAAGGCATTTATATTTGTTGAGCGAATGGAGATCATGACTCTGTTCGCACTTGAGATTATGGACCGTAAAGGTCGATCCGTAACCTAGGATTGTATATCACTTGTATCCGAGCTCACATGAACTTCCGCCAGAGCAAGTACATCAGCGCGGCCATGATAGCGTAGATTGCTGGATTCAGCCAAACCGGTAAATTCTCGTCTATGCGGCGTTGCGCACGGCGTTGTTCTTCACGTATTCGTTGTCGTCGCAGCTGCTCCTGTCTGAAGGTATGTTCCCCCGTCACAGGCTCATGCTGGTAGATTTCTGGCGATATTACAGCTGATACTGGAGGAGGCTCACGGCGAATATCCTCTTGAGTTGTACCTTGACCAAGTGGCTCGTCTTTCGAAGACGATGCTTGGGCTGCTTGGTCCGTGGTGCCCGACGTTTCTCCCTTGTATGAGAGCCTCAACTGCTGTGGGACATCGATAGCGGCGTCAACACGCTCCTCTCCCAGTGCTTGAATCGACGTGTCATGGTCCTTCATGATTTCGCCATTGCTTTTGCTGCAAGTAGGACATCTCGAGGCTGCACTTTGACCAGCGAAACGTCGCCTGACCTCATCAGTCGCATCCATGCCGCCGAGCTGGCCCTTTGCATTTGTATCCATGAAACTCCGGATAGCCACAAGTGCTGTGCGTATGCCCCAAGCAGGTTGCCACGTTTCTTCATGGTGTCCACTGATAGACAGACAAATCTCCCGGTTGACTTCAAAACGCCCAGAAGCAGTCAGGAAACGGAATGAAGGCGGCTTCAGCGGGTACGCTGGCGGCAGGACGATGCGCCCATGGTAAATGCCACTTTCGTAAGGTGAAGGTGCAGGTGGACCGCGCAGTGTAAAGTGCCATTCGAATAGATCTGTCTCTAAAGGCGCTGCATGATAATCAGAGGATGGCTGAGTAGCCAGCTCGGCGGCTTCTCTGAGAATCCTTTTCACTGTCGGGTTCTTGGAAGAGAATTGTCCGGTTACAGACATTGCGCTGTGCACAAAATGGTCTTGTGTATATTGCTGTGGCGCGAGGCAATTTAAGTAGCAGACCAGCGAGAACGGTCAGGACACATGATTTGTATGCGAGGGGCGAGACGGCTTCGCAAAGGACAGAGTGGCTGTTTATGGGAGATGGAGTGTTCGTTTCTGCCAATCATAGAGATCAACATGTTTGTCTGTCAAGTTATCTAGGTCAGCATGCATTTCAGCTTTGCGCTCCTCGTGCAGGGCTGAAGCTCCGCCAGCTTCCGGGGTTCCTCTTCGTGGAGTTCAGTGCACTGGGCACTGCATATTTTGTGATACACGACCAGCGATCGACTCATTCGGTCGCATTTCATCGTACTAAGGGCATTGTCCTTCGTATACAAAATCATGAGCGTAGTTGATAGCACACTCGAGGCTCTGCTCGCAGAATTGAAGCATCATGCGCTGCACTCGTCGCGTTTTCTCTCGACCAGCGAGGGCATTGAAGCTTCACTCTGCACGCTATACTATGCGCTCACTCTTTTGCACTCCCGCCTGACGCATCTGCTCGAGGCATCATACGAGCGCATCGCCGACGAGATCGTCGCAAGCGCTAGCAAGACCATGATGCCCGGGGAGGTGGTCGCCGCCCATATCGAGCCACCACACGTCCAGCTTCGAGACACTTGTGAAAGCGTACGAACCGCCGGGTTGACAGTCTACAAAGTGCGATCCTTTTTGCGCCTTTGGGGCCTGGTAAGGATCTATGGAAGTGCGCGAAGAACATACAGCCGACCACCACACGATCCAATCATCAAATTGCTGGTCTGGACCCAAATAGGTGCGAAGGCGACCTACCAGATCCTTGAGAATGGCGCATTTCTGGCGAGTGTCGGGCTATTAAGAAGTAAGAGATGGCAGAGCCGAGAACCCAAATGGTGGGCGTGGAGTAATCGAGTTTGGATGGTTTCACTCGCTTTGAATCTGCTGCGGCTGCTGCGCGTACGTCAACTACAGTTTAACGAAGAGTTCGGGGCACAAAGCAGAGGCTCGGATGAGATCGCAAAGGTAAAAAGCGAGGAACTCAAGCGGCGGTGGGCAAGAGAGCTATTTGCGACCGTCGGATGGATTGCGCCGACATTATATCTGAGCTACGAGGACCCGTTAGACAGTCCGGTCAGCGAAGCATGGATGGGCATTTCTGGCATAGTGCCTGGTATCATCTCTCTACAAGATGTGTGGACTCGTACGAGATGAATTGTCTCGTGGTAGGCGTGCCCTGGCACTATCTTCGGGCAATTCGGCCCGCTTCATGGCACACAAAGCATATTGCAGACATCATATCCGCACCACCTCGACTCGCGCTCGCTCGAACACATTATGTGAAACGTCGCTAACTTCGCGCTCTTCGTCACTCAGAATACGTGGCTGTATGTGCATTGTGACATAAGTGCCGGGACCGCGTTGTTTACTAAGTGTTCCAGGATTGATGCACAAGACAGAATTCACGACCTTCGTCATGTTAGCAGGAGCAGCAATATCAGGGCCTGAGCAGGACTTACTTTGGCAAACGGGTTCAGCACACTCGGGAGGATGAGCACGTCGGGTCGAGCATTCCAGAATTCGCCGAGTTTCAGATAGGTCAGATCAACATTGGCTCCAACAGCAAGGCGCTCTTCTCCTGCTACGTCGGGAACCTCGTCGGGAATCCCTGCAGGCTTCGGGAGTGCCTCGCGGGTTGCAGATGGAAATATAGGGAAGAAATGGCTCTGCTCGATGACGTGACTGGAAAGCCTAGCGAGGAAATCATCGTTGAAGGCTTGTCCCTTAGCCAAGTTATGGACATTTTCACGCCGAAGTTCTGATAACACATCCTGAGACGACATCCCGAAGATCATCTCGTTGATGGAGAGAGACATGGGGTTGGCGACCAACAGGGCCTGTTTGGGAAGACCGAGCGCAGGCTTCGGTACACGATCCTGTGGCCAAGCGACGTGTTTGCTGATAGCGTCTCTCATTGACGGTACTAAGATGATCGTGATTGACGGAAGAGCATGTGCAAGCTTCTGCAACGGCTGACTGATAAACGTCCGAAACATGTCAAGAATCGTCGCTCGGTCTGGTTCTATCTTGGAATCAGGAGGCAAAAACGCCTCGAAGTCTCCCGCTGCGACGACAGGATGCTCCAGATCGAGAAACGGGCCCGATAGGAAAACGGCATCCGCCTTTTCTTGTCCTGCCTTTTCCAATAGGGCGTATAATGGTGCAAAGGATAGATCCTGATCCGTCGTGAAGGGACCACTAGCTACCAGCAATCTCAATGGTCTTGACTCCCCGCTCGAGCCCACTAGACGATCGTTGTGAAGGTCGATGTCGACGGGGCTAGATGCTGCAGGTGGGAGTAATGGCATCGGCAAGACTTCCGTCACTGCGAAATGCTTGCCGCTGACGTTTGTACCTTTAAGCGCAACAATCTTTCCCGGGAAAAAATCGTAATTGGCGCCGTCCAATAGCAATGGCACCCGCAATCCGGCACCCATGCGTCTGCTGGTCTCCAAAACCACATCTTTGTGATTGAGCTTGCCATTGGGTACGCTACAAGCTATGCGGCCCACTGCAACGATTTCGGCGCTTGACTGCGCTGCTGCGTTGCCGAAAGCTCCATCTGGTAGCTCGTAGTGCTTCTGCACAAGATCGGTGAAGCTGTCGATCCTATCATCGAGGATTTCCGAAGCCTCAGACAACTTCATGGCCATTGGCTTGTATGAAAATTTGGGCAGGTCGATCGCTGCTTTGAATTTGATGCGAGCATCTGACGGCGGCTCATCGGGTATGGCAGACACCGGCAGCTGTGAATTGAGCGTTTCAAGTATCTCACCGGAATTCTGTCGCGATTCGAATGCAACAGCCGGGGCATTGCGGTGTCCCGAGAGGGGATTGTAATCGCCCGGCGAGCTCTGTACTCCGCTCCTGACAGATTTTGGTAGTGGGGTCTCCAAGTGCATCGCCTTCCTCTTCGCAGTCATAGTGTTCCTCGCACTCGGCGTAGAAACCATGTTTTCCATTATGCCAAAAACATCGCTTCCTCCCATGGCTGTGGCCCGCGGCGTTGCTGCCGCCCGCTTCGACGAGCCTTGCACATTGTTGCTCTTCCGGGTGTCCCGCTCGAAGGCATCTTGAAGCGTCTTCTTGAAGTCTCGTACAGTCTTGTAGTCCAGTCTAGTAGTTTCGGCGCCCATGGTAATAACATAGCTGTCCCATTTGTAATAGAGGTCCTCGGGACTGAGTGAAAGTAGTTGTATGATGTGTCGAAGCTCGTTCATGACATCTTGGGGCACTGGAGAATCCCCTTGGGCGAAGTACTGATTGATCTGGGCATCAAGATCCGCCATGGTGAACCGGGTATCGATGCAATAGTATCAAGGTGGTTGAATGTGATCGTAGACTTGACAAGGATAACGGACCCAAGCGCATATTCAAACTATCCATAGATGTCACGAATTGCCATCGCACAGTGTAGTGGTCGAGCGTATGTGGGGAAGACGCGTCGTGACACGACCTGCTCACGACTCTCAGACACCTAATTGCCCAGGTGGACTACTACTGGCGGGATTCTGTTCAAGCCCCGCCCGGCCCGCCTGCACTCACGGTACATATCTGCAGCTTATGAGCATTCATTGTTCATTCCTGTAGATACCCCAAATTATGGTCCAGCGGGTCTGCGAATTGACAGCCGTGACGGCGGACAGATCCCCACGCATTGTTCTTGCAGAAAGGGGCGAGACGCGAGGGAATGCAACATGCCTGTGCCCAGCGGGTGTATCTTGCCATGAACTCTGTAAGAAATGATAACCGGCAGGAACGCATCACCCGGGCGTCCTGTAAACGAGGAACGATAATGACGCCGTATGCCGCCACAGATCTCAGTGCGACCTTTCACGGTCAATGGATGGATACCTAGGTAGGTGGCACTTATTACACATGCACCCATTTCATGCCCAGGTGTACAACCTTTCACATGAAGACGAGGTTACGTGCCCCGTGGAGGCAGGTTCAGATTTAATATTACGCCAAAAGCACAATCTACCGCCAACTGACTCCAGTATCATCATCATCAATTGCGTGAGGTATGGCATACCGGGAGTGCTACTCGGGTTGATGTGCATGTAAATAAACGATTCGCCGTCGTTTCGCGTGGTGTCATGCAGGAACGTGTCTCGAAGCCCTCAACCTTTTTTCGTGGGGCTGATGATGCACAGCTCAAATGCGCAGGGTCCATCAGCAAGGTTGCCCGGTGTTCACGTTCAGAAATATTTTAACCCAGACAGAGTTCGCTTCCTTCTAAAGTGTGTTTCTCTTTCGGGCTTCCGATCACCGTGTATACACTCGCTTGCACATCTCAATATGACTGAACCCACCGCCCCCAATGGTCACCTCACAGCAGAAGCAGGCGGCACAAAAGTGCAGTCATTGCCGATTACAGCACCATCGCCGGCTTCAAAACCAAACCCAGAAGTTCCGTTGACGGACGCTCAGAAAGCTAAATATGCAGAAGTTCTGGCCAGCGTTGCCACTTGGAAAAGCATCCCTGCCAGCACAATTCGAACGGCTCCACAAGCTGACCTAACCGACCATGAACGCATGTGGCTAACCCGCGACTGTCTCTTACGTTATCTCCGAGCTACGAAGTGGAATACGGCGCAGGCGCTCAAACGACTTCAATCGACCTTGAGCTGGCGTCGTGAGTATGGTGCAGACACCTTCACAGCGGACTACATTAGTGTCGAGAATGAGACGGGAAAGCAGTTTCAGCTTGGTTTCGACAACGAGGCTCGACCTTGTCTCTACCTCAATCCCGGCAACCAGAATACAAAGCTGTCACCTCGCCAAAATCATTCTTTCTGCTACATGCTAGATCGAATTGTGGAACTCATGCCTCCTGGTGTGGAGAAGAGTTGCCTGTTGATCAACTTCAAAGGTGCTGCATCCGGCACCGTGCCTTCCCTCGCTCAGGCGCGAGAAGCTCTTGGGATGCTCCAAAATCACAACCCCGAACGTCTCGGCAAGGCCCTCATCAGTGAGCTGCCGTGGTATGTCAGCACATTTTTCAAGCTCATAAGTCCATTCATCGACCCTGTCACCCGCGACAAGATGAGGTTCAATGAGGACCTGAAGCAATTTGTGCCTGCAGAACAGCTTTTGGACCAGTATGGTGGTCAAGTGAAGTTTGAGTATGACCACTCGGTATATTGGCCCGCATGGACAGAAGAATGCAGAAAGAGACGAGAGGCCTACAGAGAGCGCTGGGAGCAGGGTGGCAAGATGCTGGGAGAATATGAAGCATATCTTCGAGGCGGTGACCATCCTTCGCTTCGCCAGGAAACTGAAGCTGGCCAGAATGGTGTCGCGCCTCCTCAAGGTGAGAGCGCGGTAGACGCTTGACCGGACGACCAGAAGGTTACAGTGGCAGTCACGCACGCATCTCGATTGTAGAAAACATCCTATAGATGCTTTGTGACTTCTTATCTTGGGCCAAATTATCTCTTGGTCCACTGTTGGACTCACTATTTTTGCTTCGCCGGAATAGGAATTATAGACCAGAGTAAGCCGAGATCTCGGCTACACTTGCGCATCGACGTGTGTATCGTTGCTAATGCCTCTAGCCCGGCTTTCGAATTATTACAGGACCACCTTGTTGGCCAAGCTCTATCTGGACGACATCTTATCGCTTCGCAAGCAGCGCTTCGAATCATTTTGCGCTCCACTGCGAGTGCGAGACGCGTTCGCATTATCGATTACGACGATTCGCCAAACTCAAGTCCAACTTCAGATCCACAGAGTTCGTGC
Source organism: Dissoconium aciculare CBS 342.82 (assembly GCF_010015565.1). Taxonomy (NCBI): domain Eukaryota; kingdom Fungi; phylum Ascomycota; class Dothideomycetes; order Mycosphaerellales; family Dissoconiaceae; genus Dissoconium; species Dissoconium aciculare. The sequence goes on from NW_022984951.1 coordinate 315,785, forward strand.
GGTCCCCAGAGTCGCGTGTCAGATTCAAAATTCATTCTTCCGAACAAGCTCCGCCCCTGGCTCGCTCGCGAGGGGCCCAGCCTTCGTCAACGAGGTTCCAATTTGCCATTAATTCGATCTACCAAACGAACTTTCTGTCTAAAGGCACGCCGCTTGTGTCTGCTATTTCCGAGATTCGGGCGAGTACACCGGCTGAGGTTGCGTCGCATACTGCGATGGCTGCGTTCCGTTGACGCCATGGTGCAGGACTTGTACTTCCCTGTCGTAGGGCTTGTGGGTGATGCGCTCACCACATCCCTCGCAATAGTGGTCAACATCCTGTAGCCAGCCCATGCAGCAATTCAAAGGCAGGCAAGCCACACATGGACAAATCAAAAAGGTCACCCCCACAGCTATCCTGAGCGCAAAATGACGTTAGTCTGTCGAAAACTGACCAACTACCTAAGCCTACTCACCATGTCATACCAGAGTCTTTCTCCTCTGGCCGGGTCTTTTGTCTACTGCGACAGCACTGCGAAGCATTAACAAAAAGGTCCCATAAGAACGAAAGCACGAGGCTGGACTAGAAACGTACAGGACAGTCGATGTACGCTGGCTGTTCTCGAAGCAGCTTGAGAGGCGTCACGCTCGCAGTCGGCTCCACTGGCACGTTCGGGACACTGTGGATCGGCTTCGTGCCGTTTGTGTGGTGCTGCGCTTCATTTTGGTAGGGAGCGCTATTGATCCTACCACATCGTCAGAGTTGAACGATCTGGTAATGGCCGCAGGCGGATACTCACTGCTCGTGATTCTGATGGTTCACTGGATACGCAGCTCCATTCTGGATGTTGGCTTGGCTGTTCTGTCCGGGTTCGACAGTGGAATATGGCGGTGCCGGCGAGTCGTGTTTGTTCGTCATCGAGATCTCGTTTGACATGATGACCAATGGGACAAGCCGAGAACAAATCTGATAAAGGCTTTTCGCAGAACAATTTTACAGACCAAGTCACTCCCGCGAAATGCGTAGGAGAAGCCCATTTTATGTATTCTTTCGATCTTTCATCACGAAGACCTAGGTGCTGTCAGCGCATGCCGATCATGACGGCAATGCTGCGCCGCATGGATATGGCACGAGGCTATGCTTCCAGCGACTGACTTGGCGTTTCTTGGCTATCGCCCGATCTTCATGTTTGCACGCTTGATTGGGTTGTGGCAGTGTGCTTCCGCAACTGTCCTGCAGGATCAGCAATATCCCGTGTGCAACTCCCATACTGCATGTGGTCGATTGCTGCCACAGGCGACTCCCTGATGGGCCGTGTGTTTATATGGTGTTTTCGCGAAGAGATGCCTGCAATCAGCGGCTGATCATTCTTTCTGATAGCGGTATGCAACATTATCACGATAATGTTGCTGGATCTGTGGCTGCCAAACGCCACCGGCCTCGTGCTGATCACGTAGGGCTAGAGCACCTTGACAACCTTGAAATGTAGAGTGATGATGGCCTCACATTAGCAGTACATTTAGCGTGACGTGGCTGAAGAGCTAGTGCAGTCAGTAAGAATACCAGAATAGCATCTGATGGAAACCCGAATTGACGTGGCCATGCGTGCCATGTATCGAAGTACTGCTCGTACACCTATGCTTGGTCTAATGACCAGACGAACTCTATGATATGGTCGCAATAATGCATAGTTGATATGGCGCGCTGGCGAGCACAGTCCCAACAATGCGTCTCTTACGTGCTGACAAGCTTAAAGTCAAATCCTTCTCAGATCTGGAAATCTCAACTTGTCGCTACGCAATACTATCTCACTGTTGGTCCCGAGATGCCGCCGATGAGGTTCTCTTCGACGATATTCAAAATGGATCAGCCGAGAAAAGAAAAGCTTACCCAAAATTGAAGGGGTTCATGAACCAAGCGAAGCATGATGGCTACGAATGGGTTTGGGTCGACACGTGCTGCATAGATAAGAGCAGCAGCAGCGAACTCAGCGAGGCTATCAACAGCATGTTCTCGTGGTATCAGAATGCCGCCAAATGTTATGCCTATATCGAAGAGGAGACTATCTTCTCCGTCGCGGACCTGGGCTCTGCGAAATGGTTCACCCGATCCTGGACGCTCCAGGAGTTGATAGGTCCAACAGACTTGGTCTTCTACGATCGCAAATGGATAGTCATCGGCAGCAAACGAGACAAGGAGATCAGCGCTCTCGTCTCAAAAATCACAAGTATTGACGAAAGTATCCTCACAGGCGTCAGTCAGCTTACTACCATTAGCATTGCGAAGAGGATGTCCTGGGCAGCGAACAGAATCGCAACGCGACGAGAGGACACGGCTTACAGTCTAATGGGTATTTTTGACGTTAACATGCCCATGCTCTATGGCGAAGGCGCTGTCAAGGCCTTTCACAGGTTACAAGAACAGATCATGCGCGAGTCCAACGATCATTCGATCTTCGCTTGGCGGAGCAAAGATGGAAAGACCGTAGCTGTCCACGGCCTCCTCGCTGACAGCCCACAGGACTTCGCCCAGGCGACCGATATTATCTCGTATCACGATTGGGAAGACGCTTCGCCATTCCAGCTAAGCAATCGCGGACTGCGTATGGAACTTCATTTGACCGAACTCCCGGATGGCACCTTCGCCGCCGCACTAAATTGTCCTGTTCCTTCCCAGGCAAGGGGCTACCACGGGTTCGTAGCTCTGAAGTTACGTAGACTGCCCGTGGGCATTAATCAGTATGCTCGGGTTCAGTGCGACGCGCTCATCGGTCTTACGCAGCGGGGTCCTTTGCAGACAGTGTATGTCAGACAAGCTCCCTCGGTGCACGACCAGGATGCCATCATGCCATGGCACTTCTTCTCGCTGCGCTCCTTGCACACTGCAGGCCAAACCTTCGAGCTAGCCGGTGCTGCTCATCATGTGACTCTAACGCCCGACGAGCAGCATAATACCCCACCGCCGTCACTAGCCAGCGCAAGATGGGTCGCTGCAGGTACTATAAGTGCGTTCCATGTAATCAAGCGTGCCAGGCGAGTTTCTGCGGCTCTTGGATTTTGCCGCCCGGCCGACAATGCGACTTTCACACTTCTGCTAGGTTGCCGCACCGATTTGGAGGTGGGATTTGGTATGTCTCTCGGCTGTCACATCGAACGCAGTATCCAACGTGCTTGCTGACGATTGCTTGACAGATGTTTCCAGCCGCCCTTACGACAAGCTGGGCGAGATCGAGGATGCATTCAATCCGCAACCGTCAGGTAGCTGGATGGAAATAGGAACTCATCGGGTTCGCGTCGATGTCGAACACAAAATAGACACGCCGCGCAAGCTTTACGTCATCGACATCACTATCACAAGTATCGCTCGACTTGAGCCAGCACCAACGTTGGATGTATCGGCGCCCCCGAACTCTTCAGATTTGTTCAACACCGTCTTCGAGCTCATGGACAAGGCAAGCTCTCAGCGCATACCCAGGCGTAATGCATCGCGATTACACCAACAAGGATTCAAAGGTAATGAGAGTCGGAATTGGTGACGATTCGGTCCATTTGTTCTCGGCAAAGCTTTCACCTATTTTTCGGCAGATTTGATAGGTGTTGCAACACCAGGACATCAAGACTGCCTTCAGGGTTTTGACACTCTGATGCCTGCGCTCTTTAGTGGATTTCGCAGAAACATGGCCAACGTACATAGAGCGTGCGGTGAAGCTCCATTCGCTATTTCATGACGCTCGATACTATGCAGGGTACCACGCCATTTGTATTAGTATCGAGTTTGGACAGTGTGTAGAAAGCTCTGGTCAGGTAGAAGAGTTCGATCTCGGACGAAAGATGGCCGAATGATGACTCCTTCATCATAGTATTGCTGGACGGGATGAGGTGGCAGTACTTGGAGAGTCTGCCTCCTCCGCGACACCAAGCTTGATAAGATCGACCGCCATCGGATCAGTGTCTTTTGTCAATTCCTGAGGTCCTGCAACACCAGGAGGCGGGAGAGCCCATTGTGGCAGCTGCGTCTCATAGCTCCATTTCCCGTGAGCACAAGCATACTTTCTCGCATGCAAATAAATCCCCAGCTCGTGCGGGCCTGGATCGCTATACAGCGGTGTGCCGCAGACTTCGCATAATTGCCCGGTCATCTTCTCGGCTTTCTTCCGATTGTACTCGTCTACCATCTCATCATGGTATGCGACGGCTTCGGCGACATCTTCCTTGCCCATACGTGCAAGTCGCGTCATGATGTCCTCGTCGTCCTCGTCAGTACATGAAGCTTTGCCGAGATTTGGTCCAAAAACTCTGCGATTACTGTAGATTGGATCGTTCGTTATTGGGTGGCCGAGAAATTGCAGGTGTACTCGGAGCTGGTGTGTACGACCCGTTAGGGGCAGACACCGTACAATGCTATAGCCCTCACGTTTCGTGCCATCAGCAGTCATGCTGCCAGGCTCTGCGGGCGGGTAGTATGCCATTCTGATGAAAACAGTCCTTGCCTCCTTTCCATTGGCTCGAACACGATTCAATCCAAGTTTAGGGGAGATCTGCAAAATCGGCTGTTCGCAGACAATTTCTCCCAAGGGAAATTCGCCATTTACTCGGGCGACGTACTCTTTGCGGATCGTTCTACCCATGAGTTGATCGGTAATCGCTTCAGCTGCTTTCTTATTCTTCGCGATAAACATGACACCACTGGTCAATCGATCGAGTCTGTTGCAGGGTAGAGGATTAAATTGATGGCCTCTTTCTGCCCTCAGGATTTCGATAACAGAGTTGTAATTGTAGCGACCGGCGGGGTGAACGGGCACGCCTGCAGGCTTGTTGATAATAATGACGTCGTCGTCTTCGTGGACCACTCCAATGGGTTGCGAAGAGACGGGGGGCTCATGTCGATGAAGCGTGTGGCTGATGATGTCGCCATTATTCAACGGCGCATTGGGAGATGATACCGGCTTTCCGTTTACATGAATTGCGCCGCTCTCTATGGCAGCTTTCTAGATTCATCAGGTCAAGGATCCTCCATGTAGACTTGCTTTTGCGGGATGCTCACGTAGTATTCCAACGGCCTGTCTCGAAACTCATCCTGGAATATGTCCAATATACCACGACCTCGCCATCTTTGCTTGCAATTAGTGTTGTATGTGAAGTGATATGGCGCTACTCTACGCAGTCCTCCGTCGATGATGTACGGCCGCGGCCAGGGATCGCAGGGAGTGGTGACGATATTGGGCGGCGGTGCGAGCACTTCTGCTTGCTCGGCAGGTGCGTTGACGGCGACCACGGCCATTCTTGATGCTGGAATTCGACCTTGACGCAGTAGATATTCTAGCACCTTCAGCGACGGTAGCGAAACTACCGGGGAACGTCTCATTGCTCATCGACACAAAGTGCAAGCGACTGATCTCGTTTTGCGGCATTATTATTACACACCTTTGCGGGGAAAAGCCCGATCCGGTCATGTATGTCGGGGGACAGGTCCTCAAACATGTAAATATATGATAATGGCCGGGGACATGATAGGCGAGGCCAGCTGCGAAGCAACAAATCATCACCCTTCTTATGCATAGAGCTCCTGGCCCAGACAAATCACTAGTCACGTTGACGTGCGGTGCTCCCTTGGTGCAGGTCGGAAGGCATATAGAGTGAACTCACGAAGACCAGGTGCAGGGATATGCTTTATGCCACACGAACATTTTCCTCGCCACCTTGAACTCGACCAGTCGGTTTAAATCGCGACGCCGGTAACAAGCATTCGGAGAGCCAGACGGCCCATTGGAGTTTGAATAAAGCGGTCGCATAAACATTCATGATAAATCACGACTTCGGATGTCTTGTTCTCCCAACCTGGTCGATGCAATCCATGTAACCCAAACCCTATCACTCCCCCGGTCGATCGAACCCTGAATACAGTACTTGCAGGTCGGTGCGTTATCAACATGAGAAGGCTCGTACAACCCGCGATGCAATGATAGTTCACGTGCCCTTGTTTGCAAACTCCAGGGCTATTTGAAATTGGCCATGTGAGCGATGTCATGGTACTCGTATAGCCAGCTGTTCGTAAAATCGCATCGGTGTTTCTAAGAGTCACTAGAGACTGTCTCATTGCTGCGGACACTGTGCCTGGCCCTCATCGTCATCATCGTCTTCCCACTGAGCAGCGGCAGCTCGTGGATCTCCTGAGCCGGCACCGAAGCCTTCCAGATTCTCTACAATCTCGAATGATGCCTCGTCAATGATATCTGGAGTCTCCCCAACCTTGTAACTCTTTTCCTCTGGCCTGGGCAGCACGGCCCTGACCCGGTCCACTGCAGTCTGATCTTTGAGCCAACCGTCCTTCGGGAATTCAATGCTGATTGACATGTAGAGGTCGCCTTTCGCCTCCGATCGCTTCACAGGCATGCCTTCTCCATGAATCTTGACGACCTCGTCCGGACGTAGCACCTTCCCTGGAGGTTGTGTGATGTTCAGCTGGATGCCACGACCGTCAAGATGTAGCAGTACAACACGATTGAAACCCGTGAGAGCCTCCGAGAGGCTAACAACGAGGCCTGCGTGGAGATCGTCGCCTGCACGTTGAAAGACTGGATGTGCAGCTTCTGTCAGCTCGAAGATAATGTCTCCAGGAGATTCGTCGTCCGGGCTATGGTCAGCTTCGCCTGCGAGGACTATGCGCTCGCCTTGTCGGCTGCCCGGAGGAATGTAAAGTTCCAATAGCTTTTTTTGCTTGATCGTACGCATTCCCTTGCATTTTTTGCATTTGTCTTTATCGGCGTAGAAGCTGCCCTTGCCGTGACAAGTCGAGCAGGAGACCGTCCTCTGTGTCACCATCCCTGGTCCAACGGGCTGAAGCTGGATAGTACTGCCGCGTCCTTTACAGGTGCCGCAGGATTTGGGAGCGATCTTGTCATTCTTGCCACCACTTCCGTGACAATTGTCGCAAATAACATTCTTGGTGCTTGCAAACTTGGTTGTTTTGCCCTTGTACAGCTCTTCTAGGGTAACCTCATATTGCTGCAACTCGTTTCTACCTTTTGATGCTTTCCGTCTTGAGCCAGGGGCGCCGGCGCCAGCGCCGAATGACCCGTGCATGCCTTCAAATCCACCTCCCATGCCACCGCCAAACATCTGTGCGAAAATGTCGTCCAGGTCGGGGCCGGCCTGGGCAGGTCCACCTTTTTCGAAAGCTGCCATGCCATGCTCATCATATAGTGCGCGATCGTGGTCGCTGCTGAGGATTTCGTAGGCCCGAGATATGTCCTTGAACTTGGCGTCTGCTGCTTCTCTCTGATCGTCCGCGACTTTGTCTGGGTGCGAACTTAAAGCGGCCTGGAGTGATGTCAGCAGGAAGATCTTGCCATATTAGCCACTGTCCGACGGAATACCTTGTGATATGCCTTCTTGATCTCAGCCTTTGTCGCAGTCCGTTGGATGTTAAGGATCTCTACATTACGCTTAGCGTGAAGTTTGCAGACCCCATGTCTTCATACTTACCATAGAGATCCTCCTCTCTAGTGGCGCTCATGACTGGTACTCTTTGCTTTGTGGGATCGTGTCCTTGGATGGAACTGGGGCAGTTTAGAAGTTGAGAATGGTTGTATCACGAAATATATTTTCCAGTGGGTCGCTGGTCACAGTTGTAGCATTTGATCCAAATTGGTCTTGTGAAGAATCTACGCGGCCATGTCAAGACAATTGCACGATCGATATAGCTGACAAGAAGCCATGTGTGCCGAACAAGCACGACGAGTAGACAACCACGATAGATCCGAAGAAATTGGATGGAGGTCAAAAATTATGTCCCGACCTAGGTACGCTTGGTAATGACGAATGACAAATTTGTCACCTAAAATTCCAAGGTTACCTACCTACCTAGGTAGGTATTGCTTGAGCGCAGCCAGGGTCCGGCATTGCTGCTCCGGGCGTCTGAGTATCATGGTTAATGTGAACCCATCTGTATTGTCCTTATTAGAGCCATTCGCGTGAAAGACACAAACATCGAATGCGCATTCGATGAGGTGCTTTCCGCCAAATTAAGCTCGGTCGACATGCCTGAAAACGATGTCATTCATGAAGAAAGAAATATTCATCTACCAGCCTGCTCGTGTTTGCATTGGCCGGTCCCATCGGAACTGTATACTGCCTAATAATGTCGGCACCAGAAGAATGCATACCAACACGATCATTCATCACACTCTCGCATATGGCAACGTTTTATTTACCCGCTCGAGATTGCCGGCTTCCCACTCGGTCTGCGATCGTTGCCCACAACAATCAAGGCACTTGTCAAATAATGCTCCGGCGCAAAATGGTCCTGGTCGCAACAAGAATCTGCCGTCAACGCCCGCTCGCACACGATTTGCGCCCTCTCCTACAGGGCAGCTTCATATCGGCGGACTGAGAACAGCGCTCTTCAGCTACCTACTCGCGAAGAAGACCAAAGGACAATTCATTCTTCGAATTGAGGACACCGACCAAGTATGTCGCTTCCCCTAAATCCCCCAAATCTGTCAAACGCATGTGTTCTCAATTGACAAACATCAAGAAACGCCTAGTGACTGGTGCCGAAGCCCAGATCTGTGATGACTTGAAGTGGGCAGGCCTTCAATGGGACGAGGGACCGGGTGTCGGCGGACCGTACGGGCCATACAAACAATCTGAACGCAACCACATCTATCTACAATACACCCAGCAACTCCTAGACACAAGCGCTGCATATAGATGTTTTTGTACGCCGCAATCGTCAGAGACGCCAGACGCAGGAAGTAGCTATGTGACAAGCGGCTGCTATCAGTCTTGTGGCACAAGGTCTTTAGAGGAGTCTGACGAGCGCGCGAGCAGATCAGAGACATACACAGTTCGTCTACGAACACCTACAGATGCCCACAAACGGATTTACCAAGACCTCATACACGGCAAAATACAACGACTCAAGCGATCGCCAGGAACTAGCTCGAGTTCAGAAGCTGAGTCGGGTTTTAGTGCCGCCGAAAGCATATTGCTGAAGTCCGATGGTACGCCTACCTATCACCTCGCGAATGTCGTTGATGACCACCTCATGAAGATCACACACGTCATCCGAGGAAGCGAGTGGATGGCGAGCACGCCTCTACACTACGATTTGTATGCCGCTTTCGGCTGGGAGCCCCCCCAGTTCGCGCACGTCAGTCTTCTGGCTGACGAAAATAAAGCCAAACTATCGAAGCGCAGCAGTACTGGTCTCGTTCTTGATGTTCGAGGTATGCGCGAGCAAGAGAATGTCCTGCCTGTGGCGCTTTGCAACTTTCTCGCACTTTTAGGATGGAGTAATCCACAAAAGGACGACCTCAAAGACATGCAATCTTTGATCAGCGATTTCGATCTCAAATTCACCAAAGGCAATACCATTGTCCGTACAGAGAAACTATGGTACTTGCAGAAAATGCATGTGGCCAAGATATGTAGTGAAGCGAGCACAGGCATTTCAACTTCGGGCCATAAATTCGAAGAGATCGTGGATCAGATTCTCCCATCTGCATCACTGCTATGTTCAAGCACCCCTCATATCGCCATGTTTTCTTCTGGCCTAGTGAATGCAGATGCTGCCATCCGCGCTCAATGCAGGCGAGTACTGCTCGTCGACCCAAAGGCCTACAGAACGCCTCACCAATATGTCAACCAGCGAAACCAGTACTTCTTCACATACGATCGTAGCAGAGTTCCCGACGAGCCTGATGCCAATAGTGAGGAGCGACCGGGTGTTCGGCGAAACGATCTGAGGTCTTTCACGAACGACTTCATACAAAGCTTGCAATGTTCGGAAGCATTCAATCGACTACGTCCTTTGACGTTAGCAGGTCAGACTGACGAAACAGCCAACAGAATGGGCGAATCGAGCTGCCAATCTCTTTTGCAATCTATACTTTGTGTCTCAGAAGAGATCACCAAAGCGCTCGACGCGGCAATTCGGGGGAGAGCATCTCCTCACATCGACTTCTCGCAGTGTGATCCCTTAGCACTCCAGAAACAAGATGCGCTGGCAATTTGGATGCTAGCTTCTAAACAGGTTCGGTCGGAACAGGAGGCGCAGCAAGTTGTGGAGGAACACAAGCGCTGGAAAATGGGATTATTACACTTCCTTCGCGAAAAGCTCGCATACGGCCAAGCAGGACCCAACATTGGTCAGGTAATGGCGCTATTAGGGCTGGACGAATGCCGACGACGTCTTGCCGGGCAAAGGTAGATCAGGTCGCTGAATTGTGAAGTCTCCGCGCGGGATGAAAGCGGACTGAAAGAGGTCGGGGTCTTGTACAAGTAATATTGGCTACATTTAAAGAATAAAGTACAACGCCGCCTGAGGTTACAAATGCGAACTGGGTCTAGCGATAACGCTCCTCCTTCAATCGCTTGTAAGGTAATGGATCGATGCGTTTCCTCTTAAATTCAACGTCCCATCCGGGAATACCAGCTCGCTGCATGACGCCAGCAGTTCCGTCGTCCCACTGAGTTCGGAACAAATGCACGCCAATGGGCTTTAATTGGAACCTGTCAACGAAGCCCCTAAGCGTGAAGCCCTCCCGTCGCGCAAACTTTCCCTTCGCTTCCTTGAGTTGTGCAATATCAATGGTCTTGGACTCTGGGGCTTGATTACTTCCAGCAGGCGGGCTTTGAACCGGCGGTTGAGCTAACACGATGATAGCCATGCGCTGGTATGGCGCTCCCTTCTGCGCATACGCTGGTAGCCAATCATGTAGCACCTGAGAATCTGGCAGCAGTTGGCCTAGCGGTATGGAAGTCCTTGTCGGTGATATCGTGACATTGCATGCGAGATAATGGCAGCGGTAGTTGTATCCGTCTTTTGCAACGTCGGGCACGTCGGGGTTGATCAGCGCAATGGTGACAAGCTGTTCGCCCTGAGTGTACGGCTGAATATGGAGCTTTGGAGCATATTCCGAAAGGCGGGACTCAACGAAGTCGCCGTGTGGTATAACCCTTTCTTTGCGGGAATTGCCTCCTGGCAGATTTGACGGCCAGCGGAAGGCGAGCTTAGTTGAGACAACGGGGTCGATGTCTGCAAGGATATCCGGGACGATAGCCATCTGCTCCATTCGCTGGACGACGACTTTGCGCTCATAACTGCGCCATTTCTTATCAGCCAAATGGCGATATATGGGCTTGGACATATCACCTGCTTGTTTATCAGTATTCTGCATCGACAGTCGCAGCCGCTTCGAGCAAAGTCACGCACCTTGGCCATCCTCAAACTTTTTCTTCACCAGAGGATCATTGATATCTGCCTTGATCTTCAACTCTTCCAAGTGATGGCGGAGACTGAGGAGGCGAGCGTCTTTACGCCCTTGCGACCGAGCATCCACAGCTACTTGATCTGCAGTGCGTTCGAGGCGCGCACGAGCAAGACTGATGGCGGCGAGCTTTTCCGCGCGATCTTCTCGCAGGATTGCACGAGCCTCTTGGAAACACTGGTATGGAAGCTGCTCAAAAGGGATGCTGGGAGTCGACTTCATGGCAGTACGTCGTCGTCGCGAGCCAATGGGGGTCATCCTTCTCTGGCGCAGTAAACGTCGTTCTGCTCGTGGTGATGCAACCAGATATGGATCGAGTAATGCTTTGGCCGGTCCATCTTCTGATGTTGTAGTATCAAGCTGTCGGGTCGTTGAGGCAGTAAATGTGCGATGTGGTACATTTGTGACTGAGTGAGAACATTTTGCACATCGCAGATTTTGCACCAGTGGGCGCAATGGTGTTTTCAGCGACATTAGGTCTCTCGGATGTGATGTTCTTGATAAGCCGGGTTAATCAAGATGAGATGGATGAATATTCATATGGTGATCTGGTGCATGGGGCATATGCGGGCAAATCTTCATTCCCGAAGCCCACATCGGAGACAGAACTTCATATCCCTACTCTGGCAGCACCTTCTCAAGCCTCGCCTTATCCGCGACTTTGCAAATAAACAAGACAACAACAGCGATGGCTACGGGACGAGTGCGCACTCCTGTCCAAATCGTGTTGAACACCCTGATATCGACGCGTGAACCTTCACGGCAGCGCGTACCTCAGCTTCTCAGACCTTTGACAACAGAAGCCGTCCGGCCATCACCAGCATCGTCAATCGCGACCGCACCATCACAAATTGGAAGTCAGCTTCCCATCGCCTCCATAGTCTCAGCATCTGCTGGCGCAGAATCCTCGACCAAGCCGTCGCTGCATATACCCGGACCATATCAACCACCCGCCAATCCTTTCATCCAACAAGTTGAATGCGCGCTACGTGCATTTCCATCACTAGAGCCAACTCGCATAATAAGCTATCCGTCAACGCATTTGCTGCTTCCTCTTCGCAAGGACATTCTCCACCGCGCCGTCATATTTGAGGGCGACAGCAAAAGATATGGAATAGCCAACACAAAATGGCGTAGTGAAGTTGCCGGATCTGGAAGAAAAGTCAGGCCACAGAAAGGAACAGGTCGTGCTCGACTGGGTGACAGGAAGAGTCCATCGCTCAACGGTGGCGGTGTGGCATTTGGGCCCAAACCTCGTGATTTCAGCACTGAGCTTCCCCAGAAAGTTTACGATCTGGCGTTTCGCACGGCGCTGAGCCATCGATACAGACAAGGCGAATTAATCGTCACAGATGGAAATATCGACCTCATCTTGGATGGCTCCGAAGCACAACAAAATAAGGAGCATCTCGCAGATCTTCTAAGAAAGCTTTTGGATTGGAACGACTTGCGAGGGACAACGTTCGTGACGAGCGGTCCACGAACTGGTCTGATTGCAGCTTTATCTGCCACTGGCCCCAATTATCCAGTTCGATTCCTTCAGTCTAAAGATGTCGAAGTCAAATCTTTGCTTGAAGGTCGCCGGCTGATTATCGAGCGAAATGCCCTCACTGGAATCTTCAAACGTCACGAAGATGATGTGGTTCCGCATCTCAGGTTGAATTCGCTCTCTAAAGACCACGATATGTATTAAAATTGTAGTTACTTTTCACCCCATATTCCAAAAGCTCTTTCCCTGGATACAGTACCCAAACACGAGTGGTTTCAAGGTTCCAGGAATTGGATGCACGAAGATCACGTGAAATATTTCCGAATCCGGCACCTCCGCTCCGCAACCAGTGTGAAGCTTCGAGGAGCAGTGCCTCTGTTATTATCGCACTACATAATGCGCAGGAATCTCATGATCATGGCGGGTACATGTGTTGCGTCGACTATTGGACACTCGTTGTTCAGCGTGTTTGTTCTTCCCGCATTGGTAAGGACGCAGATATTCAATGCTGGTAGACTTCCATCGAAGCTCGCCAGTTTGACGCGCACAAACCGGCACTTCTCGCAGACCCGAATCGCATGCGTACCGCGCAGTCCTTCCGATCCTAAATACAAACCTCCTGAGCTTCGAAAGCCTCGCAATGAAGATATTCGCCATCGATGGGTCCAGATTGTCAACTCTGAAGGCAGGCTTGACGACCCGGTGAGGCTGCAACTAGCATTGCGCAATGTCGACACCAAAACCCACTACATTGAGCAGCTCACACCAGACGAGCCCGATAATCCCGACTATCTACCAGTGTGTCGAGTTGTGGACAAGAAGCAAGAGTATGAGGTGCAAAAAGGACGCAAACTTGCTGCCAAAGCCGCCAAATCCCGCAGCCTGAAGACCAGCGTAGCTGGTGCGAAGACAATCGAGTTGAACTGGGCGATTGATGCACACGATCTCAGCCACCGCATGGACAAACTGAAGGCATTCCTACTAGAAGGACGGAGAGTCGAAGTCGCCATCGCGAAAAAGAAGAGAGGACGTCTGGCCACTGCCGAAGAATGTCAAAACGTGCTTCGGTCCTTGAAGGAGTGTGTCGACTCTGTGCCCGGCGCTAGAGAGATTGTCTCGGAGGATGCTGATCCGGCGTTGTCTCAGAAACTCGGTGCTCAGCGACTCATGATTTTTGTTGGCAAGCAATCTTTGCCGCAGAAATCTGAGCCACATTCGAATCAGGCCGCACCATCAGACTTGGAAGAGGCGAAGTATCAGCTAGAGAGCGACGCCGAAGGCTCGGGCGATGGAGTCTCAAGATCTGCATAGGTTATACCATCGGCTCTTTGATGTACAGCACCGATCGTCATTCAATATAACATAAAATGCTGCGCGAAATATGACGTACTGCCGCAGAATCGATAGCTGCCGCGATATCGTACGCATTGAATTGAGGAATATGAGGACGAAAACGGGGTTATCGAGATGGCACTGGATCTCAGCACCACGGTTGCAGGCTTATATCTAATAGCTACCACACACAGCGATCATAATGTATGTCACACGCCAGAATGCACATGACAGCTATTCGAAGTGCACATGCCGCACTGTTCGACGATGCTTCTCCACCGTCTTCGGTGGTCGTCTATCGAAGGAGCTGGGCTGTGCATGCGTTGGGTAGCGAAGCTCATTCTTTCCTAGGCCATACTCAGGCATTACTGCAGCCACTCCGCGTGTTGATGTTGTTTCACGCTTCAATTCTGGCCAGCGTCTGTGACTTGATGATGATGTATCATTCTTCGAACGCTGCGAGATTGTTCTCCGGGAGTCCACCACTTGTTTAGACTCCTTGTGAGAATCTGCTTTGGTTCGATGATCTTTAGTTGGTCGCGGTGAGCTTTGCTGCTGTGACAGGCTTGGTCTAACGTCCCTCGAGCTCTGGACAGTGTCCTTTTCATGGCTCGCGATTCGTCTTGGTCCTTGCGAGTCGCCTTTGCGAGAGCTGTAGTGCTCGGGCCGCGCAGGCTGGCGATGACTGTGGATGTAACGAACAGTGTACATTGCTGGGATTCTTCGGCTCGATTTTACCCCTGGGCAGAATCCGTCCATAGGGTTGTGCTGAGAGGTCTTGCAAGGAGTTGAACGGTCTCGAAGCCGATATTTTTCTCAGTTCTTCTCAGCCTTCGATACAAGTCGAGATGGATTGCTGTGTGAGGCGATCTTGAGCTGCGAGTCACATTCATCTTAACGTGAATGACGACCCCAAGAAGTGATTTCAGCTTGTGAAGAATGAACGCATAGGACGTGTCAGCATGACTTGGCAAATCGTCCAGAGGGTGTTCTTCGCCTTCCAGTAAGTCGTCATCGGGACAAATGTGCGCACAATTACCGATCTAACACGGATTGTGGCGGAACGCTCTCATGTGATGCCGCACTAATTTACATGCCGTCTCTTCTGGTACCAAACACGTAGCTCGTATCACCACACTTTACTGCCACCCACTGCCAGCGTTCACCTTCTCGGCTTCCTCGCCCATGCGCTTCATCCAGCGGGCGATCAAGTCTTTGTTCTCCTTCTCTAGTCGCTCGCTCCGCTGTTCAGCCATGTTGACTTGCAGGCTGAGACTCACCATCTCATCCTGGGTTTGTTCCACCAGTCTAGACTTGCCCCGCAGTTCTTCATCGCGATCGCGCAGCTTTCTCTCCATATCGGCTTTCTGTTTCGAAAGCGCTGTAATTTGTGAAGCTCTCGCATCATTTGTCTTTTGCGAGTTAGCCAGTGAGGATGTGAGTGAAATCACTTCATTTTGAAGCGCAACCCGAGCTTTCTGTGTGGCGCCCAAGTCCGCTCTCACTGTACTGAGAGCTGCCGCTGTCGTGCCTGATGCGTCTGTTGCTTTCCCATAAGCTGGATCCGTCTTTGCAGATGTGCTTGATAACGGTGCCTTGCGCAAAGCCCAAGAATTTGCTCGTTCCGCGGCAGTGAGGTCGGCGAGTTCAGTGTCTGTGATTATGGAAATCAGCAATGTCGCACATAAGCCAAACGCGTCGCGTGCACGGACTGACATGCGTCAATGTATTGTTTGTGAGCCTTCTCACGGCTATCACGAACGTCTAATGCTTCGGCATATTGAGCTATCCAGTCCGCCATTTCGTATGTAATTGTTGATCCCTGCTCGTCAATCTCAAATTTCATTCGTGGCCGATGCGCGAAGGAGCAGAGAGGGAATGAGATGGACTCCACATCCCCTGCCTATTGTATGTTGCAAGTGACCGAATAGAGATTGCGGAGGGCTCTTGCTATGTCATTCAGCTGGCGGGGCATTCCCCAGGCAGCACAACATCATCGCAACCTGGAGCCAACAGTGTCCAGTACTCTGCAGACTTGAGGTGGAAAATGTGGTTGCCATGTAGCAAATCTGAACTTGCATTGTTTCGTAGCCTGTACAATTAAGAGTTCAAGGACTCGCAAAATCATACCGGCCTTGCTTGGAGTTCCTTGCCGTATCGGCGGTGCTTCTGAATTCGCGCCATAAAGTCTTGAGCACACCCTCGTCAACCATTCGATCGACGATTTTATTGGCACGCTTGCGTCGCTTTCTCGTGCTCATTTTATCACGCTCCAGCAGTGCCTCAGCTGAGCAATATCCTTGCGATGTCAGCCATATTACTACCCATTCGTTCAGATGATATTTCCAGTGGCTTAGTGCGTGCGCCGTCTTTGCATTGGCGGTGCAGAACTTTCCCACGTAAAACTCCGTTGACTCCGAAGGAACAATGCGGCCTTTATAATCGCGATCAACGGCACGTTTGTGATTTGGCGATTGACTGTCAGAGTCTGAATCTGAATTCGAGTCTTCATCATCACTGTCACCATCGTTCCGACTAGTGACCTCTTCCAAAGTCTCTTTGTCGTACGGCTTATTCAGGAATCTTATCAGAAAGGTTGCTGGGTGGCCACTTCGGTTGCAGGCATCGCACTTGTCACGAAGAGCCAAGCCACTCGGAGAATCATCCACCATGATTTCTGGTCGAGCTTGTAGTGCTGTTGTGAAGTCTGGTGTCCAAGCAGAAGATGTGAACTTTGACCCTGCTAAACCCCGAATCTCGTCGTCCAATTTCTTGAAGGTAAGGTCATATATTTCATCGTTGATAGCAAATGCTGGATTGATTTTCTTCTGTACGAACCATTCCACAGCGAATTTGAAGAGGTTTTTCGGCTTTTCTGATGCGAAGCTCGTGAAAGCAAGTGGAACATTTTCCATTTCTCCAAGTGTCTCGTTCTCGTCCGCATCAACGATGAAGTCCTCGTCCTCCTGTGTCGACTGAAATATCTGACGGCTGCTAATAACTTGCAGATCGTCATCATCCTCGGCAACTTCATCATCACCAAGCCACACATCTAGCTCGCCGTCTTCAACGCTTCCATCGCTCTCTTCTCCTGTCTTCTCGCGGGCCGCATCGGGCTCTACAGCACCTGACCGCCGAAGCTTCAATTGCTCTAGCGCAGCTTGTCGAGCGCTTTTTTTCGTCGACCGCGAGCTTATAGGTGTTTTTGTTCCGGCGTCACTCTCGGGCTCCAGAAAATCGAGATCTTCGGCTAGGTCATCCTTCTCTTCCCGTTCGCGTTGAGACATCTGCCGAGGCCTTTTCAGGAGTCTCCTTACTTTCGGGGTCACAGGCTCATCCTCACTCGTGCTGTCCTGACTTTGCTTGCTTGTCCTACCGACGAGAGTAACCTCGTCCTCCCCAATACCTGGGGTCGACCATGATTCGAGCGAGCTGAGAGACACAGGACGACGAGTTCGCCGTTCTCTATTCGTCTTTATTGGTACGACATCTTGCTCGTCATCAATATTCGAATGCATCGTCAAAAATGCTTCACTGCCCCGGCCCTTCGATTTGTCCTGCCTCCGCTTGCTGCGCTTGTTACGGGAGGTAGTTTCTGGACGTGGGGACGGGAGATCGGTCGAAATGTCGCTTTCATTATCGACGAAGTCATTGTGGCCATGTGAGTCTGGTTGCGACGTAAACATCCCGGAGCTTGTGGGTCCCCTTGCGGCTGTGGGCGGTCCCACGACGCCCACAACAGGTAGGCATGAAGAGCTCGGCGTATTGCGGCGGCGCACTTTGCGCACTGGTTCACTATCACTATCCGCATCGACCTCTAAGGATGCGTCTGGCGTTACAATTGCGTTTGTGTTGCCAATTTCGAGTCGACGTCGTTTGCGCGGGCTTGCAAAGTGGTCCAGAGTGATGGCGGCTGCTCTGTCGCGGATTTGAGGGTGATAAGAGCTGGAAGCTGGTGACGATGACGGTAATGGGCTGAATGCCAAACGAGTTTGACGCTTGCGCGTGGATGGCATGATTTCACTATGAGAACATCGAATGGCATAACCTTCTTCGCCAGATCGGTACAGCCTGTGGACGCTTGCAAGACATCCATGTATCGACAAAAGCCGTGCGACGCGCCCGCCAAAAAAGAATGCGACGCCAGGCATGGCGTCATGCCGCGTCGCTGACGCGATCGGTAATGATATCACGTGTCAACGCTGCCATTTCTAGTATTGAATGTATCTATTCACGGTTTTTGTCAAAACTTAAACGCCGTCTAGGTGTGTCCCTGACCTCCCGTTATACAGTGCTACTCCATCGAGCAGATTTAGACACCAAATATAATAAAGTTGGAGATGAGGGCACTGACGGTTGCCTGTGGTGCAAAATTGTGCTGCCACAATCCCGTTGCGGCAGGCACGCGTGGTCCACTGGCTCCCTTCTGCCCATGCGTTTGTGGCTCTTAAAAGAAGGTGTCCACGTGACCACTCCAGGACCATCACTGCGGAGAAGACGTTTGGCCATCAACATATTTCCCAGGTTTGATTGGGGGGAAGATGCACGTATCACGTTTGCAGAATGTCGAAAGATCGAGCCCTTGCGGATGACCTTGAAGAGCAAAATGCAACGGGTATACGCTCATATTCGCGCGATGGACCTCTTGATCCGAGGCCCATCAATGCATGTAGGTCACGAAGCTTGACCCGATCCCCACCAGAAACATATATTGATTCTCTCCAGTCGAGGTGCTCATGCAGCCCAAGAAGGCCAAGCCGGTTGCCAGCAATACTGACCTGGCGACGTTGCGGACAATGATCCACGGCCGAGGAGGTTTGGGTGCTTACACTATCGATCCTGCCTCCTTTCCGGATACCCGTGTTGTGTACTTCAACGACAAATTCACCGTGATACGTGATCTGTATCCCAAAGCCTCAGTGCACTTACTTATCCTGCCACGAAACCCGAAGAAAAACCTTCTTCAGCCTCAGATCGCATTTGACGATCCAGAGTTTCTGGCAGACTGCCGAAGAGAAGAAATTCGGGTACGAGACATCGTTGCAGACGAGCTTCGACGCAAGTTCGGCCAGTACTCCGCTTCCGAGCAAGCACGAGTTCGTGCAATGGAAGCTGTAGACCTTCCCGCTGAGCTTCCACCCGGACGTGATTGGTCCAAAGAAGTGATTTCAGGTATTCATGCGAATCCCTCCATGAGCCACCTACACATTCACGTGCTCAGTCGAGACATGGTAAGCGGGCCGATGAAAAAACGCAATCATTATCTATCTTTCACCACAGACTTCCTCGTTGGTCTCGAACATTTTCCCCTGGCGAACAACGATTTCCGCAGGAACTACGGACACTTTCCGGAAGACATGTACTGCTGGCGATGTGGCAAGAATTTCGGAAATAAGATGTCCAAGCTGAAGGCACATCTAGACGAAGAATGGTCAGAATGGGTTCATGAGTGACAGCAACACGCAAACCGTTTGGACGTGTGGCTAGAGCATGTATTTATCGACAAATGAGCCAGGCGTGGCATAATATGAATATTTATAGACCGGAACTACTCTCGCTGCGATCAGAGACGTGCGTGAGACTGTTTTGACAATGGAGGGCTTTGTCTTCCTCACAATGATCAGCATGCTTGCGGTGGCCTTAGTCGTCTCGAGTCGCGATCTACAGGCTCACGAATTGTCAGCGTGGAACAAACGAGCTCAGCAAAACGTATGGGGCTATTCTAGGAGATGTTTGCACCCCGGCCCATAAAGATCCCGGCTCACAGTGAATGGCCTACGACGCCAAATTGCTGCAGCGCCTTTCACTGTCGACCAAGTCACATGCCGCAACACCAAATGCGTGCGGGTCTCAAACACATATCTTGAAGCACATAATGCACGTAACCAATCGCACACCCTTCAATTTGCGGCTTCACTAACGAGTGGCGCATAATATTTGCAGTTGCTTACCAGACCAAGAATCGCTCGCCGCATACAACAGGAAGCACTTAAATTTGAAGATTTGAGCCATCCTCGCCTACTATCACCTCACCTGATGACGCCGAGCTGCTGGACAGGACATATTGAAGAAGCCTACGTGCAGCCTTATTTGCGTATGCAAAGTCACCAACACATGAACACGGCTTTCGACATCCGCAACAAGCACATGATTGTGAGACTCAAGTAGACCTCAGAGGCGAAAACAGCACCCTCGAACTTGAAAGGAACTACGTCTTGAGAGCGAAGATGGAGGAGCAGAGCTCGCGCAGTCACTGGGAGGAGCTCTACTACAAGCTGTGCACAGCGGAACAGAAATGCGCCACGCAAGAGGACGAACTTCTTGCATTGAGGCATCAGCTGAATCTGTTGCAAGAAGACCAGGCTTCCGCCGCTTATACTGTCGTCCTCATCGATGGAAACAATTTCCTCGCTGCAGGGAATTTGGTAAGATTTGGCGACGATGGAGGCCGGAACCTGGCCAATTTTATCGCAGACTACGCTGCAAAAGAAGGTGCCCGAGACTTGTTCAACAAGCAGAGCTTCAAGGTGGTGGCACGAATCTATGCAGATGTTCAGGGCCTGGCCTCCTGTTACCAGAGAGCCGGCGCCGTGCCCAGCGCAGAAGTCTTCCGCAACTTTGTGTATGGATTCAATCATTTCGGAGTTCACGCTGACATAATCGATATTGGTCCGATTTCGAGGATGGCAGACGAGCGTATTCGCAGTGTGTCGGAGGTCTGAATCCTAGATTGTTAGCGATGTTGACTGACACCATCATTAGACCAATTATTGCATTACCTGAACGACAAGACTTGCTGTGAAATAATCCTTGGCTGTCGCATGGACAGTTCCGTGATCCCACTGTTACAAGAGAACAGGCTGAACTCATGGGTTGGTCGATGCACCATTTGCAGCCATGGAAGGGGAACTTTGCTGACACTGCCAGGTCACATCCAGAGTAAAATTGCTTGTTGGTGCGCCACAAGACCAGCACACAGCTCTGTCCCACCTCCGGCGCGCTCATTTGCCCGCCGTTTTTGTTACAGGCGTCCAATACCTGGAGAAGCAGTACGTTGGGCCAAACCACGAGCGAGCTACTTGCGAGGTCACGAACAACCAGCACACGAATGCGGCGAGGGAGAATTGCTCATCGGCTCAGAATCGAGAATTGTGCAGTTCAGTCAGTCTTGTTAGCGTCGAAAAGACACCCGATACTCTTCTGTCGTTGAATGATGCGTGCGCTGTGCCGCGGAGTCACGGCTCTCCTACGCGATCATCGGGTACCAGTACTTCCAACCGTATCGAGGAGAATACTGCTGCCGACTCGGCTTGGTCGCGCGTTGCATCGCGAGCAGCCAAGCTCCCTTTCAAAGATCTCGCAAAGATCTCGCCTCCCGTCAAGACTAATGGTAAAGTGATCTTGCTGAATGCGGAAGGCCGCCGCCTTGATGTTGCGATGTCATATGATGCACAGAAGGTCGCGGAGATGAAGAAATTCAAATATTGTAATCAGCATTACATCGGCAAAGGGTGCTGCCATTACATCTGTGGCAATGATAATTGTCCGCATCGACATGACGTCAATCTCTCCAAGGAGGACAAGAAGTGGCTTCGGCTAGTTGCACGAGAGACAGTTTGCAAGAAGGGAACGTCTTGTCAAGATGCAGATTGTATCTATGGCCATCATTGCCCATATCCTAAATCGGGCTCTGGATCGGTCTGCGTCAATGGCGATAGTTGTCGCTTCAGAGCCATGCACGGCATGGATCTTGTTGTTGCAACCCGAATTCCAGCCGGAAACATGCCTCGAAAAGAACGTTAGGATGCATGATCGCCATGATTCTGCAAGCATATAACGCGAATGGACTGTAGTTGGTGTTCTTCGATCATACAGGGGCGCTTCTTGCTCGACCTAGGCGCAGAACGGAGTTGAGCACGTGTCAAGTACTGTTTGCCACGCATATATTTCTCCCGTCGGGGGTTTCATTCTTTCCTTTACTTCAGAATTAAGGGGATCTCGCTTCAATTTCAACAGCTTCTCGCCGGCTGTATGTGCACGGCATTGGTAGTGTCTGCACATCTACGAGAGTGAAATGAGCACCGCTCGGTAAATCTTGACCCTGTGCACTACCACAATGCGGAGAAACGTCTCCAGCAGACGCCTGACCTCTAAGCTTGCCTCTATACAAAACCCGCCTGGTGTGCGATTCACAAGAGGCTCGTGCTCCTGTGACTGTGATGCCAGAGAATCTCGTAGGCAAACGCGAGAACACGACTCAATGGCCGAGGGGCCTGTCATACCCACCTGGTGATTTGGATTACTCATTTTGATGACTGACGAGCGCTGAGGTCAAAAACCTTTCGATGCTTAGGACTGCTGCACTGCCTCTGAATCGCTCCACGTGGGCAGCAAGGTTCCACCGCTGGCAAGACGTCTGCAAATGGCTACCTTCGATAGCAATAGAGGCCGATCGCCGGTGGGGTGCAGCTGAATACTCAGAATCTCGGAATGTAAGCTTCCAGTTCCCAATCGTGCAGGAGTTGCTTCTCGTCACACTCAACGAGCGTCGGAGAACAGCCTTCAATTTCGGAGCTTTGCAGCCGATGGTGGAGAAATGCACCATTTCAGCACTATTTTAGATCGCATATATTTGGCGCCGAGCCTGTGGAGATCATGCAGCTCTCTTGCGCTTGTCTTGTCGTCGAAATAAACTTGAAACCAACCAAAAACGTTGAGATTGCGACCGGAGCAGCGGAACCAGCTCCGACACTTCAGATGCTTCATTTTTCAAATTTATTCGGCGTTCCATTGCAGCCAAGGCCCATTGTGCATCTAAAACTTTGCAGGTCAACAGCGTTCTTGCTCTGCAATAGTGGGAAGGTATCACGATGGTATTTTGCATTGTTTCGTTATGGTGATAACAGCGCCAGGCCGAGTGCGAGGTGAGTCTGGCCCGCATGGTACCTCGCCAGGGGTTTTCAGGACGTCCGGAGGCTGCCGTGGCACACAGGTCATGAGTCAGCCAAAGAAACCATCAGTTCCATCACACGACAGATCAGGCGCGGAAATGACAACAAAAATTGAACAACGCCCGAATTTTCCTGCGCTTATGATCTCACGACCACTACCAAATCGCTACTGCCTTCATCCGGGCAGTTCAAGACCCCGGCCTCACACGTGTCGCATGACTTTCGACACGCGACTCTGGGTTTCTCACCCCTGGGCAGCGAGTAGAGCTGCAGTCATAGCCGCCATCTCGACGGCCACATCTCCTAAGTGCCAAACTCCGCTGGAACACCAATCGAGCCAAGCCAATTGCGGCATGATTTTGGCAAAAAGTCGCAATCAGAGCTATGCATAACGAATGCACCCCGTCGACCGACACAAATCCGCATGCTCACGTGGAGCACCGCGATATTGATGACAAAGGCTCGCCTGAAAGCACAGTATTGCAAGACTCAGACCGTAGAGCAGTAACCCAAACGTGTCTTAGTGGAACAGACAGAATTGCTCTATTGCTTCTCCCCTTCATGGCTATACCCAGGAGCCACGTGGTAATTCTGTTCCGCTTGCACATCAAACGGCCACGGCCATTCACCTGTCAGCTCCGGAGGCAGCTGGAATTCATCCATAGGGCCATGAGAAGAGCTGCCACCTGTCATTGCTTGCGCTGATCGAAATGGTATCTGAGAGCTTTGCGAATTCGTCGGGATGCCAGGCGTCATCGTGTTTGGCGCCATCTGATGCTGCATACGAGCAACGCGCATATCCATATGCTCCTGCTCCTGCATATGAGTGTCGATCTTCTCGATCTGGTCGCGCAGCTCTTTGCTTGCGCCGACGGTGGGTTGTAGGCTGGATTCGAGACCTTCAAGGAGGTCGGCGAGGGAACCGAGCAATTGGCGTGCTCGATTGTACAGCACGTCCGTCATGGGACCTTGTATCACGGATGCCAAGATGTGTCCTATGCGACCAAGATGGAAGACCAGCGGAGTGCTGATGGCTCTGAGATAGAAAGGATTTATCTCTGTGAAGGCCGCAAGAACCTGTTCGACAATCAAGCACTTTTGATCGCCGTCGAATTGATTACAGGAATCTATCAAGGTCATGCGAACCAGCTGCAGGGTTGCTTGTATATTGGCCACCTGGAACCCAATAATATCCGCAGCTGGAATGCCGGTGACCGGCAGATCGAAGCGTCGAAATTCAGCCGGCAAAGTGAAATAGAAGGCGACGACTTGATCCATGATCTGCACTGCAGGAGCACCTTGGCCGATGAACATAGGATGGATCGGGATGCGGTCCTGACGCGTTTGGTCCATTCGCATCCGCGTCAAAGTCGCGGCCAGGATGCGATAAAGGTGTATAGTGAAGTTGAAACCGCGTAGCCATGTGTTGCTCTCGCCTGGAGACGCAGCTTCCACTGGTGTCAAGTCGTCATCGAGGATCTCTGCAGGATAAGTGACGTTGGCGTATACCTCTTGTACATGAGGCATCCCCTCGAAAACACAGGCAATGAACACGTCCAGCTGATACATGGACCAGAACAGCCGACGCCTCTCTTCTCTTGCAGGTATAGTCAGGCCCTCAGACCAGGTGTTCTCATCATGAAAGTGGTGCATGGCGCTGAGGGTGTGATAGTGTCCCATGTATTGGTGCATTGAGTTGATTCGACCATACTGGATGCTTGTCAACGCCAACAGGCCACAAGCGCGCATGATGCTGAAGCTTGATGCCTTGCTCAGATCGTCACATACAGCCGACTGGGCGGCTGCGAAGAATATTTCCGAATTTGTATCAAGATCTTTCCCAACATGCAAGCCTGCTGATTCCGGAATTGCTCCATCGCGAGCACGAGCAGCCGCAAGCGAACAGGCTGCCATGACGGAAGCGAAGAAGCCATGATCGACCATGTGGTCGGATTGTTGTAATCGGCGCAGAAGCGTTGGAATATGGAAAAGTGGGAAGATGGGATACACGTAACTCGTGTAAACCTCGATGTAGCGCAGAATCATGGCATTGTTGGCCGAGGCATATGATCGCCAGGCGATCTGGAGGGCATCTTCATGACGACCCTCTCGCGCGTTCGCGGAGGCAGCGATGCTGTCCGACGTGGCAGAAAGTTGTCGTGCAGATTGAGACTGGCTCGGCAGAACATGTTCGCCCTTCACTTGAGGTGAGCCTCGCTGTGCTTGTAGTCAGCATTTGGTCTTCAGCCACTCCACAGATGGAGATTGTGGGGCGTACCGAAAAGTATTGTTGTTGCGAGGGAAGTGCATTCGGCGGTCCAGGAGGAATGTTCGCTGGGTTGCGTCGTCGACGTGAAGGCCGATTATATGTACACTCGACGGCAAAGTCGAAACAATTCTGACATTGATGCTCAGCGTTCTCATTGCTGGGTCGACAGCGAATACTGCGACGGTGGCAGAGATCGCAGGCCTGTGAGATGCGCTGCAGCTTCTTGGGGCGTTCGGGATTGCCTCCATTGGGCGTCATGGTCAAGCTTCGGACCTTAGTCCAGTGCCGACGGTTGAATGGCGTGTAAGCGTTTAGCAGGCGAAACGGCGGCTTATGTACTGTACCAGGCCTGGAGCTTTGACTGCACAGTTGGTCAGCCCCTCAACTCCAGCGCCTGCTTCCCAATTTCACAAGCCCTGTCGCAGCGTAGGCTATTCGGGGCGAAGAGGAGAGAATGCGCGGCCCACGGGACGTCGGTGAGGACGGTCGGCTGCCAGGATGGTGATAAAGCGCACGCGAATATCGGCGTTCCGTCGAATAAGATTCTGGGCTCAAGAAGATGGTCATGAAACTGCTGAAGATGAGTCTCTGACGATCATTCCTAGACTTGGATCATTTCGTGAGCAAAATTGAAAATGTTCGCACGTCTCCTCATTCTTGGTATTATCATGAGCGGGACGTCTTCTGACGACTGCAGCGTAGACCTGAGAACTATCGCGTCAATGGCAGAAGCATGCTAGTAAGACGTATTGCAGTTGTGATCAGGCTCCGGTGTACTCCCATGCAGTGGGTGGGTCCGACTGACAAATGCCGGAACGTGAGTCTTTCCACCGTGGATGCTGGTGCTGCCGTGTTCTTCACGAATCTGACAAGCGCTGATTGAACCATACGTTCCACAGCAGTGTGTCACTCTTTGGTCGCACAGATAAAGTCGGGGTGCTCGCCGCGGGCAAGGCAGCGTTCGGATGTTGTGACAGTACAGGCGACGGCGGTCTTGCTTCGACGAGGCAGCCGTGGAATCGGAAGGTGCCCAGGTGGGAGCGGTGCTTCGGTTGTCCTCATACAAGCGGAAGGGCGAACGAAGGGAACTTCATTGCCCGGGTGACGATTGAAGTAGCACGTCGATGCTGCTGGGGCCCGCGCCGAACTGGCTGCCGAAAAGCCTGTGGCCCTGCATACGGGCTACCTACCTTTGTGTTTTTCGTCGATCGAGCCCAAACCGACCTGACGAGTCCAATTGCTCTGTGATGCATTGCGCGCGCATGCCCACAGCCCGACATGCATGCATGTGTACTCATGATGTACCTACGCGCCGCTCTACTGCAGATGGGGAGGTCGGAAACAACCTCGAATCCTGTCAATGCAATCCAGCAGCATATCCCTGACTCGCCGTAACCAGTCAGGGCAATCAAGACTATACGGTGCGCACTGTCGACAGATCCAATCCTCAACACGGCCTAGGAATCGCTAATTGTGGTGAAACGCCGACCCCGTCGCGAATGGAGAACTTCAATACATAATGAACGCGCCCAATGTTTCGACTACTGCCCAGGCGTAGTATGAACGACAATGGTGGTGAGCAGCCGTGCCGCGCCGAAGCCAGAGGGGCGTTTTTCGGTCCCGTTATCAGTCTGAGAATCTTCCCCAGTCTAGTCCCAACCATGACTCCAGAATACTCCGGCCGGTGGATCTAAGTCAGGAAAGGTCACTGCTCACCACGATGATCGGTGCAGCCTATGCGCGTAGGGTCCACCTGGGGCCGTTGGACTTTCCTTTCACACCCGTGGAATGACGCGGGATTCGTGTGTGGCCGAGTTAGCGGCAGGTTGGAAAGCTGCACTCCTGAAGTCTATGGATGCCCGAGGATGTGGTGGAAATTTCGCACGTGAGGAGCTAATGTGTGCATGTATGTATGGATGGATGGATGGATGGATGGATGGACGGACCCATTGATGTAGGTGTGGATGTATGCGTAGGGTGGCGGTGCGTGTGTGTGAGTAGCGTGGATAGGAAACCTAGCAGGGAAAATGGTCCATGTAGCAGGTAGCAATACGGAAGGAGCTGTCTCATTGTAATAACCTGGGAACGAATTATTCCATAATATTACCCAGCCCTCGTACTCAAGCGTATTATTGGATGTATGCAGTGGCACAAATAGACAGACAGCTTGCCCTGCGCCATCAGCATCATCGTGGCCATCGACATACACACCTTCCTACTTTGTGACGGGCCGCCTAGGAAAGCTGCCGATCTAGTGCGATCCCAGTCGATTGGATCCGCGGAATTGTATGTGCTACGGGGAACCAGCAATTTATGCATCATCGACAGCACTTGAGCCGCCCATGCATTATGCCCGCTGTTATGCATTGCTCTGCCCGTAAAGAATGAGCGGCTGCACGACCGCTTCTTGATTACTTACGTTCACAATGTAAACTCCCGAAGTCGTCTATTGGTATATACCCAAGAGCGGACACATAGGTGCGATGAGTGAGCTGGGCCATGTAGGATGTCAACACAGCTTTCGATCATTTTTCACGAGCAACTTCGGATAGGTCTATCTCCCACAAATACTGGTCTTGATCAGACGAAGATCACTGGATCCTGACCAGTCCGGGACGGCCAGTCGTGGGTCTGGCCACCTGCATGTCCCTACGATCAGGACCGCCTCTTACCGAAAGTTACTACTTCAGAGCCCGGGCGTGAAGGACTTTCCGGTGTTCCTGATCGGTTCCATCTGAGGTTGTCGATGCATGCAGAAATAACTGTTTCTTCAGAACATCTCAATCATTTTACGTGTAAGATGGAATTGATGTACCTCTCTTGTTCAGCGGATTGCTTTCACGGAGTTAACGCAAAATGGCTCTGAGCAAGATGTTGGTGTCTCAAGCACGAATTCGTCGCAATCTGTCTACCTAGGTATGAAATTTTTCGATCCGCCGGTTGTTACAAATGATTCTTGCAGACAAAGCACAAATTCCACATATTTTGATCAAGCAAGAGCACCCAGGAAAGACAGACAAGGCAAACCCGGGACATATGGTCTGTAGGTAAATATGTATGAGGCCCTCATGCCTCGTGGATACCGATTCGATCGAGGGGAAGAATGACCCGCCGGATGGTAAAGACGTCTAGACACATATCTATGGTTTCGAATGACGGGTTCATGACCCAAACCATGGTACTCTTTGTCACTCGTTATCTGCCCCGACGGGAGGAGGTATACAAGTCCTTCTCGTAGTACATATTCATTGTGGAGCAGCATCCATGAGTCGCGCGTGAAGCACTAACCCGCAATCCGCATCACAATGCTCCCGAATTGATCTTGCAGTGGCGTGAGTCGATCACGACCGGAAGTGCACTATAATACAATTCCTCGATCCCAGCAGCGAAGACAGATCTCCACGCAACGCACATACTTCCACAACCTTGTCACGGAACGCCTCGGCTAGACGCACAGATTCAAGCAGAACGTGTATATTGCATGTACATTATTGATTGGATAGGCAGTCAATGGCCGTGCACAAAATTGCTCCTCAGACTCCAGCCCATGCTGCAAGCGAATGCGCGACAACAAGGGGACTCTAGACGCTGAGAGCCCTTGCGGAGCGTTGGAATATTAGGCCGGACCTTGAACCGACATACAGAAGCATGCCAATATAGAGAGGCTAGCTTCTCGAATGGCCGCCCCTACATTCCCGTCTTCAACAAACACGCTATCTCTTGTGAAAGCAATCGACATAAGATTCGAGATTTGGAGAGTTAAAAGCTTGAAGCGCTCTGTGTTGATGTCCGCTACTCGGACTTCTACAGCACATGTATTTCCCACGACTTCTGGACAAGCGAGAGCAAAACGTTTGATTCGTGTACATCATTTGTGCCACATGTGTGGAAGTCGCGTTGAGACCCTTTCTCGAAAGCCTTCCGAACGCCGCAAGGGATTCTAAGTAGTCGAGCAGATGCACACACTTGGTTTGCCCTTGAGTCGGCTCGATGGAAGCATCATGTGAGTGCGGTAACCCCACCGTTGGCTCATAATCCATCATTACAACATCGAGTCTTGCAAGGACCGTGGAAGGTAGCTAGGGCGCCGCCCTTTTTAGCGTACAGGCGCGTTGCAGTATGGACTCAGCGTCTAACTACGCGAGAGCGCCGTTGAAGGAATTGCCTTTTCTAACCCAACCAATGGTTGCTAGCCCAATGGTTTCGAGCCCAATTGGTTCGAGCATTCGAGACACTGCGGCATCTTTGGTTGAGCCGTCATTCGTTCTCGCTCTCTCTTGTGCTGGTGACCTAGTTCCGTCCGCGGGACGCGCGAAAACGACCATGTGTCGATGACCTGTTATCGTTACACCACGATGAGACGCAATAGGTAACGTCCTCAAAAATTTCCTGTTACTATGATGAGGTGTGGATGGATTCATTAATCACTCAATTTCTGCGTCTCGCACTGAGGCGGGTGACTTATCGTCTGTCAGCCCCCATGACCACCGTTCATGTTTCCGCCGCCGCACAATCCACGCTTCAGCTTCGTGGACAGCGATCTCATCGCTCCAGAATGTGATGGATCTACTGGTGATCAGGGAAGCGTAGACGCGATCAGTGACATTGAATGGTCGATTCACGATGCTTTTTTGCCTCACATGGCAAGATAGCAATTGTTTACCTTCAGCCACCAACAGAGCCGAAATCGATGTTTGGCGCTTTGGCTGAAGCCCAATCTGCACGCCGCCCCTGAGTGGTTTCGGTTAAGATGTAAATAATTCGTACCGTGATTGCCGGCGGTCCCAGGTAGCGGAAGCTGAATCTGAATTTCCTTCATCATGATTATCGATTCATAGATTCGGTCCACTTAACCTGACTAAGTATCCTCATCAGCACGCTCGCCCAACGACAAATTTGTAGTGACATTGCAAGGTTGTGACCCGGCCAGTGTTTCCGTCCCATATTGCTTTCAGCAATTAATTTTGGAGAGCCCCGGCCATGTCCCAGTGACTGGAGTTTCCCTAGATTCAATGTCTATTGTCTATAATACGCTTGAGGACTTGTCGGGAGATCTTCTCGAAGTCTCGTTGCTCAAGTCTCACCTTGCGCTTATGAATCGTAAGAATGCTAGATTTCAGCATAAGCTTGTGACATGTTAGTCATTGAATGAGCGTGAAGTTGGAGGTATACGTGCCTCTGCGAATATATGGGCAGTGGATTTGAAGGCAGATGTGGGGTCTGGTCCAACAATAAATGGCTTCCACCAAGATCCAGATGCGATGACTTGAACTCCAAACGAATCGTGATCGATCCGATCCTTGGGTAGTAAAGGATTGAAGGCCAACGGTACGTGAGCTGGCCCAATTGAAGACCAATCATATGAGCTATGTCAGTGAATCATTTTCGATATCTACGAGTAGATGTGGAAGGGGAGGTTCAGATGATCACTCCCCGGAAGCCACACGCATCGATCTGTATTAGAAGAAGTGTGTTTCAGAAGAGATATCGGCCCGCCTTGGATCCCTCCTGATCGGTGTTGTCCTTCTGATCGGCGTTGTACAACACAACGTGTCCTCGCAGCTTGTGGGGTGCCAGAGATCATGTTACTCAATGATCATCGTTCAATTCATGGGCCCGCAGATGCAACACCAGACTCCTGGCTGTACCAACGCGCAGGCCGCTAGATCAAAAGCTCCGCACTGCGGCCCAAATGTCAACAACAAATCAATGCACCTCTATGATGGTGCCTGCTAGTGCTGGAGCTGGGACAACGAAGCTGTTTATTTTGACCCTCGTCCCCTGTGGCCTCATTATAGCGAGGCCCTTGACCGCCATTACTACGACCACAGATCTCAGCTTCTCGGTATGGATATACCGAGGTAGTAGCTCGTGTATCAGGAATTTCAAGAAGCGAGCTGGGAGAGTAGCCCAGCTCAACAGACACAAAGATCTCGTCCTTTCAAAGCGGGAGATCTGCGTTCATATTCTCCCATGTAAACGTCCTGGGATCCTTGGCAAAGAAGTCAAACGCCACTGGAGACCATACCGTGCAAGCAGAGGACAAGCGTCAATGCGAGATGACGAATCACATGAAGCGAGCGATGCATTCCAACATTAGGAATGATATATTCGCTACGATGCAAGGCACACTATGAGCGGGGACATTCTGTGGACATACTGTGATGAGACGGTGATGAATACGGATCGCTTCTGAGCACAAGTGCATTCGCGGCACAGCATTTCGGAAGGCCGCTACACGAGGCCTGCACCGGCGATTACGCGACCAAAGGCGCCACCGCTCTCAACACTTCCAGCAATCTCTGACCCATCTCCGGGCAGCAATATGTGAATAGATACCCAGAAGACAACCAAATGCAATGTTATTGCATGGCGCTTCATGCAGGTGTGGCACGGAATGAAGAACACCACCTTGGATCTTTTCCGAACACAAACACCCCAAGGACGCCTGGAAGTTACCGGTTCACGTCTCTTGATGGAGACCTGAATGTGCTAAGAAGCGGAAGAAATACCCTTGATAGACTCGCACGTAGAGATCGTGTGAAGATGGTAGCTCTACCAAGCAAAAGTGCAAGTGGCACATGGCGTGATGAAATCAGACCTGAAGAGCTTTCCGTCTCATTGATTGTCGCCATTCCATAGGAAAAGAGCCCGAAAAGAAAAGAAGGGACGACCGCGGGAGACTCGTCGGTGGTCAAATTGCGGCTATCATCGAAAGCGACAAATCGACTGTAGAAACAACCCGCAACGGTGATTCTTGCGAGACAGTCAGTCAGGATTTCAATCTGCTGAAGTCATCTTACATTCTAAAGGATGCAATTATCCGTGATGACTTAGCGTACCTCAACTTCTGATGATTATCTGAAAGCGTCACTGCCGCTTCTTCTTTACTTCGTGGAAACGGTCCATTTCTATAACCGACCATGAGTCCGTTCGCCTCAGGAAACTCTTTCTTGATGCAGCCAAAAGCTGTACTCCTTAAAGAAAAAGGCTACAGTGCTCATCCTTGAAGTTTGTCTGAAGACTTGCATCTGTTTATCAATCGTCTCGAGCTCGCTTGAGCCTCCTTATGCATTATCTGACAAGGCTCGATAATGCTATCCATTTGGAATACTCAACCTGGCAGAATCACAACTCATGACAGGGAGACTCACACGCGTGTGAAGTCTGAGTTCTTGGCCAAATATCAGCGTGCTCGTCCACACATGCCGTCAACCTCTCCCTTGCTATCACGAAGGTCGAAAGCTTGACCGGAACTCGCCATGTTGCCTTTGCTTTCGCATTTGTCGACACGATCTAGGCAGTGAGCCGTCCGAAACGCTACAGTCTCGAAGCAATGCACAAATAGCACACGTCTATATCTAACTCTCGATCACGGACGGCGCTTGAAACCACCATTATCGTGGTTGTAGAGGGAAGCTCAACATCCTCGACATCAACAACAGGCATCACCGTTCCCGTTGGCAAGAGATGGAAGACCGACTGTAGATATGATAATATAACTTTGAAACACGGATCTGAATCATTTGAAACGACTGGGTAGGACTGATTCTCGTGACTTCATCGTGTCTGTTTACACGAAGCATGACGTTTCTCACACCTCTCCACGCCCGTGTCGATGCAACTGTTCTCAACAACTGTCCTTGGACATGATGCGCACACGCGATGATGTGTAAACAGATCTTCACATCATTTCATTGGCATTAATCTGCACATCATCGGACGCTATATATCCTGATACTTCCATCATCGCTCGCCACGGCCAGTTTCTTGCTTTCGACAACTGTGTTGGAAGCATCTGCGCCACCCTTCGCAGGTCGCCACTTCATCGCATTGACAACGACATGAGGCTTGCAAAGATCGTCGATATGTTTCGTGTCTAGCACATGCGCGTCTTGTGCGTCAAGGTCCACAATTGCGATACTGCCTTCCTCGCAGGCAAATGCTAGGCGAAACTGACTTGTGTCGGCTTCTAGTGCGAAGGCAATGGCCGTGACTGGGGCTTTTGACGGTATGTTGGTCAAATTCTCCACACCACCGTCGCGGACCCGCCAGATTTTGACAACTCGATCACGACCAGCCGTTGCGAAGATTGCACCCACGGACGACGGCGCCCAGGAACAGCCCAGAATCATCCTGGAGTGACCCTTTGGATCGGCTGTGAGGGGCACAAAGGTGGGTGACTCAGGTTCTTGTCGCTTGAACAATGACCACTGTCTATCACGCCCTACGCTAAGCAGGTATTGGTTGTCCGGCGAGAATGCCAGACCAGTCACTGTCAAGCTATGGGCCTTTAATGGTGGTTTGATCTCCCTCCACTCGCGCGCCTCGTATATCCGGATTGTCGCATGGTCAATCGAGCTCGCTTTGCAAGCCGTGGCAACTATATTACCGTCGTGGCTTGCAGCCACAGTCGAAATTTCGTAACCATGGCCATATAACTTCTCAATCTCCGGCCAGAGTGTATGCCTGGCAAGGTGGTCCTCAAGTGGAGGGTGTTCAAAATCGAGCGCGTTTTTGTGGACATTGGCTTCGAAACCTGACTCCTCATCCCCGTCGTGGATGTCGTTGTCATGCTCTTGATGATCGTCAGTCACCGTGACGGCCTTGTTTGAAAGACCAAGGACGGGTATGTTGGCAGCATCTGGAAGGTCGTCCTTTGCCGATAAGTCAAGTCCACAGAGCCGAGAGAGGAGCGCGTCAATGGCTTTGGGCTTGTTGAAGACACGAAGCAATTTCTCATCTGCACCAGAGATAAATTGGTCGTTGGTAACGCTGTCGATACAATTGAGATCGTAACCGTGAATTTGAGGCCGTGAGAATTCGTGCCACGACAACTTTGTATCCCTCAGCCATTGACACCATAATCTTGTCGTCTGATCAGAGCTCGTTGAGATCAGAGATGATCCATCGCGTGACCACGTCAGTCCACGAACCTCCTGCACGTGGCCAGAAATGCCGACTTGCTGGTGCCACATGTCGGAGTCAGAGTCGAGTTTCCAACGTCGCCAGCTTCCTGTTCGACCAAGACTGACAACAGATGATGAGTCCGACTGCCATAGACCAATCCAGAATCCGCCAGTGCTTCCAGTAGCTGTGGTCGACCCTTTCTGAGAGCTGACCTCGCCCAATCTTGTGCTGCACACCCACAGCCCAGACGCGGCGTCAGCGCTCCATATTGATAGCGAGTTGTCCGCAGATGCTGAGAGCAGTGTTGGTGCTTGGCCGTCAGTACGGCTGGATGCCCAACGTGCTGTGTAAATCCAGTCTTCGTGCCCAATCAGAAGTGCCTCGAATGTGATGGTATACCTGGCATCAGCGCTACCTACTTCGTGCGCTTTGTTCGAGAGCGACGTTATTGGGTCGCCAGTAATGTCGTATTTATCAGTGTTGATAACCGCGGCATCTTGTTTGCGGAAGCGCCATAAACGTATATATTTATCTTGGCTGGCTGATGCAAGTAAGACATCCCGGCTGTTGTCGAAGCGTTCCTGGGCAAAGTCTAGGGACCGGAGCCATCCTTCATGCCCCGTGAGTGTTGCTTGCAATGAAAAGTGCGTACTTGAATGTCCTCTCACGTAGATCTGGATATGATTTGAAGTGCCAGCAACGGCGAGCACAATATCGCCGCTCGGGAGCTGCGTGAGGGCTGTCGCCAAGGGCAGAAATCGGGGTTTCAAGATACATGACTGCGCCAGAGTCGGGAGCTCATCATCGACAAGATTCCATATCTTCAGTGTGCCATCGGACGCTCCAGAGACGAAGATTTTGGCTTGCGGTAGCACTGCGATCGTGTTGACCGAGCCATGATGCTCTTCTAGGCAGACCGTCTGTTGAAAAGCAGAAAGCGAGTTTCCAGAAGATTTCCAGATTCTGATAGTCTTGTCGGCGCCGCCGCTGATGATTTGGTATGCTTGTTCGGCTTTGTAAATTTTTATGGCATTGACCTTGTCCCTGTGTCCCGCTAGCAAGGCCGTAATTCCAGCGTAAGTTTCATCCTCCGGATTCCATATTGCGATGTTGTGGTGACTTCCGAAAGCAAGCAGACCCGGAGCCCAGTCCGCGGCGGAAGGATGGCAGTTACCTCCGGCAGCCAGAAATTCAACTGTCGCAACATTGTCCATTTCGTTCTTTCGCGATTCAAAGTCGCACTGGTCCACACCCTTCTATAGCTGTGTCCGCCGGAAATTTCACTAACATTTTCTCGGTGACGTTTCGAAGTCCCACTTAAAGTTATCGGAACCTAAGTTAGTATTCCGACGGGCTAGCTGAATATAGCTAGCTCATGATCACACAAACCTCGTTCATGGGGTCCTGCAGTGGAGAGTTGCGCGCCGAGTTTCTTTTACCGGCGCGACATCTCCTCCATCTTTACCTTGGCCAATCATCACATTGGTAATTCCAGCCGAAAGCCAAACAGCCGATATCACTGCAGAGCTGCAGAAGATCTGCAGGCATGGCAGCGAGCGTGGCGCTTACTGTGGAATTCACGTATGTGGCTCCACATTTTGCGATGTGAGAGACATCAATTTCACTTGGACCTCATTTCTAAGCCTGTCTCTCCATTATAGCGGGGGCCTAGAGATGCTCTTTTCCGACCAACGGAAGCATAGCATCTCCATCCCATCGACAGATCCACAAGGCCAGCCATCCACCGTTCGTTTTCTTGTGACCTGGCTGTGCGATAATTTGATGAAGGATCCGCGAAAGGACGTCTTTGTGTTGGAAGACTCTGTGTAGGTGCCCATGGCCGTCGGCGGCGCATCACTTATAGCCTTGCTCCTGCGCCTTCTTAAGATATGCTAACATAATCTGTAGCCGACCGGGAATCCTAGTCCTTATCAACGATGCCGATTGGGAACTTGAAGGTGAAGAGAGCTATGAAATCAAGTCGCGTGATAACATAATGTTTGTCTCGACGTTACATGGAGGGTGATGTGTGATGAAGCTTGACATGATCAGGCTTGCTGAGCGGTATAGTCGGATTCTAATGTCGCTCGAACGAGACTGTTTGCGCAATTGATGCGAAAAGCGATCATTTAGCAAGCGATCATTACAATAAGAGCCATAGGTACAAGTACATGGCAAACAAGAAGAACTCTTGATGTCGTCTTAGCAAGCAATCCAGCAAGGCTCCCCTTTCTCATCAAATTTGTGCACCTGATAGAATCTCCCAGCCAAGAATGCGCCATACCTCTCCTTGAAACCACTCCCCAATGTCCGCACTTTTGATCTTTGGTATCGGTACCGGTTTGAAAGTCGACGGCGGAAAATTCAAGGAGTGACCGAAGAGATAATCTTTATCCACGTCACCATTACCGAACATGCACTTCACTAACGTTCTTTGCAGGCTTTCTTTTGCCGTAGTTGTCAACAAGCCCTTTACCGAAGTTTTCATATTTGTTGGCTTCATTTTGGGTCTTCTGCTCTCGCTTCTTGTACCAAGATAATGCGGTGTAAGAGACATAGTACGTGCCAGTAGATACGTCAGATACGGTGCCACTAGGTCGACGTGCTTCTGCTGGAGAGTCCGGACGGTGGCAAGATCAGGTACAGAATCTTCAGCGGCGAAGCGCTCAGAGATCTCAGCCTCGATTGACTTGGCTCTCTGCTTTCCGAAAGTGCTGACGTACAATGCAGTCCCAAGTTCGTCTAACAAGCAGAATACGAGACTCTCAAATAATTCTTTTGTCGATTCGACGCTGTGATCAAACATGTCGATTATCCCGACGATGAATCCTGTCACGTGGTCGAGTGCAGCGTTGCTCTTGCCGTTATTGGATTTTGCAGCCTTCGATCGACCGGACGACTTTCCAGGAGTCGTGGTATGTGCGGTGTCATCCTTCCTGGTTTCTAGAACTGACAGGTCCGAAAGGCTTGTCAGAAAAGTCTGGAACATTTTGGCAAGAGCGTAGACGCTCTGACCCATGACACGTTCATGGCCCGCCAGACGGCTCAAACTGTTGTACGCTGTGAAGATGGAAGCAGCAGCCCGCACGGCCGTCGTGAGAGTTGCCTTCAGATCTTTCTGCTCGTCGTCTGTGACAGTACCAGCCGTCTTGATACTTCGCTCAACAATGGATGCCAGGGAAGTGGTAGCTCGTGAAAGGTAGTATGCGAGATCCTCCGGCGGACAGGCTTTGCGGTTGCGAAGCAAAGAGTGCATGTTGAATAGGCTCCCGAGTAGTGTCTTGCCTGTATCAATGAAATCAGATCATGAAACCCAACCGATGAGGGCGAGTTTCTTACCAGCTTCTTCTCCATCGCCCAGGGTCATGATTGGACTTTCTGATACTGTAGTGACGGCAGGATCCTCAGATATGAGATATCGATTCAGCTTCCTTGGCGATCGAAGAGAAGGTATGATGTGGTTATTCTGCTTTCGCTTACGCGAGGCAGTCGACGGCCTTGAGGCATCGCTGTTGTTCTTCAGTGCTTCGAGTTGTCGGCGAACCTCGATGAGCTCACTTTGCGTTTTGGCAAGTACAGCGCACGTTCGATCGTATTCAGATCGCCAGAAGGATGATTGATCAAGATGACAGCGTGTGGGGCTGACAATCAAGTGCCGATGGGTAGGAGCAATATGCCGGCAAAGCAGGTCAATGTATTCTGGTTACCTCGTCAGAGAGCTTATCACATTGTGCGAGAAACAACTTCTCCGCCCAGTCCGTACGATTGATGGCCAGCTCGGCGGGCTTTGACTTCACGACTGCAAGAGCAAAAGCTATTGCGCGGTCCGGTGGATATGTCGCGGGCGTTATGCTATCGTCCGATGCAAGTTGTGTCATATTCGTGGATAGACAGGCGGCGATGCAGCGATGCTCAGTATCGGATGTTGAAGAGAAAGGAACGAAGGTATTTGAACCTTCTCTACCTACCTGGTACCTACCTAGATACCTACCTAGGTGAGTAAGTAAGCGAACTCTTTGCTCCGACTCCGCGTCAAACTGCCAGTGCAGGTGGTCAAATGATTTGGATGCTGCGGGTGAACGGACAGCGAGAATTTGTCTGCAATTGCGCAACGAAGCGCATACTGCACACGCATAAAAAACCTCTTGAAACAACATGTAACGCAGCACGAACGGATACCATGGCTATTTGAATCACCACAATTGGCGTGCGCTTTCAATCCCATTCGAATACATAGGTGCATTGGCAAACCATTTCTGTATTTGCCAAAGCTCGTTAAGCCTGCTGGTTTTACTACTGATACCAATGACCCCGAAGACGTGAAATTGTGCCCCTCAACATATTTCCTGCATCCTGTCATCGCTTGCGAAGCTCGTCTGGCAACAGATTCAAGCGTGCAAAGCCGGCTGATTACACATCATGCCGAATCGGTCTAGTAACGTGGTGGCTGAGGAGGAGCGCCGTAACCTTGGCCTCCAGGGTAAGAGCCCTGGCCAGGAGGACCAGGCGGCGGGCGGTTGTAGCCCTGCTGACCGCCCGGAGGCGCTCCGTATTGCTGCTGACCATAACCGCCAGGAGCCTGCTGACCGTAACCGCTTGGAGCCTGCTGTCCATAGCCGCCTGCCGGGCCTTGACCGTACGGCGGCTGCTGGCCATACTGACCAGGCGGTGGACCACCGTATCCCTGCTGCGGGGGTCTAGGAGGCGGACCGGCTTGACCAGCCTTCTCGTCCTTCGTGTCGTAACTTGGGTCAATGGCGCCAAGAATGAGCTTGATCATCCAAAGATCAGGAGTGAGATCAACAGGCGGGTTCGCGCGGGCCATCTCGGCGGATTCGTTCTCATAATCTAGCGAACTCGTCAGCAACGGTACACTCTCCCCACAGCTCTTCCCGTAGACATACTGGAAGTGCAGTCGACCTCTCGACCGACCAATGGGTCATTGTCGAGTTTTGCTAGGAACTCAGTTGCCTTCTGGTCATTTCCGACCTGGGCGAATTGGAACGCGACCGCCCCAGGGCCGTACGGAGAACGCTGAGCCGCCTGGACAGCGTACTGCACTGTCTCGGTGAGGGTGTTCTGGTTCTCGCCAGCAGGCTGACCATCTGTGATGCAGATTATGAGCAGTGGCTTCTGCATCTGGCCGCTGTTCAGGCGCGAAATGAGGATGGGATCGACGACCTTCTTGCGAAGCTCTGTTCCGAACGGTGTGAGCCCCTTGTAACGCTTGCGCGAAAGTAGCTGTTCAATTTGCTGCTCGTTGCGAATGCCAGAGAGCTCTTGGATGGGAAGGTCCTCATTCATGAAGCGCAGTTCAATGCCGTCGTCGTCGAACAAAGTACCGGCGAAAGCGACTCGCTGAAGGATCAGTCCCAGGTCTTTGATTCGCTCGCCATTTTCCTCGAAGGACATTGATCCGCTGTCGTCGATGTAAATGACAATATCATACAAGGCGAGCCTGACGATATCATTGGCTATCTCCTTCTGGATGCGCCAAGCCTGACAGAGGCGATCAACTTGCTGGCCTGCACGAGCTGCGATCATGGGAATCTTCTGTTGTCCCGGTGATCCAGGTCCATAGAACCTGTGGAGACCCTTCTCTTGAATGGCACGCTCCAGCTCTCGCTGGTAGTCCATATTGCCAGCGCCGCCGCCATACTGCTGTTGACCTGGAGGAGGGTACTGCCCCGGTGGTGGCGCGCCATAGCCGCCTTGCTGGCCAGGTGGTGGGCCTCCCTATGATAAACATGCAGTCAGCGGCTGAGGCTAGTATGATCGCGTGCAAAATCTCCTGGGTCGGACCGACGAACATAGCCGTGGCCACTGTATTGACCTTGTGCAGGGTACGATGAGTTCTGATGAGGTTGATGGTAAGGTTGAGGACTCTGTCCGTAAGGCGGGGCTTGTCCAGGATAACTACCTGCTACTGGTCGTTGTGGCGGTGGTGGCGGTGGGCGCGAGTATTGTTGTTGACCATAGCCAGGCTGAGATGCTCCGTATCCCCCAGGAGCCGGAGGTGACGAGTACTCCGAATAACCACCTTGTGGGTAGGGCGTTGTGTTTGGCGCAGCTGCTCCGCCGGCGGCGAGGCGCGATGCGAGAGGCATCGCAACGCAAAAGTAATGGTGCAGCAAGGAGGAGGCAAGATGGATGATTGAAAGATAGCGATACTCACTTGAGGTGGACCACCGGGATAAGCTTGGTATGAAGTTTTGCCAGGCTACGTAGGTAATCAGTGAATGCCCCCAAGTGATCGTAGGAGTGATCAAGTTTGCTCGGGTTGCCAGGCCGGGTTGACGTAAGTTCTGTAGCACCACTGACGCAGGCCGTCACATGCATGAAACTGTTGGTGGGGACCACAGGCGAGGGAAGGAGGGCCAGTTTCAACTTACGTATTGCTGCGGCTGCCCTTGTGGTGGATATTGCCCACTGTAGTTGGCGATTGCCGCAGCGCCACCTTGGGCGGCAGCGAGTTTTGATGCCAACTATAGGTAGAAATGAACAGGTATATCAGCTACCAGGTGTGATCATTTTGCGCCAGGGAAGTGCTTTGCACGCCCGCACAGAGATCACGGCCGCGTCACCGTGGATTTGGTGCAAGTCCGGGTGGTTTGCAACAGTGCGCCCGACATGCGTCCGTCCCCGAAGGGTGTGATTTCGGGACGGTGACGTCGGCGGGGTATCCGCGACTCGGAGGGAAAGACTTACGCCCATCTTGATGATACCGATCAATTGATTGTTCTCGTTGTTCTCGACACTATCAGTGTTATGTAGAAATTGAAGAGGGTACGGTTGGTGTTTGCAAGAGAAGTTATAGGAAGGAAAAGAAGAGGAGGGATCAAGTTACGGATTGCAAGAAGTGTCCGAGATCCATGGATGGGGCCGGGTGTTACGTCGATTGGATAATTATAGAAGGGTGGATGGTCAGTCCAACCTTGGAACTCATCAGCCTCATGAATTCACCACGAGTGCATTCCAGCAGCATAGCAACCTTCAAAGCTATGCAAAAACAGCAGAGACGGCAACCTCTACAATTCCAGGGTTTGCAGCTTATTATTACCTGGTGCTGAAGCAGACACCAAGCAGACGATCGGGACAAAGAACTGCCTTCAGGGCTGCGCAAGTGTCCTCTGCCCTGTGTTGGTGATGGTTGTCATCGTTGGCCACTTGGGCAAGCGCCTGCGCCTTGCGGCGCAGCGAGCGCAAATCGTCATCACCCTCCCCGATCACATTCTTACCTACCTAGGTACCTAGCAGGTACTTAGTGTGTGCTGGAGGCATTTGCTGGACAACTCACCCGCTGCTGCACGATATTTTGTGAATGGCATGTTAATCAGTGGTCTTTGCATGCGACTGGACGAGATCGTCGGCATCGCCATCACTTTGACCATATTGAAGCGTCTATCACGTGCAAAATAGCCCCTTTGTTGATTGTAGTTGACTCACAGTGCATGGCAAATCCACGATAGACCCTCAAGGTAGGTAGGTACTGCAGTAGAGCATTCGAGAAAGACTTTCATTTTTCGCGCTTACAATCTTACAAGCACACTCCGCAGCCAGTACGTGCGTGATAAATGATGAATGTGACCCAAGACGCCTTCGACCATAACCACACCAAACGACTTGGGCAGTGAGGATGCCCAGAGCACTGTGCAAGCCCACGTATCTGCGCCGCATAGCCTCTAGTACTCGTCCCGCTCTCGAGGGACGATTGCAGACCGTGCAAGAGAGCGCAGAGTAGTCGCATCGTAAAATATCGTAGCCATCCTGTTGTTGTCGCCTTCACAACCGAGTCTCGCCTCCGACGCCGATCAGCTGAAGGAGTGCGCAGCCCAGCATCCGGTAGATTGGCAGGGGCGGTTGCTTCCGGTGCTGGACACTCCCAGCGGTCCAGAACTGAAGTATTATATGCACATTTTCATAAGGACAAGATCAGCTCAGGTGAAGAGAGCTGAAAAGCACAAAAGAAAGAAGCCCGAGCTGATGACGCCGAGCGCGAGAAATGGACAAAATTTCGTACACGGCAAGCAGACAAAACATAACATCGACTCCGGTGCCCAAAGAAATGAAAATCTTCCACGGTTAGCCAGCCGCGGGGTATATCAAAGTAAATTTAATCGGTGAGGAGTCGTAATGACCCCGGATCCATGGCGCATTAATAATCGTGAAAAGAATCGGTGCCTGAACAGTAACTTGTTGCTGTACACAGAATTGTGGCATCTATTGCTGAGCGTGGCCAAGGTTGGTGGGATCGACAAAGCTGTACATTGGTTGGCCGTTCATGTCAAAGCTCTGGGTCATGGCACCGTTAGCCACAGGGCTCTGATGGAACATGCCATGCTCTTCGGAAGCCTGTTGTAAATGCCCGGGGCTAGCATACATCTTTCCATCCTGGTACATCACGCCTCCGTCCTTAGGGCTGTTGAACATAGCTGCTTGGTCTTGAGATCCCTGTGATGAGGTCGAGAAGGCTATGGCGCTGTCCTGGTTGTGCTGTGAAGGCGAGTCGAAAGCAGACATGTCTTGCTGTTGACCTGGAGGGCTCTGGAAGCTTGGCTGACTAGGTCCGCTCATGTTCAGGTGGGCTTGCATCTCTGTGCCATTGCCTGGAGGTGTTTGAAATGTGAACATTCCCTCCGGCATGGGCGAATGGAAAGGCTCTTCCGATACGGATCCTCTGAACGGCAAGGCGATTTGCTTGTTGAAAGCGTCGGAAAGATATAAACTTTCTTCGTCGAGCTGTGCGTTCTCGCCCGACCCGCCGAATATGTCTGCGCTTTGACTGCGCCCAACACCGCTCAATGGAGGCGAGTGATCTACAATTGCAGGATCGCCATGACTGACCATGGAGAGTGGTGTGTGACTGGTACCGAGCATCGCACCGGGGTCCACAGCGAGGAAGCCATTCTGGAAATTAGGATGCAAATGATTCGGCTGGATACCATCAACGTGAGATGCGCCGGTAAACCATGCCGGCGGTCCAAAGTCGCTTGGAGAGGTCGCAGAGGCAGCAGATAGAGGCCCGTTGAAAGGGATCCCCATGTTGTAACCGGCTGAGGTGTCGAGACTCAAATGAGGGCCTGTTGCGCCAGCCACAAATCCATTGGAGTGTTGATGCTGTGGGACGGGATGGAAAATGGACGGATCTTGGAGTGGCTGTTGTGCCGCTTGGCCGTCTTGTTGGATCAGGAAGGACGGCATTGGGTGCCGAATCATGGAGAAGTCAATTGCACATGGCACGGATCGACTTCGCTGACGCTTATGACCACGAGGACCTGGCGGACCCATCAACCCAGCATTGGGATCGTGAGGTGGGAACAGATGCATGCCACTGTGTGGGTGCATCATGTGGTTGGGCTGACTGGCAGGGCGGTGATGAATAGGTGAAACTGGGGCAGATACTGCGAATACAGACTGATCGAAGATCGAGTGCCGATTCTGGTAAGCCTCGAGGGAGATGAGCTTTGCCAACTGACCGCTGAGAACTTTGGATGGGCCGCCCAGTTGGTGCACCATTACAGTGCTGGCTTGTTGATCCTCGGAGAAATCGCCGCACTCGTAGAATCCGCCGCTGCCAGATCCGTCCATGTAAAACTTTGGCGCACGGGTCATCTCAATGATGAGTCCTCCCGAGCGCTGCGAGGAACCCTCCGCCGCGGCGGAAACGTCACCCTGCTCAAGCGTAATGTTCTTGATCCATGCGAAAGGATACTCAATCTTGTAGCCTGCGCTCTCGTTGTTGATGTAGTATGTGACGCAGGCTTTGTCTGGAGAGTAGAAGATCACGAGATCCATTGAGCTCTGTCCGATCCGGCGCCACGTACCGATGGTGAGAGAACGACAGTGGAAGTGTTGGATGACGACTTTGCCGGAAGTGGCGTCAGCATTCATGCCGAGAGCGGATCCACCATAAGGAGAGAACGCTGGTCCACCACGACCAAGGAGACCCGGCGCGAAGCCTTTCGCCTGGCCGTACGGTTGCATTGCGAGGTACTGTCGCATTGAGTCGGGGATGTGTTCGCAATCCTCTCCGCTTTCGATGCTTCGCTTTGCAATGTTCTTGATTTTTGCGCGTCTGAGGATTGATGTTAGTACTGTTTGATTGTGGCTACTGACAGAGTGTTGCCCTACCGATTTTGAAACCAAATCTGGACCGAGCGCTCAGTCATGTTGATGTCCTGAGCTATTCGCTCTCTCACCACGGCCGTGGGGGTAGGATTCTTGTTGAACTCAACTTCGAGGGTCATCAATTGATCCTGCGTAGCACGCTGTCGTTTTTGATTTTTTTGTTGCTGTGTAAGCGTGCTCTTCCGTGGCGGGCGCCGTGCGGCATTGTTGGCGAGCAGACTCGCACTTTCTGTGCCATTGATTGAAATTTGTGTTGCACTCAATGGGGATGTCATCTCCATTTGTGTCGACTG
Organism: Dissoconium aciculare CBS 342.82; assembly: GCF_010015565.1. Lineage (NCBI taxonomy): Eukaryota > Fungi > Ascomycota > Dothideomycetes > Mycosphaerellales > Dissoconiaceae > Dissoconium > Dissoconium aciculare. The sequence continues at coordinate 360,409 of NW_022984951.1, forward strand.
TTGGGGGGGCATTATTTCGGCCATGTTCGCCGGAGTCGTGGTCGTGAATGGCCGCCAAGTATTGGTGTTACAGCGGCGGCTGCTGCAGCACTGTGAACGAGACCAGCAGGTGGTGAGTGATCAAGGTCGATGCGTCTCCACGTCGTCAGAAGTTGAAAGAGTGTGATGGAACGGTCCGCGAGTTGGATTACACGGATCAGATCCTGCAGTGAATGACCGAATAGCGATGAAGTAAGGAAGTTTCCGCAGAATGTCCACGACCAGGTGGCTTATGGACAACAACTCTTGGGTCCAGCAGTCTCCGCTTCGAATGCAGTTGTGGTGTAGACAATGTCGTCCGTCTGGAATGCGTTTCCACGGCGGTGATATGAGATAGCGATCCAGAAAGGACGAAAAAATGACCTTTGAAAGAATGACGCGGTGCCGGAAAGAGTGACGGCAACCGGAGGAGCAAGGCGGCTCGCAAGAAGGAATGAAAAGAGGAAAGGAGATTAGTAGAAGCAAATCAAAGTGAAGGCATCGAAAGAGTGTTTGCGATTCAATCCGTGGCAAGTCGTAAGAGCCCAGCAGCGGGGGCGGCGACAACGACGATGATGGTGATGATGGAGGAGGGAAAGAAAGAAACGGCAGGCTGGAGAGACGAACGATGGCAGACGTCGGGATGACCAGACCTGTCCAACGGGCGAGGTGGGAGCGGAACAGGGTACAGGCAGAAGCTGGAGTGGAGGTGGAGGTGGCAGTGATGAATCTGTGGCAGAAAACAGTTCTCGCAGCGAACGCCGTAAACGTCGTGTGCGCGGACAAGCGGGCGGGAGGGATAGCGGCAACGCACAGTCTACGGTCCTACACGACACCATCATACGCACGGTAGACACATCTCTCTCCACTAGCCAGATGGTACGGTACCTACGAAAGTGTACTCTTGCGCTAGACAATCGCCTCTGTGCGCAGTGTGTACACGGCTTCACCAACAATGGCGATGGCGATGGTGATTGCGGTGGCGGCAGTCGAGTGGATCTCTCCGACAAGAAAGGAGGCGGAGAGAGACGGGCAAAGGTGAGAGTCACACCGGCGGGCGAACACGGCACGCAGGTGACAAGCGCAAAGTCCAGGGGTAGTGCACATTACTCACGACGCCTTTGACACCAGCGGACAGTTGGTGAGGCACGGTAGGGAAACCTGGCTCGGAGCGGGGACAGCGGAGGAAGGTCTACAGTCCACTCGTAAGAAGGAGACAAAACGCAAAACAAACAACAACAAAAGGCGAGAAACACGAAAAATGCACTGCAAGGCCAGAGAAAGGATAGGGATAGAGGTCACTCGGAGGGAGGCATGCACGCACACAGGTCGCGGTGGAGTGGCTAAAAAGGATCGGGGATAGCTCGTGGTTCGCGTCGCGTCAGTGCGCGGTCAGCACAACGGAAGAGAGAAAATCTGAAGAGGGGCGCGCTCGGCGGCAGTGGGCACGCGGTGAGACGGGCGACGGTGAGAGTTTAGTTTTGTGGACAACCACGAGAGCCAGCGTGGACGATAGGTCCAGGGCATCTCCAGTCATGCGTGTATTCTATGGAATGCCTCGTCGTAATTGGGATGAGACACACCAACCCTCAAAAGTGGCACGACACACCCGACGAGCGTGGTTGACCAACGGGGTTGCGGGTCGACATCGTGGCACGATCGGCCTCAACGAGGCTAGGCACCCCTTGATCGACCCTAAAGTGCATGTTTGCCCAGGTGTTGTCTACACGTACGTATCCTGCTGTGCAGCCCATGCGGTACCATACGCCCAAGTCTACCTCCAACTGGCAGGAGTCAACCTAGAAGCAGCCACTGGCGAACAGATTCAGTGGATCAAACGACACTACTAGGTAGGTACCAGCCCTTTGCGAGCAGGACCGGACAGAGACCGAGATTTGGTTGACAAGAGCGATGGCAGATGCCAGACGTGAACCGATAATCGCTCCTCCGTGGGCATCTCAAAAAATGGCGCTCTCGTCGGGATCAGGGCTCTCACTCGCCAGATGGGATAATGCACGTCTTTCGCGAGGGAGTATTCTTGACTTCGTGCTGCGGTGCCTTGTCATTTGAGATGTCGGGAAGTTTGTGCAAATGTCCAGCCCGTCCCAGCTCTGTATGCCTTTCTGTTCATATGTACTCGGTTTCCGTTCAGCCCCTCGTGCGCTATCTCCACTGGTCTTCAGTGCTGCCATAGCTTTGAAATCCTGATTGAGCGACTGGAAGCTGCTTCAATGGCCAGTAGTGGACAATCCAACAACGACAACAACGAGAACTCCCTCGGTGTATAAGGAGATCCCCAGATCTGTGTTGCGCAATCCAGTCGTGACCACCGGGATGACTCGTATTCATCTAGCAAAGCGATCTAACCTGACACCTTGACTTTCCTCTTCGTGCTACCAGTGCGCGATCTTGACCGACTCAACGCTCGGACGGCCCCCTACTAGCCGCTGCCCGCTGAGCCGCTGACTTCGTCCTCCAGGTCATTGGCTACTTGGGCCGCCAATCGCTCGCGTTCTTGCTGCCTCGGGCATGCTTTACGCAAACATCTTGACACCAGTCAGCCCATATCACGAATCAGCTAACAAGCACACACCTACGAGGTATGCTTGGTCTCGAGACGGACAAATGGATAACGTGGGCACAGTATCAGGCTTGATGGCTGCCATCGGCTACATACTGTCACTGGCTCCAGTCGTCCACGCTTCGCGCCCAGATCGTCCGAATGACGTCGACCGTTGGATCGACCACGTACAAACTCCTGAACACGACTCTGCTGTGGATATGTGGTTTTGGAATGTGGTTCCAAGCGGCGCGCCGGGCCAGCTGACATGCTCGGAACTTGTGGACGGTTGCTGCTCCAGGCTTGTCGTCTCCCGACCACGGATTGAACGAAGGTTGGTTGCACGCCCACATGATGCAGGAAGCCCCTTTAACGAGCATTGTCTATGTATGCACGTGTAATTGCACTCGCTACGAGGAGTTTGCCGGGAATCGGAAGCACAAGGTGTTGAAATACGTTATTGATGTATACCAAGGAAGCGAAGCGCTGTAACACAAGCTGTACACACTATTGCTCAACTTGCGCCTGGCCCTCATTGAAGCTGCCGTCGAGATTTCACTCCTGCATACCGCAGGACTTGAGCTCTCCAGGGCTGGCAGAAACGCCACTTGCATTTGTCCTCGGCGTATGCCAAGACATTGATGAACACTTGCGGGAAACAGTGAATGAAACTGGCCCACTGGAGCACCAAACAAATGTTAGGAACTTTTGCACAAGAGCGTCGATGCTATCGCTCCCATGTATGACCATTAATGTTAATTCAGGCGCTGTCCACGCGTTACACAACTGTACAGGGAATGTTCTCAGCCTTCAATCCTCGACACAATGCTTTCACGATCATGTGTGGGTTCTTGAGGCGCATTCGCTGTTGACGGGCCCTGACAAGGATGAAGTGCCCCCCTGGCTAGCCCGATGTGCGCAATACCAGCACCGGCACGCCTAGCTTCACCAGAACTCAAGTGACCATAGGTCTCAAAATAGCGTACCGTACTGAGCGTGAGTCTCGACTACATGTAGTACAGCTTCCTCGTGAGTCGTTGGTGGCTGCACTTGTGACTGGCGACAATGGCCGGTTTCGAGGACGATCGCTTTGGTCCTCGGCTTGCACAACTCACGCGTTGTGCGGAACTTGACGCGGAATCACGTGACATCTGTAAACATCACTCATTCCAAGTTGTCTCCAAAAATGCGATATGCCTGGCTCAAAGAAAGCAAACATTTCAGTTCAGAGCTGCAGTGGCAGATTCTCATATTGAATAAAGTATTTGTCCAGTTGCAGCGTACTTCTGGGTGACGAGCGCACTGCCTCCCGCGTGAACTGCGTCGTCTTCTTTTCTTGCTCGCAAAATTCCACCATTCAGAGAAGCCAATATTACCTAGAAAAGTAGTTTGCATGCGTGATATGATTGAAGCATTCGGCACCAAGGTGGTTCACCAAAGTGTTGCGTCCCGGTCGAATCGATCCAACTCTTTCCCAGCATCTTCAACATCCTTCTTAGCCTTCATTCGCATGTAGAAGATCGGACAATCCCGGCTAGAACAGATGACTTCGTTGTGCATGCTGCCCTGACACCGCTGGCACTGAGTCCATAGCCTTCCAAATCGGACTTCCAACTCTGAAACCTTGCTAAGCGAGCGTTGGTACAACTCTGCAAACCGCGGTCGGCATTCTTCTCCAACCGCGCCACCCTTCTCGTCTTTCGAGACCAGCGGTTTCTTGCAGCCAAGGCACGTCTCTGTCTTCTTTGTAAACTTCATCAAGCCGCCCATGGTCGGCGCCGCGACAGATATTGAGCGCGTGTGTTCGCCGGTCAGCAGAGATGCCGCCTTCTTCTCTCCTAAAATCGGCTCGAAGATACGGCCCAGAGGCTTCGCGAGCTGGTTGTCCAGATAGTACTTGGTGTCGATCGGCAAGTTGTTCTCGAGGACGAAAATGGGATCCTCTGACTTTTCGTAGCCCTTAGCGTTGGCTGCACCTTTGACCATGACATATGCAACGCGATCGCCCAGAGCAGGTGCGGAACCAGCATCGCGTTTACGCATGCGCTCCGCAAGCTCGGTATGGGCCTGCTTAGACGCGTAGTCAGACTTTGTCAGCGCTTTAGTGATGACAAGATTCGACATGTCCACTCTGTTCTGAAGCAGCTCGGAAATGGTCTCCTTGACATAGCTGAGAGATGGTCAGTATGTATGACAGTGATGGTGCGCGATGACAACGTACTCTTGAGCGCCTTGAACGTCTTGATCAATCAACAACATGCGCAAACTTGTTTCAATAACATTCTGCACCAGGCGACAATTGTCTCGACGAACAGTTTCAATTCCTTTGGTATCCATCTTATCGTATTTGGTTGTATTGGTCCAATATAACCCGGCATACCGTTTCTTGTTGATGAGGAGATATGGGAAATATACCTTTTCGAATTCCAGTTTGATCGGCTTGAGGAATTTGCTTGACACGAAATCTGCAGCTTCTTGACCAAGTTCCATTGCTTTTCCAAGATCATTGGGACCGAATTTGACCATGACGGAATCCGTGTCGCCATAGATGACCTGAGCATCGTGCGTATACCCATTCGCGATGGTATATCGCTTTTCGACTTCTTCTTTGGTCTTCTCGATCATTTGACGCCCGTATGCGGTGGTGCTGCTTGCAATGGCCAAACAAGGAAGCTTGCCCACCGTAGCACCTGTCAGGCCATACACGGAATTGGCACTTATCTTCAATGCAAGTTGTCGTCCATTGAGCACGGCCTTCTTGAAAGGATCTGTCTCGACGGCGAGTTCTTTTTTGGCACGCTTTCGTGCGCCGAGAAGCTCCTCCAAGATCTGGGAGAGGAGACCCTTTCTGACCTTCGCGGTGCAAAAGAGATCGCCATTTGGTGTTACGATGTAGTCTTCGTCTTTCTTCAATTGCAATTTTTCCACTGCGTTCTTGTTCAGTAAAGTTGTATAGCAGAGATTGTGGGCCTGAATAATGCTGGGATAAAGGGACGCAAAATCCAGCGTCGCGATGGGGACATCATAATACCCTCTTGTGGGTTCAATGACGGTGGCGCCTTCGTATTGCTCGTCACTACTCTCACTCCGGAGATTAGGAACCACGAGTTGTTGTTCAAGCGCCTTCCGGAAAAGCTGGCTGATGAACTTGATCTGCTGACCTTTGGAAAGTAAAAAATTGAATGGAACACCCGTGACCCTCGCCATTTCGGTATAGTTCACAAGACACATGAGTTTGTCCATCAGTCTTTGAGGCAGGTAAGCATCCTTGAGACAGTACACCGCCAATCTTCGCCTTGATTCAGGTGTTCCATTGTACAGCTCGGTGATCATGGTATGATGCACGTCTTCCTTTTGTTCGTTGAGAAAGTGCGCAGAGACGGAATTCAAGGTGTAGCTGCGTAATTGGTAGTCTCGCTGCACCAATTGCAAGAGATCGAGCTGTAACCGACCGTTTGTGTTCGTGGCTTTGGTGTCTCGATTGCCCATCTGTTTGCTGGAGAAGTTCGTTTCCTTTGCGATCGACTTGACATTTTTCAATCTTGACCAAAAAGGAAATCGGCCCACTTTCAGATGAGCTGCACGATCCAGCAGATATGGAAAGTCGAAATTGGAGATGTTGTAGCCAATGATTACATCCGGATCCACTTCTTCCAAGAAGTCCCTCCAAGCCATGAGCATTTTCTCCTCCGAGCCGAATTCGAAAATTTGGGTGTTGACGATTAGACTGCAAGTGTCCATGCAGAAGACGTTTCGCACAAAAGGTTTCTCCTCTCCATATCGAGTGACGACGTTTGCAATTTGAATCACTGGATCCACATTGGCCTCAGGGAAAACACCTTTGCGACCAGCGCACTCGATATCGAAACTGAGAATGCGAAGAGGTGCCATCTTGGCCCACTCACCATCGATGGGGTGGGCTATAATATCGCGATAGTGGCAGTGCGCCTCAATTTGACATTGCGAATGCCGGTCGCGCTCAGGTATTATGTGATAATGTTCCGGCTTCACCGAAACCCAGGACATCCCCGAGATCTTTGTGTCCACCATGAATCGTAGCACATATTGGATGCTGTCGAATGTGAGAATGCCACCATCGGCTCCTTTCCAGAGGCCCTTGTAGTTGGCATTGCCGCTCTCAATTGTTGTCCGTAGTCGATTGATAATTTTGTGATCCGTAACAGTGATCTTCAAGTAAGCCCCCTTTTGATTGCCTTGAAACCCGAACATGTTCTCTCGAAGCACAATCTGCACTGAATGTATCGCAGTCGAGTGCTGCGCTAGGCTTGATTCGAGGAACATCTTGAATGGCTCACAGTCGGCTTTTGTGAACGATACAGGTGCTGCCACGTAGAGGTAGTGCAAGAAGTCGGTCACATGTAGGACCACTGAGTGCCCGTCTTCAGTGACACCAAACAATTTGACCGTTCCTCTGCCACCGTGTAGAGTGCCTTCCTCCGCATCGATGGCCTGAAAGCAGAGAGTGTTTGTGCTTGGGTCGAAATCTTCAAGACTGGGCCGCGCCCAATGTTGATCCTTTTCCGCATTTTTGTGTTTGAGCGCATCGATATCCTGCGTGAGCTTCTCCAAAACCTCTTCCTCAAATTTGCTCTTGGGCTGGCTGGAGCCGACTATACTGCCATTGAGTCCTCTTCGTGGTACAGCATGGACAATAGGTTTGCCATCTTCAAGCTTGATCTTCTTCAATGGCGACACTTGCTGGTTTTGTCGGGAGTTGGGTGCATCTTGTAGACCCCGCTTCGCAGGCACACTCGATGCTGATTTGGTCAATATCCCAAGCATTGCATGAGATGATTGGATGTTCTGGTGGTCTCAACCGAGATGTGTTGTGTAGGATGACCGCAACCTCTTACCTCCAGCACCAATTCGGAGACGCGTTTAGGTGACGCGGTGTCGACGCGAGCTTCGGGCGTCATAAATTAAGGGTCATCCCCGCGTGGTGCACAGCCGCACGTGATGCACAGTCCGCTTTGAATGGACTCCAAATGAAGCATCAGCTTTGAACGCGTATAACT